>NC_081323.1:88858637-89161654 GCF_026419965.1 Kogia breviceps
ACGGACAGGACCCATCTGTTATCTTTAAGGGTCTTGATGGTGACCAAGTGAAGAGTGGGTGAGACGGAGTCAGGAATGATGAGAGATGGGCCCGTTAGAAGATAATTACCACAACCCACACTGCAGGGATGGGGGCTCGGCGGGGGTGGGCCTGGGGGGGAAGGGTATTTACTGACCGACTCTGAGGGGGTGAGAGGGAGACTGCAGAGATGATGCCGAGGTTTCTGGCGCCCGTGCAGCTGACTGCGGAGGCGGTGGGTGGAGCCATCTACTCTGCTCTGGGAGGGAAACCCTGGCGGTGGGGGGTGGGGGGCAAGTTCCAGGAGCAGGACCAGGAACTGAGCTTTACCGTGCTTAGCTTGACAGCCCTGCCAGACATCCAGACGGCAACATCACGCCGAAGACTGAGTGTACAAAGCAGGAGTTCGGGTTTGGGGGTACGTAATTGGCCATGGGTTTAGCCTTGTAGGGAAAGAAAGATCTTAATTTAGAGAAAAGAGGAAATAAGATAGAAGATGGCATTTGAATCCCTTTCTTTCCAGCTAAATTGTTATCTGCCTTTATGGTTCCATGAGACAAAGCTACTGTTTTGCTTAAGCTACTTAGGTTTTGGTTGGGTTTCTGTCACTTGCATTCAAGACGTTCTGACAAACACAGACGGCTACTTGAGAAGAGCTTTCCTGCTGCTTCTTGGAACAGTAAACCAACTTTTCTTCCCACTTGCAAAAGAAAAGAAAAAGTTCTTAATGTGGATGCAGATGGAGACGGATGGTGCTGACCCTTTGCTCATCAGCAGCAACTTGTCCTCTTTTCAGCAAACAGAAACTTTCCTCTTTATACAAATGGTGCGTTGCAGGATGGCAGCCTGAGGCAAATGTTTCCTTTTTCTTCTTCTCCCTCTTTTTTTTTTTTTTTTTTTTGTTGCTGATTATTAAGCAAGACTTCACTTGCCATGTAAATGCTTCTATAACCTTTGACACAGCCATTTCAGATCTTTCCTCCTGGGTGAAACTTTCAGCAGAAGTGCCTGGGCAGAGAAGTCTAATTAGAAAGAAGGTCACCCTCCCACAGGTGTGATCAGAATGCAGAGTGTGTGGGTCCCTCCTGGCAACTGGTTCTGGAAAGGGCAACTGATGGAAGCCAAATGGGGCGGCCTCATGTGTCCGCATCAGTACCTAGCTGGTCAGCAGGTCAGTCCTGGGAGGTCATGACACTGGGTTGCTCTCTAAGAAGAACACAAGTTACCAAAGACCTGACGTGGTGGAACGGAAAGAAGGGTGCGAGACAATATGGCCTTGAGTGTAATTTTGGATCCCACAGTAACACTCCTAGGAATAATCATCTACAAGGTGTTTATCACCTACAAGATGTTTTCACAAGGATTTGCTCCCCGAGCCTTCTCCTTAGAGCAGTTCCCAGTCTCTACGGGACCTAACTTCTAAACCTCCGGGGTTCAGAAATCCTTGCTCCATCAGACCCACCTTCACCGTTTTTAGAGTTTAACGTATCCCGAGAAAAAGTGGCAGTGTCTCCTGTATTTTCAATTTTTGCATACAGCCAACCACTCCAATACATCATGGCTTAAAACAATAATCATTTATTATCTTGCAGTTTCTGGGGGTAAGGACTCTGGGAGCGCCTTAGCTGGATGGTTTGGGCACAGGGCGTCTCATGGGTTTGCAAATCAGAGGTTGGCTGGGGCCCTGGTGATCTGAAGGCTTGAGGCCCCCCTTCCAAAATGGCTCACGCCCAGGGGGCTCACGCTGCAGGGCTGCTTGGGTGACCTCACAACATGGCAGCTGGCTTCCTGCAGAGTGGGTGGTCCAAGGGAGAGAGCCAGGCAGAAGTCACAAATCACACACCACCGTTTCTGCCATATTCTGCCCATGAGAAGTGAGTCAGTAAGTCGAGTCCGCCCTCAAAGGGAAGAGCGTTAGCCTTCATCTTTGAAGGGAGGAGCATCAAATAATCTGTGGACATAGGTTAAAACCAAGTCTCTTTAAGTCAAAAAGCTAGAGAAGAGGCATCAAATCGGTTTACTTATTCATCGAGCAGGGAATAGGGAACCCAACTCCATCCTAAGCATTTCATTTTGCAGTGAGCATTTTTTAATCAGTCAGAGTCCTGACAGGAAACAGATGGTGAAACATCTCAACGACACAGAAAAAGCAACTGACAAAATACAGCGCCCGTTCATGAAAAAGAAAAACATCAACAAACCAGGAAAGTAAGGGACTTTCCTCTACCTGATGAAGTACATCTACAAAAAGTCCACAGGTAACATCATACTTAATGGTGAGAGACTGAGTGCTTTCCCCAAAGATTGGAAGTGAGGCAAAGATGTCCCTTCTCACCACTTGTATTCCGTATTGTGCCAAAGATTCTAAACAGTGAAATAAGGCCCCCCAAAATTAAAGGCATCCAGATTGCAAAGAAAGAAGTCAAACTTTTTATTCACAGATGGCATCATTCTATGTGTAGAAAATCCTAATGAATACACACATACATGCACACACACCTCCTAAAACTAGTAAATTTAGCAAGTTTTCGGGATAAAAGCTCAATACACAAAAATAAATTGTATTTTTCTATATTAGTAACGAACAATTTGAGCATTAAATTTTTTTAAAGTTCATTTGCAGTAGTATCAAAAAGAATAAAACACTTTGGAATGAGTTTAACAAAAAAATGTGTAAGATCTATACACTGAAAACTATAAAACATTACTGAGAAAAATGAAAGAAGATGTAACTAAATGGAGACATAGTCCAAGATCATGGACTGGAGGATTTAATGTTGTTAAGATGTGAATCTCCTCAAATTGATCTATAGATTCAATGCAACACCACTTCAAATTCCAGCAGGATTTTTTGAAGAAACTGACAAGGTGGTCCTAAAATGATGTATGTGAAAATGCAAAAGACCTAGAATTGCCAAAACAATTTTGAAAAGGAAAAACAAAGTTGGAATCCTTACACGACCCAATTTCAAAACTTACTATAAAGCTACAGTAATCAAGGCTATGTGATTTTGCAGTCAGGATCAGAATACTGACCAATGGAACAGAAGTGAGACTCCAGCAATAAACCTTTACATTTATGGTCAATTGATTTTTTTGACATCTTTATTGGAGTATATTTGCTTTACAATGGTGTGTTCGTTTCTGCTGCGTAACAAAGTGAATCAGCTATATGTATACATATATCCCCATATCCCCTCCCTCTTGCGTCTCCCTCCCACCCTCCCTATCCCATCCCTCTAGATGGTCACAAAGCATCGAGCTGATCTCCCTGTGCTGTGCAGCTGCTTCCCACTAGCTATCTATTTTATATCTGGCAGTGTATACATTGTCAATGCTAAGCTGAGATGAGGTCAATTAATTTTTGACAAAGATTCCAAGGCAATTTAATACGGGAAAGGGTGGTCTTTACAAAGCTGGTGTTATAACAGTTGGATATTCATATATTAAAAAATTAACTTAGGCCCTTACCTCATACCATATATAAAAATGAACTCAAGGTGAATTATAGACCTAAATGTAAGCACTGCAATTATAAAACTTCCAGGAGAAACCACAGGACAAAATCTTCCAGACTTTGGGTTAGGCAAAAGATTTCTTAGATATGCTACCAAAAGCATGAGCCAATTGTTAAACTGGACATCATTAAAATTTAAAACTTTTGCACTTTGAAAGACACCATTAAGAAAATGAAAACACAAGCCACAGCCTGGGAGAAAATATTTGCCAATCACCTATCTGATAAGAACTTGTGTCCAGAATATACAAAGAGCTCCTGCAACTCAATAAGAAGACGATCTAACCAAACTAGAAGTGAGCAAAAGACTTGATGGGCATTTTTCTAAAGATGACATTACAAACGCCTACTAAGCACATGAAAAGACCCTCAACATTATTAGTTACTAGGGAAAGGCAAATTTAAACCATAAGATACCATGACACACCTAATACTGGTAAATGGCTGTAATTGTTAAAAATCAAACAATACCAAGTATAGGTGAGAATGTGCAGAAATTTGAATCCTTATTCATTGCTGGTAAAAATGAAAAATGATATAAAGCTTTGGAAAATAGTTTGACAGTTTCTTCAAAAGTTAAACATAGACTTACCATGTGATCCAGCAAATTCCACACCTCAGAATCTACCCAAGAGAAATGAAAACACTGCTTTATTAATAACAGCCCAAACCTGTAAACAACACAAATGTCCACCAACGGGTGAATAGATAAACCACATGTGGTGTATCTGTACCATGAAACACCATGCAGAGTAAAAAGGAACAAAATACTGACACACGTTACAACATGGGTGCACCTCAAAAACGTTACGCTGAGTGAAAGAAGATGGACATAGAGGACTAAACATTGTATGATTCCATTTATACGAAATGTCCAGAAAAGGCAAATTCTGAATATTGCATAGAGCTAAAGCAAACAGACTGGAGTGAATTATCGGGGGTAGTGGAAAGGTACTGGACAGGATCGTGGTGGTCAGATTACTAAGAATCACTGAATTATACACTTAGAATGAACTTTATGGTATGCAAATTATGCATTAATAAAGCTGCAAAAAAAGAAGAAGAAGAAGAAGTGCCAGAGGAGAAGGGCGGCTGGTGATGCAGTTGTTAGAAATCAGTGTTGGAGCAGAGGGGCTGGTGGAGAGGGCGGAGCACAGATCTGGAGAGGCAAACGTAGAATCTGCAGTCCACAAATGATTTCTGCATGCCCTGCATCTTTCCCCCACTTTTAGTAACGGCACGACAGTCTTCCTTGGGAGAACCGCTCCTCCAGCTCCGCCAGGGTGTGTGATTTCTCACGCCTGCCTGCAGGGAGAAGCAGATGACCAGGGCCCAGCCAGCCAATGCCAGTCCTAAGGGGGTTAGCAGAGTTACTAGGGAGCTATTGCTGCTGGTTGCTCAGCAGATAACGTAAAAGCTTGCCACCGCTGGAAGACAATTTCCCCACCATCAGAGAGGTCGCCCCAGAGGAAAGCAGAGCTGCGAGACGGAGGAAGAGAGAAAAGGACACTGTCTTGAGGTCCAGCCACTCTTAGACATTTCAGCTGAGTCATCGAATTCCTTTTTGTGATTCCATCCGGGTCTGTAAGGTTTCTGTCACTTGTCACACACGCTCCGAACTCTACTTCATCCGGGCTCACCGCTCTGCACTCTCCCTCCTCTGGCCTCATCTTCCCCTCACATCCTTTCCATTTCCCCCCCCCTCGTTCACTCTCACCTCCTGCCGTTAGGCTTCTAAGCACAGCCAGGTGAAGGGGAACCAGCCACTTACTATCCACTGCTTATCGGCGACGGAAACTTGTTGGACCGGTGACTTGCTTCTCTGAGCCTCTGATATCCTGTCTATAAATCGGGGACAATGACATTGACTTACATGTTTGCCAGAAGGATGAAATGAGGCGATGGATGCCGAGTACCTGTCACATAGCAGGTTTTCAGGAAATGTAACTATTATTACTAATCATCGTTATCTTGGCATTAGTGGCCCAGGAGGTCATATTTGGTACTAGAATGGTTGCAGACCTCGGTGTACGATCAACCCTTCTGTGTCACGCCCTGGTGAAGACGTCTGAGTTGACTCTTGGGTCCCCCTGGGATGGCCAGTATCACTGGTCCACGTCTCCCTAAAGGTGGGAGAAGTTGGAGAGCAATTAGCTAGAGTTGAGGGCAAGGAGGCTTGGAGTTGTCAGCAATAATCAAGATCCCTCTCAACGGCGATCGCGTCTAATGCTCCCCGAGCTGCAACATGCACAAGGGTCACCTGAGGATCTCGTTAGTGTGTAGATTCTGACTCAGGTGGTCCTGGTGGTTTGGGAGGAGTGACATGGGACCTGAGGTGGTTTTTCTAGCCGGTTCCCAGGCGATGCTGCTGGCCCACAGACCACACGTTGAGTAGCAAGGATTCCAAAGCCCTGGTTTTCATATGTGGCTGCACGTTGGAACTCGAAAAACTGCTGATGTCTGGTTCCACTGCGAGAGGGTCCCTTTAGTTGGTCTGGGGTGTGGCTGGGGCACCTGCATTTGTCAAGGTGTCCTCAGGGACAAGGGAGATGGGATCCACTGTCCTAAAAGAACTTTGGTCTCTTTCCCTACACGTCCAGAAGAGAGTTGCTTTAAACACCAGAGGATGAAATTGACTTTTTTTTTTGACCCTTCTGGAAGTACCCCCCCACACACACAGAGAAAGGAAATAAGTGACTCACAGCTTGAACCCTCACACACTGAAATATCAACAGAGGTGACAAATGCAAGTCAAGGAGGAAAGCTGTGTAAACCCTTTAACCTAATTAAGATGCCTCAGTGGCCCTGGGGCAGGGGAGGTGTGGGCCGTGAGCTCCATTCAGGAAGCAGGGCAGTGACATTTCACTTAGGGAAAAGGAGGGCACCTCGCCAATCAGGACCTCGGTGACACCCTGAGTATTTTCAGGGAGGCTTGAATGTTAATGTATGCACGCTGGAAATGTCTCGTTCCTGGAGAAATGTTATCCCTGGCCCTCTTGGTTTGGAGTTGCCCCTTCGTCTCCACTGCTGAGGTTCCAACTTGGGCCTGTCGCTCTATCTCTCGAGACACTAGAGATTCAGCTTCTGTCTTCGGAGCTGTGATGTCTGGTCCCTGCCGGAGGCAGAGAAGGGTCAGCCCCGAGGGCAGAAGCTACTTCAGCTACACGCGGCCATCGCCCCCATGTCAACCAGGGCCTGGAAAAACCAGGAGAGAGGGCAGGGACAGAGACGAGATGTAGGAATCCCTTCAACAAGCAGCACAAAACATTCATGTCTTTTAGGAGGGAACATTTTAAAAATTGTTGTTTATTTTTTATTTTTTTGGTAAAATTCTCCCACATTGAATTTTTTTCCACTGTGGTAAAACAGACTTGGCATAAACTGTACCATTTTAACCATTTCTAAGCGTCCAGCTCGGTGGCGCTACGCACATTCACACTGCTGTGCAGCTGTCACCTCTGTCATCTGCAGGACCTTCTCACCTTCTCAAACTGAGACTCCGTCCCCATTACTGACGCCCCTTCCCCCTGCCCCAGCCTCCGGTATCCACCCTCTACTTTCTGTCCCTATGAACTTGGCTCCTCCAGGGACCTCACAGAAGTGGGATCGCACAGCATCTGACCTTTGGCTTGTGGTGTGTCTCACTGAGCTTAATGAGTTCAGGTTCATCCGTGTTGTTGCCTGTGTCAGAATCTCCTTCCTTTTTAAGATGAGAGCATTGTTTTGGAGCCTGTTGGAATCCTGGACTTGAGGTAAATGCTCACCTCTCTAGGCCTCAGTTTCCTCATCTGTAAAGCGGGTCGTAATGCGTAGCAACAGCCGGTGAGGGGTCGTGTTCACTTGTACATCGCAGAAATCCCACTTCAGTGGCTCCAGCAAAGGAGGTGCCTTTCTCCCCACCTCAACATGTAACAAGGTATCGGGAGGAGGCCGCCCAGGGTAACTTGTTCTATGATATCCTCGACGTCCTAAATGCCTTCTTTTTGTTCCGTCATTCTTAGTGCGTGACTTTCATCTTTGTAATCATGAGAGGGTCACTCTTCCACAGCCCCCTGTCCATGTTATGGGCAGGAAGAAGGGGAACCCAGCAACAGAGAGGAATGGGTGGTGCCTGAATCAAGAGTGCAAAATTTTCCCAAAAAGCCTGCTCAAGACTTCCTCTCACATCTCATTGGCCAGATGTGTCACATGCCCACATCTAGCTGCAAAGGAGGCTGGGCAGGTAAGGGGAGCTACCTATTCCATTGTTTGTCTGTCTCATACAAACAATGAACTATACCGTATCTCATTTCATAGGACATTGTACTTCTTTTTCCAACAGTCTCACTGTTTTAGATTATCACACCTAGAAGGAAAAGTGGATTTTGTTTGTTTTTATTAATGCAGGTTTTTAAAATTTGAGTAGCTTGCCACACTAAACAAAAGCACGGCTCTGCATAGTAAGGAAGGTGGGGGGCGCGGAGAATGCATTTGAGGTAGATTATTAGTGCTACACCACTTCACAAATTGTTCTGGGGATTAGATATTGATGTAGGGAGCATCTGAAATAGTGCCGGCACACAGGAGGCACTCAGCCAATGATGGTGTCGGTGATGGTGATGATGGTGGTGATGGTGATGATGCTGGTGATGATGGTGATGATGGTGATGGTGATGATGGTGATGATCATGGTGATTATGGTGGTGATGATGGTGGTGGAGATGGTGGTGATGATGGTGATGATGGTGGTGGTGATGATGGTGATGGTGATGACGGTGGTGGTGGTGATGGTGGTGGTGATGGTGGTGGTGATGGTGGTGATGATGGTGGTGATGATGATGATGATGGTGGTGGTGATGACGGTAATGGTGGTGGTGATGATGGTAGTGATGATGGTGATGGTGGTGGTGGTGGTGATGACGGTGGTGGTGATGACAGTGGTGGTGATGATGGTGGTGATAGTGGTGATGATGATGATGATGATGATGGTGATGATGGTGATGATGGTGGTGATGATGACGATGGCGTTGGTGGTGATAGTGCTGATGGTGATGACATTGATGATGATGGTGATGGTGTCGGTGATGATGACGATGATGAAAATGATGGTGATGATGGTGGTGACGGTGGTGATGGTGATGATGGTGATGATGGTGATGATGACGGTGATGGTGGTGATGATGGTGATGATGATGATGGTGGTGATGATGACGGTAATGGTGGTGGTGATGACGGTGGTGGTGGTGATGATGGTGGTGATGATGGTGGTGATGATGACGATGGCGTTGGTGGTGATAGTGCTGATGGTGATGACATTGATGATGATGATGGTGATGGTGTCGGTGATGATGACGATGATGAAAATGATGATGGTGGTGATGATGGCTAGATACGGGCAGAAACATTTTCAGTGGAATAAATTGTTTCGTAAGACTGCCAGTTAAGTGGATTTCATTGGGAAAACAATAGCATCCAGTAAATAGTTAACAATTATTGAGCACTCGCTGTGTACCTGGCACTTTGCTGGTATTATCTTCCTGAATCCTCGTGACTCTGCCCTGAGCGTCCTGATCTTCACTCAGGGGTGTTCTTTGGGGATTACTCCACTTCTGCTCTAGAGAAGGGGTAGGAACCTCAGGCCTGATCTGACCAATGTAATCTCGTGCCCAGGACCCTAATTAGTTCAGATATGGTCACACCATCCAAATAATTCCATGAACCCCAGGAAGAGTTTTAATGAGGGCTCCATGAAAGAAGCTTTTTCAGTCTCCCGTGACACTTGCCCTCTTTCCATGGGCACATTTCTAGCTCCAGGATTGGTTGGCAGTCATATTGCGATTATGATGAAGCTGACACTGCCCAGAAGTGGAAATAAACAAGGTACCATCTCGGTTGTTACCACTGCAAGTTGTTAGCATTTTCGGCCCCATTTTACTGATGGGAAGACAGAGGCTCAGCAAGGTCAGCGCCACACAACTAAGTGGCAGAGCTGAGATCTGAACCCAGGTGGCTGGATGTCAAACCTTAGAACATAATCACTCTGTCGTACCTGCATAGAGTGCTTATTGGGGGAGGTTTCAATCCCCCCCCACCCCGCCCCACAAATAGCCCTGGCATTTCCGTCTTTCTTCCTGAGCGCCCCACCGCCACACCGCCCCGATGACTGACTTCTTCCATCCCAAGGTCAGCGTTCACGCAGGCAGTAAGGGTGTCTTCGTCTTGCTCCTGGATTTCCAAAAGCTTAATGGAAAGACCCTGTATGTGTACAAAGCATGACAGAATTCAGGCTGGTTAAAATACAGAGCATCTTTGCCTTTGTATAGAGTCATATCCACTCCATGGGAAACACTGCTTAGCTCAGGATCGGTACAAGTGCTGATTGCCTGTTGTATGTCTTTGATTAATAATAATAATTTTTAATGAATTCATTATTTCTTAATAAATGCAACTTAGTAAATAAAATCATTCGCAGTACAAGGTGTATGAGGCACACAGCAAAGGGGGCCATTGTCTCCCTGTTCCTCAGCGCGGACATCATCATCCCCAGATCCCTGCGTCCTTAGCACCAGGCTTGTGTGACTATTCAACAAGATCTGGAAACTTCTCTCCACACCAGGTCACCCCGAGACGCAGAGCTGAAAATTAGCTCCTATTCTGTACAAGAAAAACGTCTGTGGGCCTTTTCCCCAAAAATGAAAAGGAAGAAGTTAATATGTGATGAACTAGTTTCCAAATCTTGTTTAAATATCGTTTAAAAAACGTTCGGCGTGAAATGATGCCACAGCCGCTTCTGGAATAGAGTGCTCTGCACGGTTTCTGTCTGAGGCTGAGAAAGTTGCTGGTGAGGCCCCCGTTGCTACGGAGACGGTGAGGAGGTTCATTATATGTAAATTCCGGGCATGTAAGAGACAGTGGGAGTGAGTTCTCTCAAAAAGCGAAGATTTGGGGAGAGATGGGGAAGCAAACTGGCAGAGAAACTGTGATTGCAGAAAGTCCCATCAGGGCTTGGGCTCAGGGGAGAGATGCATAAGGAAACAATCGTATCTCTCTCTCTCTCTCTCTCTCTCTCTGTCTCTGTCTCTGTCTCTTTTCCAGGGAAGCAGTAAATTCTCATCGAAGCTTTTCTTCTCATACTTCGGGGTCCAGGAAGGGTTGCCAGATAGGGCAAATAAAAATATTTATACTAAGAAAGAATTTGTCTGAAATCCACATTTAATCTAGTGACCCCCAGTTCACGAGACCATAGCCTGCCCCCATCTTCTTCACGACAGCTCCCACACACACCCTCAAGTTCTAGGGTTAGCTCTCAAATCTCGATATCGGTAACTGTGCGTGCGCGCGTGCGCGTGCGCGCGTGCGTGTGCGTGCGTGCGCGCGCACGATCATGAACTTGGAACGTGATAGAATGTGAAACTGAACAGTGCGTGAAATCGGCCTTGTAAATTGTAAGCGTGGCATGATTCCATTTACTCTGTGCCTCAGAGTAATCACATTTTTTAAAAATCAAGACAGGTACCAGAGAATAAAGATAAGCCTGGGACGCCGTCAGCTGAAGAAACTGAGCCCCGCTGGAGCGCAGCACAGCGAGCAGACTCCCGCCCCTCACCCCGGCCCTGTCTTCCAAGCCCCGCCCCAACCCTTGCCCACACACGCTTTTTTCCACCTTAAGCCCCTGGCTTGAAGCAGCAGCTCGTCCTCAGCTGATCTCTATCACTCAGCTGATTTCCTGCTCAACAGCCTGGCCCCTGAGCCCATCCACCCGGGGCGGTGCTCCCACAACTGCCCCGCAGGACTCAAAGGAGGATAGAGACGGTTCCCAGCCTGTGAGCCAGTGTCCCAGCCAAGGCTGCAGGGCACACTGGGACTGGGTTCACGCAGAAGATGTGTCTTCACCCAAGCTGTTTCATTCGGAATCATTTCCATGAGTCACAAAATAGTCTTTGCAAATGCAAATGTTGTCTAGTAGGCCTGGGGCATATCTTTACCCATCCCCTATGGTTGAGCATTTAGATTGTGTCCAATTTTATAAGGGCTTTGATCTTAAAGTCTTAAAGAGAAGGAAGAATGGAGTCTTACTAGCTATGAATTTATGAGCTCTGTACCCACGTCTTATGTAACATCCTGACTTGGCATGTTTGGTGATGAGCTGCCCAGTTTACATCAAAAGATACACTTTGGGCTTCCCTGGTGGCGCAGCGGTTGAGAGTCCGCCTGCCGATGCAGGGGACGCGGGTTCGTGCCCCGGTCCGGGAGGATCCCACGTGCCGTGGAGCGGCTGGGCCCGTGAGCCGTGGCCGCTGAGCCTGCACGTCCGGAGCCTGCGCTCTGCCACGGGAGAGGCCACAGCAGTGAGAGGCCCACGTACAACAGAAAAAAAAAAAAAAAAAAAAAGATACACTTTAATAGGCTATTAACGGCAAGTCCAGAGTTCTAATCTGGAACTTTAAAAACATGTCGGGGCAGGGCAGATCCCATCTGAACAGGAACCATTGCCAGTACAGAATCGGGGTGTGGGAGAAAACTAGTAAGCGCTACATTTGCAACCATGAAGTTATCAAGGGACAGCCACAGAGAGGTCACATACTAGGAAAAGAGATGCCTGCTGGGCCAGAGCGGCCATAATCTATCCTGACTCTGCCCGGGGTCCCTCCATCTGAGTCCCTTTCAGGATATGTGGAAAGGCAAGAGAATCCCACCCGGCCGGGTGGGTGGGTGGCACCGAGGAGAGAGGAAGTATTCTGTGGCTTCCAGGAGGGAAGTTGCTCTGAGTCAATAATAGGCCAAGAGAAAAACTGGAGTTCTATGAAAGCATCAAGTCCAGGGCTTCCCTGGTGGCGCAGTGGTTGAGAATCCGCCTGCCGATGCAGGGGACACGGGTTCGTTCCCCGGTCCGGGAGGATCCCACATGCCGCGGAGCGGCTGGGCCCATGAGCCATGGCCGCTGAACCTGCGCGTCCGGAGCCTGTGCTCTGCAACGGGAGAGGCCGCAGCAGTGAGAGGCCCGCATACCACAAAAAAAAAAAAAAAAAAAAGCATCAAGTCCAAAGGGCAAAGTGAGGCTAGAAACAGAAACACAATCCATGGATGATCAAGGAGCTCAGAGGCTGTGGGAGAATGCAAAACAAGATGGCGGGCAGGACGCAGAGCTAGGCGAAGCCTGAGACTCGGAAAGAGTCGTCTGTGAACACGGAGCGAAAGCTGAAGTTCCTTTTCAGGGGAGAGGGTGTTGTCCGAGATGCAGGGGAGAGTGTGATGGCTGAAAGGAATCTGCAAGGCTGGCCACCTGTCATATTGCACTTTGATCCTGGACATTTCCTCCACCAGTTTCCTTTCTTTGCCCATCCCAGTTTCATACGACACTTAGATTCTCAAACAGCTGTCAGCTACCGTGCTGCTCACATTGCTAACACCACCACCTTAAGCCTCACTCAACTCCCTCTGATGTAGAGCTAGAGAATCTTTTCCTTACATTTAGAAAGGAATACCCTCTAGGTCTCAATACTCAATACTCTGTAATGACCTAAAAAAAGAGCAGATATATGTATAACTGATTCACTTTGTTGTACAGACACAACATTGTAAATCAACTATACTCCTACAAAAGTTAATTTTTTTAAAAAAAAGAAAGGACTATCCTCTAGAGAAATGCTCCCTTCCTTTCCACCTCTACCCGTTCTGAATAATAAATCTAGAAGATAGAAATTAAAGCCATCAAAATAAAGTCACTTGCTGGCAAGCTGTGACTTGGGAAACCTAAATGTTTATGGATAGAAGGGCACAGGGGAAATCCATTTGGGGAAATTATTTCTGAAGTTTGCTGTCTACTTATAACCTTAAAGTTTTTATTTTCTCAAGTTACAGGAAAAGGTCAATCGTGGTGAGATAAAAATTTCTTTTGGAAAAGTCGTGAAAAAATGTCTTCGCTCCGACACGAAGCAACAGAGTTTTGTCTAATTTTCCTGGTGGGCGCGGTGAAGAAGATGGGGCTGAGATAAAGAGTGATGGCGGTGGTGGTTTATATGACACGTAGTCTTAAAGGTGAAAAGCAGCCTGGGAGAGCTCAAGGGAAGAAGACGGCACGGGTAGAATGACCACATATGATCGATAAATAGGACACCTGCTTGAGAAGCAGCTGTCTCATCTAGAGACAGCCTCACCTCTGTTACTTCATTGATCCTCTCCACGTTAATGGTGTTGCTGGAGCTTCTCTTAATCTAATGACTGTGCTCCGGAATAATAATGCCTCTCTCCTGCCCCGTCTCTCCCATTTGACAGACAGCTTGGATTCATCAGAGAGAGGGCCCAAGAGCTACATCGGTCATTATTAAATAGGAATCAATAGAGGACGTTCGGTGAAGGAAGCTGCAGGTCTGTGATATGCGGCGACGTGTTACCTCTCAACTCCCAAGTCCTGTCCAGTTCCCAAGCACCAGCTCTGTGAGGCCATGCTGGACCCTGGAAATGTATGCAGAGACATCGGAACTTAGTGCTGCTGAGAGGGCAACCAGGGCGGGACGCAATGTCAGCGGTGCCCCTGGAGCGGAGCGCGTGGGCAGCCCTGGTTCTGGGTCCCCGGTGGGCAGATGTCTGCGTGAATCTCGTCTCCAGACCGCTGAGCGGTGCCCATGACACAGGCCCGCACGCCCCCTCTGAACCAGCAGGCTGGGAGTGACTCTTTGGACCCCCAAATGCAAGAAAAAGCAGGGGCTGTGGCACATCTGAGGGTCTAAGGGCAGGGAGCTTTCCAAGCAGGCTGCCCAGGTACGTGGCAGGGCAACTGAACACCAGCTGGGCAAGCTCACCTCCGTTTTCCCGTCCTCATTTGCTGTCACAGCCCTGCCTTATTCCCGGGAGAGAGGGGGGAGGGGGGTCTCTCCTTGTGGCTGATGGACAGGCAGGCGGAGCTGCGTGTCATCCCCACGCGTCAGAGAACCGGATGAAGGCGTTGCTTCCTAAAGGCACAGCTGCCCCGGCTTTGCTCCAGATCGTTGGCCCGGTGGAGCCACCCATACCTCATGCTGGCACCCGTTCCCGTTCACAGTAGCGCTAACGATACCAAATAACAGCTAACATCCCCAGTGCCTGCCGTGGGCTCACAAGCAGCCCGAGAGCTCTCACTGACTGTTCACAGCAGCCCTGAGAACCAGGACCCATTACTGCGCCAGTTTATCGATGAGGCACCTGAGACTCGGAGAGCCCAGCAGGCCTGGATCCAAATCCAGCCTTCCTGAAGCCCCCTTCGTGCCCCAGACCGCCGTGCTTTGCGGCCACGTGCCCACCGCGGAGGGAGGGCTGGGTGCTCACGGTGGGCGCCCTCCCCACGTCCCCGCGCCCGCGGAGCTGCCACGTCCGCCCCGCGGCAGCAGTTGTTGCGGCTCCACCCCCACCCCGTCCCCTCAGGTCCCTTCGCCGGGAGGTGCGCGCCGCCCCCGTTGTGCTCTGGCTCCCCCCGGCAGCCAGACTCTGGGTCTCTTTGCGGGGTGCTGTCTTCCAGCTGCTGGAGCTCACACCCCTGTCTGCGTGGAGAGCCAGCAGCGCCTGGGGTTTTGTCCCCACCCCGTCCCGAGAAGCTCCTAACCCGAGAACCGGTGGGTCTGCGGATATACATTCTCCAGCGCCCCCTGGTTGGGACACTGTGAGGTGGCACCTGCACTGTCACCAGAGACGACCCCACCCCCGTGCAATTGAGCCAAGATGCCTCCATCAGCTCTCTATTGCCATGAAGTAGACAGATGAACCCCAAAGTTTGTAGCTTAAATAATAACACACATTTGTCATCTCCCAGGTTCAGTGAGTGAGGAATTTGGGTGTGTGGCTTGGCCGCGTGCTCGGGGCTCCGGGTCCTTTTATGAGTTCGCAGTAAAGGTATCGGCCAGTGCATCTGAGGGCTGCGCCGTAGCTGGAGGCCCTGCTTCTAAGACGGCTCCCCTCACGGCTGGCAAGTTGGTGCTGGCTGGCGGCCGGAGTGTGTCCTCACAACGTGGTGCCGGGCCCTCCCCGGAGCCGGTGATCCAAGAGAGCACGGGAGTAGCTGCAACGCCTCTTATGACCCAACCTCAGGAGTCACATCGGGGCTCGCCCACAATACCCTATATTGTCAAACAGGCCCGCCCTAGTCAAAGTGGGGGGGGCCACACGGGGCATAAATACCAGGAGGGGTGGATCCTTGGCTACCGCAGCGCTACCCTGATGCCGCGTGTGTCTTCACACCCTCACCTGGCCTCCTCCCTTCCTGGCCCCACTTCCCTACTTTCCCATCCATTTTTCCTGGGATACTTAGTATCAGAGGGTTTTTCACTTTCACGTGAATCTTCCCCAAGGTTCAGCTTCTAGAGAAGCCAGCCTAAGACACGCGCCGTCAGTGGCCAGCTCTGCTCCATTTTCCCATCAGCCCCTGGCTCTCCGCTGGCATCGAAGCCCTTCTGTGAGCCACGCTCTCCTTGACTGCAGCCTTGACCAGCTCTTAGGAGGCTTGATTCTCTCCTTTGTCTTTTGTCCGGTCGCTGGCTGGGGTCCTGCTGATGGAACTGCCCCCTAGAACCAGCAATAACTTTAACCAAGCACTCGGCATGCAGCAAACCCATTTAATGTAACTCTCAAAGAATCTGCTATTATTGCCTCCTTTTCCAGGAGAGGCAGTCTATAATTGGCTCTATAATCTATAATAGGCAATCTATTATTGCCTCCTTTTCCAGGAGACGAAAAGAGGTTTAGATTAAAAAAGTAACTTGAGCACGTGTGCATTGCGAGCACCACAGACCGTGCTCAGCCCACGTCCACAGTGTGTGAAGCCCACGTCCACAGTGTGTGAAGCTCACGTCCACCTCCATCGTGGCTGTGCTTCCCGCGTTCTCTCCACTGGCTGTCATGCCCGTCCTGCAGGTCTGACCGTCCCAAAGATGGGGATGGAGCTGAGGCTGAGCACGTCACCTCGGGCTGCTGGCCACCCCGTCATGTAGTCTGGTCCTCCCCCCCCCCGCTGGCCCAGTGCTGACTTCCTGTCCCTGCCCACCACGGTGGAAAGCCGCAGCATGCGTCTGGCCTTCGTGCCTGAACCAGCCCGGAGCTGTGGTCACTCTGACCAGGACACAGTTCTGAGTGATGAACCCTCCCCCCTGCCCCGTCACCCCCTCAGCCCCACTACCCTCGGCTCAGAGAGTGTATGTCCCTCGTGTCACCAGGCACAGGCTTGGCTGCGGCAGATGCAATGGCTTCTTCTCGGTCAGAAGATTTTGCCTCGCCTGCAAACTGTGCTGGGGTTTCTCCGAGGACAAGGACCGACGGGAGGCTGGGCAGAGGGGCTGCAGTGGCTCCTTTAGGAGGAAGTGGGCTGGGGGAGCGGGCGGACATGATCGTGGCCCTTTCCTGCCCGCTGGACAGACTGCGGTTTAGGGAGACCAGTCCTGGGCTGTGGCAACTTCTTGCCTGTAAAACACAAGGGCTCTGGGGGCAGCGCCTAACTAATTAGCATAAATTTGCCTTTTAAATTCAAAAGATCAAACTCCTTGGACATTCCGTAAAGAAAAGTTCAATTTGAAAGAAAGACGCATAGAGAGTATCAAACAGGTTTTTTTTAACTTTGTATTAAAGAAAGATATGCATAGGTATACATACGTATATACTAAAGATATACATATGTAGATATATGTGTATATTAAAGACATACATAGGTAGATATACGTGTATATTAAAGATATACATCATATATCATATTTTATATATCTTATAGAGATTAAAGATTTACATATAGATGATATGCATATATGTATATACATATCAGCTATATATCTTACGTATATCAATTTATGTTGAACTTCAAACACGAAGTTCAGTGACTGTTCGCCAACTGAACTCACTTGTATAAACCAGCATCCACGCCAAGAACAGGAACATCCCAGCTCCCCAGAAATCTCCTCACTTTCCTCTGAGTCGCTGGCTCTCCCCTCGCCTGATTTCTAATACCATAAATTAGTCAAGCAGAGGTCGTGGGAGTGTCATTTTTTAATTGAACTATAATTAGCACTCAATAAAGTGCACAGATCTTAGGCGTTGGGTTTGATGAGTTTTGACAATTGCGTACACTCAGGCACCACCGCCCAAAACAAGATGCAGCCCAGCACTGCTCAGTAGCTGTGTAATGAGAGCCGCACGTGTCTTTTAAAATTTTCTAGTAGCCACATTAGGAAAAGTAAAGGGGAACAAGTGAAATTAATTTTAATACCATATTTTTAGATAACTGCATTAAAAATGTTATCATGTCAACACATAATGAAGATTCAAATTATAATAAGAAATTTTACTTTTTTTGGCAACAAGTCTTTGTAACTTAGTGTATATTTTATACTTATGGCACATCTCAATTCAGATGCTAACTTTTTAACCGTTAATGTGAAATGACGTCCTACCAAAACACGAGTTATAATATTTTGCACTGCTTCAGTTTTAAATTTTACATGTAATTAAAGTTAAATAAAATGTAAACTTCATTTCCTCACTTGCACTAGCCACAATTCAAGTCACATTTCATGTGGCTCCTGGCCACTGTCCTGGACAGTGAAATTAGAATATTTCCATCACCCCGGAACATTCTCTCTTCCCCCTTGTCAGTCAACTCCCTTCCTCCACACCCAGGCGAACACTTTCTGATTTCTATCATCATAAATTGCTTCACTTGTTCTTGGGTTTCATATAAACGACATTATACAGTATGTACTGCTTTATGTCCTGCTTATTTCGCTCAGTATAATTGTTTTTCAGAATCATCCAAATTAAAGCAATGAGATACCACTACACGCCTATCCGAGTGGCCAAAGTCCAGACCGCTGACAGCGTCACATGTTGTGGGGCGGTGGAGCACACGTGCCTGGTGGGCTTTTGCAAAATGATGCAGCCACTTTGGAAGACTGGCATTTCTTACAAAACTAAACAGCCTCTTACCGTATGATCCAGCAATTGGACTCCTTGGTATTTACCCAAAGGAGCTGAAAACTTACATCCTCACAAAAACCTGCACAGTAACGTGTACAGCAGCTCTACCCATCGTTACCGAAACTTAGAAGCAAACAAGTTGTCCTTCAGTAAGTGAACGAATAAATACACTGTGACACATTCAGACAGTGGCGTGTAATTCCACAATAAGACGAAATGAGCTCTCAAGTCATGAAAAGACATGGAGGAACCTTAAATGCATATAACGAAGTGAAAGAAGCCAGTCTGAGAAGGCCATATACTACATGATGCCTACTGTATGACAGTCTAGAAAAGGCAAAAGTGTGGGGACAGTAAAGAGACCAGTGGTTGACGGGGGGCCGGCAGGCGGGAAGAAGCAAGAGACAAATAGGCAGAGAGCATTCTTAGGGTAGAAAACACTCCGTATGATACTATGATAATGGATGCAGGTCATCATACGTCTGTCCAAACCCACAGAATATACACCACCGAGAGGGAACCCTAATATAAACTACAGACTTAAGTGATTTTGATGTAGGTTCATCCTTAGTAAAAAAAAAAAGTACCATTCTGGTGAGTGGTGGTGATAATGGGGAAGCTATGCATACACAGGTGTAGAGAGTATATAGGAAATCTCTATACCTTCCTCTTGTTTTTACTGTAAACCTAAAACTCCTCTAAAAAATTAGTCTTTAATAAAAAATCATCATCATCCATTTCATTGCACGTATCAGAACAGGCGCACCTCAGAATCAGTGTGAGTTTGGTTCCAGGCCACCACGGTAAAACAGATACTGCAATGAAGCGAGTCACATGAATTGTTCAGTTTCCCAGTGCACATAAAAGTTACACGTACGGTTTACTGGAGTCCATAACGTCTACATAATGCAATAGCATGATGTTTAAAAACAATATCCATACCTTAATTAAAAATACTTTCTTCCTAAAAAATTCTAACCATCATCTGTGCCTTCAGCGAGCCATAATCTTTGTGCGATAGCAACATCAAAGATCACTGATCACAGGTCATCATAACAGTATAATAATAATGAAAAAGTTTGAAATAGTGTGAGAATTACCAAAACGTGACAGAGGCATGAGCTGAGCAAATGCTGTTGGAAATGTGGCACCCACAAACTTGCTCGAGGCAGGGTGGTCACAAACCTTCAATTTGTAAAAAACGCAGCATCTGCAAATTACAGTAATGTGAAGTGCAATAAAATGAGGGGTGCCTGTATTTTGTTCTTTTTTATTGCTGAGTAGTATTCCATTGCCTAAATATACCACTATTTATTCTTCTACTGATGCACATTTTGGCCGTTTTCAGTCTGGGACTATTACGATAAGGTTGCTACACACATTCTCGTATGAGTCATTATACGAACATATGTTTTCACTTCTCTTGGATAAACACCAAAGAGGAACTGCCGAGTCATGTGGTAGGTACGTGTTTAACTTTATAACAAACAGTTTTCCAAAGGGATTGTACCATTTCACATTTCCATCAGCAACATTTGAGAGTTCCATTTTCTCCACATCTTTGCCAACATTTGCTACTGTTAATCTTTTTTAGTTTAGCTCTTGTATCTACTGTGGTTATACTTTGCATTTCCTTGGTGACTGAGATGTTGAGAACCTCTGATACATGCATGTATTGACCATTCTTAGGGCTTTTGTAAGGGGCCTGATCAAGTCTTCTGTTCATTTTAAAAATTGGGTTGTTGCCCCTTTATTGTTAATTTGTAGGAGTTCTCTGCATGTGCTGGATACAAATCGTCTGTCGGATATATTTGCTGTCAGTATTTTATCCAGTCTGTGCCTATCTTAATGATGTCTTTTGATGAGCATTTTCGTACCACTGTCTTGTGATGAGCAGAAACTTTTCATTTTAGTGATGTCTAAGTTATCCAATTTTTAATTTTGTGGTTAGCGTTTTTTGTGTTCCAACAAGAAAATCCTCGTCAAGGTCATCAGATTTTCTCCTGTGCTTTGATAGCTCTCAGGCCAGATCCAGCCTCCCACCTGTGCTTGTGTGGCTTATGAACTAAGAATGATTTTACATTTTTGAAATAGCTGAGGAAAAAAAAATCAAAAGAAGAATAACATCTTGTTACATGCAGAAACTATCCATGTGATTCAAATTTCAACATGCGTAAAGTTTTACTGGAATGCGGCCTCATGCATTTTTACGTGCTGTGTGTGGCTTGCTTTTACGCCCCGGAGGCAAAGCTGAGTAACTGCGACGGAGATTGGATGGTCCTCAAAACCTAAAATAGTTCCTATCTAGCTCCTTATAGGAAAAGTTTGTCCATCCCTGTTCTAGAAGCTTCTGTGGTTCTGGGTTTTGTGTTTGGGTCTATGATCCATCTGGAATGAAGTTTTGTGTTTAGAGCGAGACAGAGGTCACGTTTCATTCAAACAGATTTCTTTAAATGATTGTTTGAATTATGTGTCTGATTGCGAGACTTAAGGACACACAGCCCGAGTTCCTGGCAAAAAGCACCTCCTCTGTCCCTCTGGAAAGAGGCTGTGTGGCCCCCGCTTCCCAGGTCCTGGTGTCCGGGCTGAGAAATGGAGGAGAGGGCCTCCTCTGGGCCTCTCGAGGACTAAAGAAGCTGGCTTAGAACGGGTGTAGTTTTCAACTCTTGTGCGTTTCCCCAGATTACACAAGGCACTTCAAGTCCGGGTTTTTTTTTTATATTAAAACTTCAGTCTTATATTCATGCCGGCCCACGGTTCATTCCCGGTGCCAGCGTTCCTCTCCAGATAGGGATCACGGCCTTACAAGGGCTCTCTCTTCAGAGCCAATAGTCTCCACAGCAGCACAGGCCCTGTGCCTCCATCCGTCAGCCCCCACTTTTCTAGCCCTTTATCGCGCAGAGCTATCGCCGGCCCCTCGGTAACCATAGGGAAACGCAGTGGAAGCCTTGCAAAAGCAAATAATTAGTTCGTATCTGTTTATAGGCCCTCCAAGTCGCCGGCTCTGAGAATGGAGTTCAAGAAGTCACCCCTCCTAACAACCAAACAGAAATATTTGCCTGTCGTTGAAAAGTTCCGTAGCTCTCAGGGGCCGCCTTACCTTAAAGTGCTTGTTATGCAAAGCATTCGGAGATGAAATTTAACTTCAGCGCTTGGGGAAGGGTTTCAGGTGCATTTATTAACCGGCTTGATTTGCATTTTGCCTCTCTTGTATTCCGTGCTCTATCGTCCTCTTGTTATCTTGTATTCGAGGCCAGGACTGGCGGTTATTTTGCCTTTGTGAAGCCTGTTTTCAATAGAAACCACACGCACGCGCGCACACGCACACGCACGCGCGCACACACTTCTTAGGTGTAAATCTAAGGCAGCAGGCGCCCCGCCAGCCTCCACCTTCCCCCTCTGCAGAGACTGCAGTCACGTAGTTACAATCACACTCTGCACACACGTCCCACGTTTCATCTGCAGTTGCAAAGGGTTTCACACGCTACTCTATCACGTCCCTTCCAGGGAGAGAAACTGAGGCCCCGAGACACGTGTGACATTTCATGTCCCTGAGCGCGCTCCTACCTCCAGGGCTTGCTCCAGGCCCGTCCCTCAGCTCTGATGGATCGGGACGATATCTGCCACCTACTGTTTTCAAGTAGTGCGTCAGGCTCCGCTCTCGGTGCCTTTCACGTTCTAGCAAAAGTAATCCCCACGGCAACGTATATGCCCGTGTTCCAGAAGAGGCGACATGAGGCACAGGAAAGGTTCGGGAAATTGCCCAGCGTCGCAAAGCTAGTGAGAGGCAAAGCCGGAATCCAGATCCAGGCAGGGGAGCGCCAGAGACCACGCGGGGTCTGTTTCACCCGACACGATAGATGATGCCGTCTCGCAATGATCCGTTCCCCCTGGGAAAGAGGCACAGGTGACGCACACCTGGGGGCCTGGCTCAGCACCCAGAGCTGGAGAAAGCCTGTACCTGAGGGATACACGTGTCCCATCAGCTTGGCCACGTTGTCAAAGGATTTCTCTGTGACTCAAAGGAAAATTTTAAAGCAGATTTTTACTGGGTGTTTTGAAATCAAAACTAAAGTGCACCTAGCTTGAAAGTGTGTGGCCAGATACGTATCTGGCCATTTGTGACCAAAGAGCTTCAGAAAGAAACGCAGTGGAGCGAGGCAGCTGTAAAAACCGGTGGCACGTCTGTTTCACATTAAACTAAGTTCATGTTTTCACATGCACAGCCTAAATCTGCATGCAAAGCAGAATGAACCCCACCATTGAAAATTTTACCTTGACTTTTCCCGGCCCTAGAACACAATCCTCCGAGGATTTTTCTGTCAGGGCAAGTAAAATTACAAGGCTGTTTTTTTTTTAGTGAAGTCACAAAATTATAGTAGTACAAAGGGCACTCAAAAGGCCAATGATCATTGTGGCAAATTAACATTTGTTAACACCAGAGAAAAGAAACACAGCAGAGGAAGCTTCCAACACAGGTCTGTGGTGAGGGACATTTCCTCCATCTCACCCCACCCCAGCTACACAGAGGAGTACGGCTCCCTGCGACCTTGGGAATGGGAGGTGCCGGAATGCTAGTCAGAGACCCTGCCCAGCCCATGAAATCATCAGGCTGGAAATGTTTCTGAGACCCTGCTCTAACCTCTTGGAAATCCGTCAATGTCTTTCACTTATTCAACAACATTTAACAAATATTTGAGCACCTCCAACACGCCAGAGTCGGTGATATGACGGTGAAAGAGACAGATGGGGGTCCCTGCCCTTAACAGAAGTTGTGTCTGATGGGAAGACAAGCTCCAAGGGTAGAAGTGACTTAACACAGATGAGGATCACGGGGACCAGTCAGCAATGCATCCACTGCAAAGAGCAAAATCCTAGCTACAGAGGCTCAAGCCAAAAGGAGGTATTTTTTCCACTTAACAAGAAGGTCCAGGTAGGTGGCTGTAGGTGTTGGTTCAGCCACTCAACAGTGTCAAAGTCCACATCTTGGCAAGTTTCTTGGCCTTTCCCTCAGGATCACAAGATGACTGCTGCAGCTCCAGCCATCATGTTCTCATTCTAAGTAGAAAAGGGAGACAATGGGAGTGCAAACTTCACTGTTCCCTTTTAACAGGAAAGCAAAAGCTTCCGCAGGGTCCTCAACTGTACCACATGACCACCCCCGCTGCAAGGTGGGCTGGAAGAGCCAGTATTTAGTTAGACACATAGCCAATCCAAACAAAACCAGAATTCTTTTACCAAGGGAGAGGGAACAGGCAATGGGTTTTGGTAGCCAGTTGTTCCAGTTACCTATTGTTGTATAAAAACCACCCCAAACATAAACATCTTTTCTCACCACAGTGGTATTAAACTAGAAATCAATCACAAGAAGAAAACTGGAAAATTCACCAACATGTGGAGATTAAACAACATGCTCCTGAATAACCAATGGGTCAAAGAAGAAATCAAAAGAGAAATCAAAAAGCATCTTGACACAAATGAAAATGGAAATGCAACTTACCGAAGCATACGAGGTACAGCAAAAGCAGTTCTAAGAGGGAAGTTCATAGCCATAAACACCTAGGTTAAGAAAGAAAATTTGAATGTGGAATTAGTCACCTTTCATGTGTTGATGATTGAACTTTAGTTGATTTACAGTGTTGTGCCAGAGTCTCCGCTGTACGGCAAAAGGTGACTCAGTTATACACCTATATACATTCTTTTTTAATATTTTCTGCCATTATGGTTTATCACAGGATATTGAATACAGTTTCCCCAATGGGCTTAGAGCAGCTACGGTGACGACAACTTCACTTTTATGACGACCAACCAATAACCCCGTTGCGGGACACTAGTGCATATTCCTGAATGCAGCCAGTGAGCAGTAACCCCTGCCTCACCCCCCCCCCCAGCAGCACCTCGGGATGCACTCAACAGCAGGTGCTCCCTAGACACTCAATAAACTCTCACTGCTCTTTAAATTCCCCTTTCGTTGGGAGGGAAAATCTGAGAGGCAGGATGTGCTCAGGGTGGAAGAGGAGGCTTCATTTAACACGTTTTCATGTAAGGCTGGTAATGCAGTTTCCTCTCATTAAAGACGGTTTTCTCCTAGCAGTGCACCGTGCAAGCTGCGTTAAATTTTAAGACCTAGTTAAACTTGTATTTCTTCAGGCTAAGTGCAAACTCGGTAGATTATTTTCTCCCAATTAAAATAATAATAAAACTGATTTGGAAGAAGATAAAATTAAACAAGATTGAAGAGGCCTAAGCATATCTGTTTGGCAGTTTTTCCATTACAAATAGAATTAGTCCAAACATTTAAGTGGCTTCCACGAGCGTACCTCCTGCGGGTTCCCTCTGTGTATATTCTCTGTGCAGAATGTTATTAGGTATAATTTATCCTCTGCTAATTTATTAGATTATGTCTATATTCTGCTGTACTAATTTTAACAAAGAGGTTTTTAAACAAATAGGAGTAAATGTAGATTTACTTTATTTCACCAGGCGAGGAATTCTCCAGAAAATCAGTTTTCATTTGCACAGGTATTCTGGTCACCTGACACCCTCCCACCCTACTGTCACACCCCTGCTCCTTGCACGCCGGTGCTTACATGACAGATAGCTTCATTTCTCCTCCATCATTCTATTACTTACAGGAAAATATGTTTAAGGAGTATTAAAGGTCTAACTCAAACTGGTGACAACAGTCACCAGAGCTTGTGTTGAGGCTTTAACTTACTCAGGCAAAGGGGAACCACGGGGAAAAGGCGCGTGCCTCCTATGATGATGGGGTGCGGCTGTTTTTATTTGCGACCCCTCATGTTTTGTTAACTTACGAACGACGTTTAAGGCTTTCTCAATGGAAGAGGGGGTCTGGGCACAGCGTGGGAAGGTCCAGCGATGGATTCTTCTCTCTTATCTCTGAAGCTGTGTGTGTCAGAACCGGGCTGTGTGGGGGTGCCTCCCGCCAAGGTTCTAAAGTGGGTGGGTCCCAGGTCTACTTCTAAACGCGGCAGTTCATCCCATTTTTTTTTCGAGCCTCAGTGCCCATTGACAGACATAAATTAGATCATCTTTTCTGTCCTCTGCCCAGAACCCTTCTAAGGGTTTTCATCTTCTTTTCCGAGCTCCCTACCGCTGCTCCTTATTGCGTGTGCCCGAGCCGACTGGTACCCACTCTCAAGAGCCAAACTCGCATCTCTTTCCAACCCTGCATCCAGGGTTCTCCTTGGTAGATGACATCAGCTAGGATGTGGATATTTGCAGCGTGGAAATTGGCAAACACTAAACATTGGGGTTCTGGGGGTTTTGCAGGGGAGGGTTGGGTTTTTTTTTAAAGAGCTGAAAATATGGGCCAGCCCCCCACTGCTGTCGCCCCTGCCATTCTCTGCCCCCTTCACGGTGCTCTGGCCTCACTAACCTTCTGGAAAACCTCGCGTTCTTTCCTTCAGAGCTTTTGCATCTTCGCCCCCCCCCCCGGCATCGAAAGCTCTTGCCCCTTGTGGCAGATGCCATGGCTTCTGTACTTATACCCCCTCCCCTTCCCCCATCGGTGCATATGAGCCTCCCAACTTGGAACTTCCAGGACACATTGATCCCAAGGACGTGCTCTGGCCACCGCGGGCTGGCAGTGCAGACCGCAGAGCGCCAGGAATTGAGGCACCATCCCCAACCCTACTCTTAACAAAGGTGAGCGGGGGCCGGTGGGTCAGCAGCCCAGCTCCCTGGCCCTTGAATGGGATAAGTCTGGATGCACTTTCTTCACGCTTCCTGTATTGGCTGCTTCTCTTCCCTGTCTCCCTTCCCCAGCCCTCTATGGTCTTTCCCGGAAGCACCTCCCTAAATAAACTTCTTGTACTTTAATCTCTGTCTCGTGGTCTGCTTCTAGGGGACTCTGCTTCTAGGGTGCCCCCAGCTGTCCCCTGGCTGACTGCTTCCTCCCCTGCAGATGTCAGCTCGGCTGTGCCCCTCCAGGGAGCCTCTGCTGATAACCCCGTCCAATACCTGCCCCAACCCCAGCCCCTAATAAATGCAAGAGTCAGTTTTGAGCTCAGATCTCTGTGGCTCTCAGACCAGGGACTCCTGCAGCTCCATCACCTGGGGAGGCTGTTAAAAGGCAGGTGTGAATTCTGTAGCTCTCCAGCGAGGCCTGGGAATCTAGAACCTATATGTATTTTTAACACGTTCCCCCAAGGGATTTTTATTCATACCGAGTCTCAGAAGAGAGCTCTCAGAGGTGGTTTAGCAGTGAAACGTACGTAGTGTCTTTGTAAAACTACTTTAGCATTTAAATTACTACACACTCATTCACTCAACAAGTATTTGTTGAACTGAGGGTACGGACGCCTAACAAGACAGGCGTGGGTCTCTCCTTCTCTGGAACTTCCATATACACTTGTTATTTTTGTGATTGGGAAACGAATTGAGTCTGTTTAAAAAGAAATAGAGGGGCTTCCCTGGTGGCGCGGTGGTTGAGAGTCCGCCTGCCGATGCGGGGGACGCGGGTTCGAGCCCCGGTCCGGGAGGATCCCACGTGCCGCGGAGCGGCTGGACCCGTGAGCCGTGGCCGCTGTGCCTGCACGTCCGGAGCCTGTGCTCCGCAACCGGAGAGGCCGCAACAGTGAGAGGCCCGCGTACCGCAAAAAAAAAAAAAAAAAAACTTTGACTGTATGACCTGCTTCATGACAGCCACCACGATAGATGCTGGGATCACGATAAAGAATGAAATGGACACAGTCCTTACCCTCAGAGATCGTGCATCTATCAGGGGAGACGACCTAGGTATTCAGTTACACTTGTGACCCGGGCAGTGATGGGAAATTCCAAGGTCAGGAGCATGGCTCTCCGAAACTAACCTGCCTGCGAGCTTCTCCACAGACAGAGCTCGGACTCCGCACTTGCTCTGAGAAACACTGGTCGGAGGCAGTGGTTCTCAGACTAATTTAGGGGACCTTTTTGTTGTCGAAGGACTTCACAGCCCACCCGCCCCATTCTCTGTCATTTTCGTGTTCGTCTAGAAGAATGTTTTGGTTGTAATAACATACAAAAAGCAATGTTCACATGTGTATTCATTTACAGGCAAATCATTTCACATCAGAAACGAATAAGCACTTGCAAATATAGTTGTGTCACAAAGTCTGCTGCAAGGTATTTATGGATCCCAAGTTCCGAAGGTCCTTTTGGCTGGAACTTGGGCCTGAGACTCCTGGGGTTCTCAGTTCCTCGTGTGTCCTGTTGCTGAACAGAAATAATCACATTCCTCCTTCCTTGTTGAGATCTTTTGAGACAAAAGACAGATTGATGTTCTCAGCAACCAAGACCCCCTAGTTACGTAATGGGCTGCTCTTGGGGGGAACTCGGGCGGTTTCCCAGCTCTTTCCAGGCTGTGACCCCATCCTGGAGGGCACCCCCAAACTGGGCATGGAGCGGGGAGGAAGCTTCAGGTGAGAGACTGGAAAATAATCGGGGGAGACTGCTTTCGGTGAGGAGATTGTCTCGGGTTCAGGAAGGCAGAGAGCAGCCTTGTGGCATTCGGAAGCGCTGCTGCTCCGTGGTGAGAAGCCTTTCTCCTGGGTAGAGAGTGATTCACTTGTCTCTCCTGTAAAACTTTAACACCTCGATGAGAAGATAATTTTTTCCTTTTCCGCCACACCCTTGAAGACTCTTTTCCAGGCAACCTCTCTCTGGTGGGGGGCGAGGAGGGCAGATCTTTCACGGATCGCCGTTTCACAGTGATGTGACTTTGTACTGTCTCCGCGCTGTGCTCTGACAAGGTGACCTGCTCACCCAACCAGGCCTCTCACCGGGACACCCACGTTTTGGACTTTATTTTGTGATCTGCCCCAAAGTGAGGTGATGCCCTGTCTAGACTCGGCTATACTTTGATGATCTCATTGCACTGAGATACCAAGAGACTGAAAATGGTTATTGAAGTCTCTTCCCCGCTATTTTTTGATCGCCTTGGAATGCAACGCCCCCCAAAAGCTGGCTGTACCGTGCCTCCATGGGCCCCTGTTTGGAGATGGGCTGGGGGGCTTCTCGTGTTCAAGGGTCCCAGGCCCCGGTCTAGGGTCACCACCTTGCACCTACAGTCCAGCCTCTGCTGGAACCATTCAGGCCTTTCTGATCCATGACCCTGGTTTATAACTCGGGTGGGAAGAGGTAAGATAAGGAAGATAAGATAACTCTTACCTTCCTGATAAGAGTTCCTTGGGCCTTTCTGGGGTGCAATCCCAGTAGACCTCGCCGGGCAAAGCTCTGTGCCCAGGCAGCCTTAACAGACCTCAACGAAAGTCCTCTACACGTGCTAAGTCAGGGTCGGGTGAGGGCATCCAGGACGGCTGCTACACAAAGGCCTGGGCTCTGCCTCCTTTGCAAGTTTTACAGAAGAGAAGGAGGTAACCTTTTGGCAAACCTTGCTCGGGAACAATATCACACATTTTTAAACATCTTTCTTCCCAAAGGGAAAAGGGGCTCTTACGTGGCAGGCTTTGGAGTTCAGGGAAGTCCTACAGACTTGAGACATTAGGGTGTGGGGGAGGCGCAGACCTAGGGGGCAGGTGAGGAAGCCAGGATGTCTTAGTATAAAACACGCAAGAGATCCTGGATCTTTATCTGGAAAGGTAGCCGTGCACTGGAGGAGCCTTCTGGATTTACTATTAACCCTGGATTTACTATTACTATTATTATTATTATATTATTAATTATCGCAGTGAAAACCACATAGCACACAATTCACCACCGTAAAGCGTGTAATTCGGTGGCATTTAGTACAATTGCAATGTTCTTAACCAACAACTCTCTCGAGTTTTCAAAACTTTTTTCGCATCCCAAAAGGATACCTGCACCTTGGATTTTAAAGCAATTTGTGTTGAGTGCCCACTGGATGTCTCATTTCATCCCCCCGACAGCCCTTCGGGTGTGTATTAAAATTCCCACTTTACTATGGACTGGATAAACAACAAGGTCCTACTGTGTAGCACAGGGAACTCTATTCTGTATCCTGTGACAAACCATCATGGAAAGGAATATGAAAGAGAATATGTATATGTATAACTGAGTCACTTTGCTGTACAGCAGAAATTAACACAACATCATAAATCAGCTATACGTCAATAATTTTTTTTTTTTTTTTGCGGTACGCGGGCCTCTCACTGTTGTGGCCCCTCCCGTTGCGGAGCACAGGCTCCGGACGCGCAGGCTCAGCGGCCACGGCTCACGGGCCCAGCCGCTCCGCGGCACGTGGGATCCTCCCGGACCGGGGCACGAACCCGCGTCCCCTGCATCGGCAGGCGGACTCCCAACCACTGCGCCGCCAGGGAAGCCCAATAAATTTTTTTTTTTAATCCCACTTTACAGCTGAATAAGCTGAGACACAACCGCCTGAGAGGCTGATTCTCCCGCCCCGGTGGCAGAGATTGTTCCAGCCCACACTCTTGAAACCCCGCTGCTAAGCCTAATGCTAGATGTTTTTAAAAATGCAGATTCCTGGGTCCAGCCTCAAGGACCCTCATTTCCTGGGCCTGGGGTGGGGCTATAAGCAATCTGAATTTTTAATACTCACCTCAAATTACTTTGATAGTACAGGGGCTTATGTGGCTCTCACCTGCTCACGTTTTCTCCCTTCTCTGGGAAACAGTCCTTCCTCTTTGAGGAAGGGGTTTTCCATTCCCCGGGGGCCTGTGAGGCCCCGCTCTGCACCCCCAGTCTGCACTGTGACCCAGATCGGTCTGCCTTGCTTTCGGGTGTCTGCTTCGGGACCCCCTTCACCCTTCCCACCCATTCATTCCTGCACTGCCATCCTCACCGGAAAGGGGAGGCTTCAGGTGCCTCTGCCTGGTGGTCTGGAGCCGGTGCTAGGTCGGACCTGGCACCATAGCTCTGACCCCCAGCCGTAGCCCTACTGGGGGACACGGTCTCCTCACGGCGCCCTGTGTAAAAGCTCCAAGTCTCCATCCTTTGCTCTGAGGCTGCATCTCTGTCCCAGTAACCTCCTGGGAAGTGATCTCTGGGCCTTTGGAATGTCCTGACAGATAGAACATTTGTTGACCGGGGTCCTTTAGGCCGTGCCAGGTAGACTAACCATGTGATTTATCAGCTCAGCCCCAGGAAGGGCTGGAGCCTGAGGTCAGCCCCGTGGGGAGTCGACTGTGACCCAGCGATGAAGCCCAGTGCAGACTCTGGACGCCAAGGTTCCGGGGCCTCCCTGATGGCCGATGAGCCGTGCACGTTGTTACACGACACGGCTGGGAGGGCTCAGCCCTGTGCACCCCTCCACTGCGGGCAGGGGGGACAGCTGGCGGTGCCACATGGGGAGCCCTCCGGGACTCTGTGCCCTTGGCCGATTTGAATCTAGATCCTTCACCCTAATAAACCGTAACTGTTGCGTATGGCAGCTCTCAGTGAATTCTGTGGCTAATTATCAAAACTGAGGGCGGTCTTGGTGTCCGAAGTGAGGAGAGGCTTGCTGACTATGCCCTGACTTCAAAGACCCCCAAGTTTCCAGGGTCAGGAACCCCCTTGTCCCTTCCCAGGCCTCAGGTCCCCAAGCGCCGGCGTGCTGCACACCCCGAGTTGGGCTTCCTGACCCACTTCCTGCCCTCCTTGCTCCGCGTCAGTCTCCCTGGTCCACCCTGCCCTTGTGTTCCTGCCTTTCGGAACCTGGGTTCTGTCTCCCCAGCACCTGCACCTGCGGCTGGGTCTCGGCCCTGCTCCCCGGCTCATGGCCGCCCCTCCAGGTCCCAGCCCTCCCCTTCCATCCCGTCCCCTTTCCTTCAACCTACAGGAGAACTCAGCAGGCCTCCTCTTCCCTCCAGGTAGCGCCGTCCTAGGTCCCATCGACCGGAGACATCTGTCGATGTGGGAAAAGCCCAACAGAACATTTCTCTCTGGAGTTTCTGGTTCTGTGGCCCATTTTCACCCGGGGATGTTTCTCTAGCCCAAGACGGAACCCTTCATTTCCCTTTTTCGCCGAACAAGCTTGTCTGATGGGTTTAGCCTCCGTGGGCTCCGGAGATGAGGAGAAGCCCTTATTCTTGTCATGACCGCGTTTCCCTCGTTGGGCCTCGATGGAGACGCACGGGTTTCACTGCTCTCTTGGAGGAGGGAGCAGGAGAGGGGCTGCAGCGCGGCTGCTTACGTTTCTAAGGAGGCGAGGCTTGCACCTCCCCGTCTTTCTTAGCCCTCGGCCCCGCAGCCTCTTAACTTCCTGGCATGAAACAAAAACGAAACCGAGGTTTCCCTGATTGGGGACCATAATCAAGCATCTGTCACAGGGTCTCTTAGAAATTAATTCAGCTCGATCTTTGGACGTTCGCGAAGGAGCTGGCGTGTCACTCTTGACGCCAGCATGTTCCGTTTTCCTCCCACATTCACTCCTTAACAAGACTGCGTGATCGGCATTTAGTCCCCAAATTAGAAGGGCGGGGGTCGCAGCAGCTCGGTCCCCGTGCTCTCTTGCTGATTGCTGTAATGGTCCCACCGACGGGCTTCTGGATCTTTCTCCGGGAGCTGAAAATGGTTCCAAGTGTAAACTTCAGGTTGGATATTTTCCCCCCTTTCCATCAGTGCTGTCACGGTGCTCCGTTTCTTATTTTTTATGTTTAGAACTTCACCTGGTTACCCATCTCATGGCGATTGGAATAGGGTGTTGCCATCTTGTATAGTAATTGGAGCTTTCAGAGCATCAAAAAATGGATCCCCTGGATTCCGTCTAAACACATCTCTGGCCGCCGACATTATGCATCTAATTCACTTCTGTCAGGACTTGTGACTCTTGACTGAAGGGCCTCTCACTGGGATAGATTCTGAGGCAGTGAGGGGACCCGGCGGGGAACACCCTGAAGTTTCTAGTTTTAGTCCAAGGTAGTAACTGATATCTTGGCCCACATTGCAGCTGGGCCATGGAGCTGCGTGCACCTGGGTTTCCAGCTCAGACCAGTCATTTTCCAGTGACCCTCCCTCAGGTGAGTTTCTAGCTGTCTCGAGCTTCGGGCTCTTCATCTGTAAAATGGGGATCATCGCAAAGCCCCCTTCCAGGGCTGTTGGGGGTCTTCAAGGAGATAAAAGCACTGTGCCTGGCCAGGGTGGGGCACCAACGAGCCGGCATCCCTGCTGACCTCCTGGCCCTTCACACCGCGGTGTTTTCCCCGTCAGTCTGGTGTCTGAGGTCTTGGTGTGTCTGAAGGCTGTGATGTCAGTCAGATCACAGTTATAATTAAAAAGATCCAGCTTGCAGCTCCGCTGCTCAACCCGCCTTAGCTGCACCCGGCTCTCTCTCACCTGTGGAGAAATCACAGCGCGTTATCAGAGAAATAATTGTGTTCTCAGAACCCTGTGCTATGCGCCGGCGCCAGACAGTAGCTGTCGAAGGAAGAAACCTTCACCCAGACTGCAATTCTTAAATCATCGGCAAAAGCCAGCGAGAGAAGTAAAAACTGTATGAGCGCTAAATGAATCGATTTTCATAAAATTAACATTATGCTGTATGATAAAGTTTCCCAGTGTAAGGAGGTTTCATATTAATATTTATAACCTTGTAAGAATTAAATCGTACCTTTGTGATTATTTTCATCCTTTTTTTAATCTTCTTCTGTTCCAAACATAAGAGTTGGTGGTGGGTTGTTTGGGGGTTGAAGGTTGTTTTTTTTTTTTTTTTTTTTTTTTGGCCTTTATCTCCAGAATGTTCTGAATACTTCCAACAGGTAGATCTTGTACCTTTAGTAACGGTTGCAAACGGCACACACAAGAATCCATCCTGGAGTTGGGGGGACTGGAAAATCTGCTTCAACACCCAGCTTGAAAAAGCTTTCGTCTTTTCACGTTTCACTTGCGATCTCCTGCCTCCTTTGCATGTGGCTCGAGGCGTGCCTGGGAGACAAGAACAGCGCACAGGGGCCGGCCGCCCCTCCGCCCCTCTTCTGCGGCCCCTGCCCCCCGGCTCGCCCCCCGCGCCAGCCGACTCCTGAGCTGTGTGCACGGAAAGTGCGCCCAGCAGCCCCAGGCAGTGCAGGAAGTCAGCCCTGCGGCCACATCCCGGGGCCTCACCCCTTCAGCTTGGGGGACGTGGGGAACCTACCCTTCTTCCTTTCACAGCAACAGATTTTCCTTTTTTTTTAAGCGTCACTTCGTTTTCATTCTTACCAGTATTTAAAGTGTGGGGCTTCTCTGTGAACACATGAGTCCGTCATTGGAGCTGAGTAATGGTTTACCCAATCACCGAGACAAATCACCACGCACCGCGGAACTGTACTGCCTCCCAGTTCTGGGGGCCACGAGTCCGAGGTCCAGGTGTGGGCAGGGTAGGGTCCTTCTGAGGCCGTGAGGGGGGATCCATTCACCAGGTCCCTCCCCGAGCTTCTGGGGCTTTTGCTGGCATCCTCGGCTTTGTACGGGCCTCACCCCAGCGTCTGCCTTCATCTTCACATTGATGTTCTCCCTGTGTGTGAGTCTCTGTGTCCAAAGTCCTCCTTTGTGTAAGGACCCCAGTCCTATCGGATGAGGGCCCACCCTAGCGACCTCATCTTAACTGGATCCTCTGCAAAGACTCTATTTCCAAATAAGGGCACATTCACGGTTACTGGGGTTAGGATGGCAACGTCTTTTATGAGGGACACGACTCAAGCCATAACCTGCCCTCCCCATCCCAGTGCAGACCACCAGCTCCCCTGGCCTGACGCAGGGAACGCATCTCCTCACCCTGCACCCTCTCTGATCCCTTCTCCTGCTGTAGGGCCTCAGGCTGGGTGTCCCAGGAAGCAGACTCAGGGAGATGAACGTGCAGGAGCTTTGTCAGGAAGCGGTCTTAGGAATACCCCCTGTGCAAGGGGAGGGTGGGATGCAGGCGTAGGCAGAGGACATTATCCAACTTCAATCCAGCCTCAAGGAAGGCCTCCAACGACCCCACAGGGAATTCTGGAGATGGGATGACCCCTCGGGCTGTCCTGGAGTTGATCAGGTACCGGATGCTGGCTCTCCTGCAAAGGGGTGTGACTTGGGCCAGCACCCTCTCCAGCAGAAGCCATCCTGAAGGGGTCAGATGCTGAGGGCTTGCTGCCAGCAGCCTCCCCGGCATCTTCGGGACAGGCCTTTATTTCTGCAGAGCTATCTGATGGCTCATTGCAGAGCCCACCTCAGGGAGCCCGAGTGATCTTCTTATGAGCCAATTTGACCATGTTTCCTCTTTATATCCTTCAGTGGGTCCCCTGCTCTTGGGATAAAGATCAAAACTGCTCAGCTTGGTTCTTGATCACCTCCACAGCCTTATCCAGCACTGTGTACCCATCCCTCTCGACCCTGACCTCATTGCTGCCATATGCCCTCCTGCCACAGGGCCTTTGCAAATGCTATCCCTCCGACCCAATCACTCTTCCCTTTTCCACCTACCTAACTGACTCCATCTCATCCTTCAAGGGTCGCTTCTTCAAAAAGCCCTCCACCTGCTCCATGACCAAGTCACATCCTCTTACTGTAGGCTGTTAGAGCACCGTGCAACTTCCCTAGAACACAATTTGCAATTTTACATTCATTTGTGTGATTATTTGGTTATCATCTCTCTTCGGACTGGATTGTAAGTGCCTTGAGGATAGGGACCAAGTCTGGTTTTTTTTTTTTTTTTTTTTTTTTTTAATCACCATTGTTTTCCCAGAGCCTAGCATGAGCCTGGCACATAGTAGGTACTCATAACATTCATGAATGAATTAAGGACTATATATGTCCACTCATCGATGCCCAACTCCCCACAATGGAGGATTTCACAGGAAACCTGGGAGGCGTTCATGTTCGCTGTCAAAAAGCAAAAACGGAAAGAAAAGCAAGAACTGGCCCTGTTTGGGTCCCTGAAAACGGTGAAAGATTGGCTCCCTAACAGGTTAATAAATAGCAGTGGGCCCCGGAAGACACAAGGGAGCCGTTTTTCCAGGCGAGGGCACGATTCCTCTGCTGTGGGCATTTAGTAAACGGCCCCCTGGTGGACTGAACACGAATTCGCTTTTGCCCAAGTTGGGCCTGACCCAGCCCTCCGCGGGTCCCCTGATGGAGGCAGGGAGGGTGTATGTGGCTGTCTGCCTAGAATTCTTTTCCAGCAGGTTTACAATCCTAGCCATGTAGGTCCTGGGCTAGGATGATCTATCAAGAGCCAGAGGGAGCGAGGACAGGAACCAGGGTGGCACACAGGCCTTGGAATATTTGCACCTTGAATGATCCACACGGAGTCCCATTTGTGTATCGCGACTGGAGTTGGACATGCCCCGGTCAGGCTGTCGAGAAGCTGCCCTCTGGTTTTGTTACCGGACCCAGGTCTGGCTGCTCGCCGCTCGTCCCGGCAAGGCGCTGCAGCTAAGAGCACACGCCTGTTTCAGGTGGTTCTGCCAGGGCAGGACGATGCCAGCATCGTGGAGAGAATTCCACGCAGGAGAGCTCTGAGTCTGAGCTGCTTCTCCAGGTGACAAGAGAAGGGTCTTGAGTACCCCGGTGGGGGGGGGGTGACCTGCGGTGGCGAGAGCTGGACGCGGCTTCTGGTTCTTTGGGGACTTTCATGCCATCTTATTAGGGTGAAGGTCAAGCTCTCTGTTATAAGGAAAAGCCGCTGACTTGGGGGTACTTGGGTCACCGAGTGGAACCAACATCTCCTGCAGCCCCGTTGGGTACCACCCCAGGAGTCGGATGGCCACCTCCCCCTGGCTTTGGAAAGCAGTTCTTCTTCCCGGAATCTAAGACGCCTCATCTTAGATGTCAAGAAGCAGCCACAGCTAATGAGAAAGTGCACGAAAGAGCATCTAAAACACCAAGTGAAAAATGACACTCTTCAGCTCAGCAAAACAGAAAAGAAAGACCACGCCTGAATTTCTCTGAATGCTTGCTTTGTAGCCCCCAGGCCAAGCTGTCATTTTGGACTAAACGCAGCCAAGGAGGAACTAATGCTGCTGGCTTATCATTGGCTCCCAGCTCTCCTGATTTTGCCTTGTTATAACACATCCGAAATAATCCCCACCCCCACCCCCTCCGGAGTTCACGCTTGTTCATGGCTTGTTTCCTGCCTGGGCATCTTGCAGGTATGGCAGCGAGTTCCTTGGGAGAAGATTCCACTGTCACCATTAAATAAATAAATAAGATGAAATCGCCCACTTTTCCTGGCCTGACACCCCATCTCAAAGTATTAAGTCCCTGCTTTTCAAATGTGCAGCCGGCACCCCTATCTGTGTTCTGTAAGGACAAAACAGTAAATATGACCTCTCTTCTCTGGCCATCAGCTGAGGACGCGGGGGTGGGGGGAAACAGCGTCGTAATTCTTCTCTTTATGAAGGTGAGAAGCGTTCCTCCGAGGACATTATCCAGGTCTGACCTGGAGTCTGGAGTGTTTTTGGTTCTGCCGGCCTTGCAGCCATTGCAAACCTGCACCCCCCTCTGCTAGTACGCGAGTCAGCAGATGGTACCCCTGGGCTTGCATCTGTGAATCTCCGCGCCAGGGGGGCTCCCCGTGTCTGTAACTGTCCTACAAATGTCTTCTGATTCCATCCGTTTGATTAATTGTGCACCATGTACTCTGCCCATATTTGCATAGAAGGTCGGTAATTAGCTGTGGAGCCTTTTGTTAAACTTCCACTTGAAATATACTAGAGAGAAAGAAACTGCATCATAGTATATGTCACTCCTGAGCCAGCCCCCGCGTGCCCGACACCAGCCCGTTTCCTGCCGCAGAGTCGCCCTGTGCGTTGCTATTCCTGTCTCGACTGCTCGGTCTTTCCAACCTCAGAATTAGTTTTCAGGGGACAGAGCAGTTTCTACCAACCTCATCCTTTTTCAGAAGGGTCTTATTTACCAAAGTTAATTTCGCTTATATTGCAACGTGCTTGAAAATAGTTATGAATCTTGTTTATTTTCATTTGCAGTGTTCCACCTGCAAGTGGCGATTGGAACTCAATTGCACGTGTTCAAAGAATGCGCTCACATGTTTCTGAGCTGTTGAGAAACGTCTTGCAGGACTAAGCTGGGTTCAAACACAGCCGTAAACCGAACCGTGGTTAGCTTTAGGACACCCCAGAGAATGGGGCCGTTGGTGCCACGACAGGCCTGCTGGCAGTGCCGTTTGTTTTCGTTGCAAAGCTGGCCACACTTTTACCGTCTGCCTCACTCCCCTCATCTTCATCTCTGATTGATAGCTGCATGGCGGGGACCCCAACCCTTTATTTCGAAGGATTCCTGTCCCCCTTAACCACTCCAAATTACTCAGACTTGAAGTTCAGGCTTTTACACTCAAAATAAAATGTTCAGTAATCCTATCAGTTGATGGCAAAAATGACCCCACTTCTCCACCCCTCCCCAAGCCCACCCCCTTTGCCTCTCAGCTCCGCAGCATCCCGGGGGGCTCTGGTTCCCCACCCCCTGAAGCAGGGCTGGTCACGTGATTTCCTTTGGCCAGTGGGATGTAGCAGAAGCGACGGAGTGCTTGTCGGGAGCCCAGGCCTCCAGGGGCGCGTGCACTAGTCACCTCTTTCTCTCTCCCTCTGCCCTGCTGTCCCTGTGACTACAAGCCCGGGCCCCCTGCGGGAGCATCAGAGACCACAGGGCGGCACGGCCACATCGCTGCTCTCCCAGACGCGGCCGCTGATGCTGGACCCGCCGACGGCCAACCTCCGACGCCGGTGAGCTCAGCCGGGGTCAGGAGCGCCACCCGGCCCACCTGCAATCATAAGTGGTCAGACTGGGTGGCTTAGAGAACAGAAATTTATTTTCTCACAATTCCAGAGGCTGGGAGTCCAAGATCAAGCTGTCGGCAGGGTTGGTTTCTTCTGAGGCCTCTCTCCTTGGATGGCAGGCGGCCGTCTTCTCCCTGTGTCCTCACGTGGTCTTTCCTGTGTGTGCATCGTGTCCTAATCTCATCTTCCTATAAAGACACTGGTCATGTTGAATTAGGGTCCCACGTATGACCTCATTTTACCTTAACCACCTCTTTTTATTTTTTTGAGTTTTTTTTGACGTGGACCATTTTTTAAGTCTTTATTGAATTTGTTACAATATTGCTTCTGTTTTATGTTTTGGTTTTTTTTTGGCCGCGAGGCATGTGGGATCTTGGCTCCCTGACCGGGGATCAAACCTGCATCCCCTGCATTGGACGGTGAAGTCTTAACCACTGGACGGCCAGGGAAGTCCCCTAACCACCTCTTTAAAGACCCCGTCACCAAATGCATTCTGAGGTCCTAGAGGCTAGGACTCCAACCCATGCATTTGGGGGAAGATAATTCACGCCATTACAGGGTGTTCTGCGTCACAGCATTTTTACAGCAATTAATAACAGGTGCCCTCAGTAAGGAGCAGGCCCTGCATTTGCGCCGGGGTTATAGGCAAGCGCAAGACAGGATTCGTGCCCTGCCCAGCAGCTCACGGTCTGTGGGTTTCCTTCGTCTGCAACCTCGTGGCCAGGGCCAGCCACGTACACGTCCATACACACGTCGCAGTCTGGAACCATCCATCCCGGGCGCGCAGACTCACGCTCTGCCTCTGCGAAACAGACTCCAAGAAACACGGCGAGAGAGAGAGAGAGAAAACGTTATACTCCCCGTGTATCCTCACATTCGGTCACATAATAAGCTGTTACATTTTGCTGCCCCAGGCAACAGCTTGCTCTGTTTTAATTAACTCGCCTTTTATTGAATTTCCATATCCGTCACCAAACGCCGGCGCACCTTCGCGTGCTCAGCAGCCGGGCGCTGTGGGGCGCGCGGGACCTCTGATCCGGGGGGGGGACGGTCTGGCTCACATCGGGGGGCGTATTCCCGGTTTGATCAGCATGAGTGGGGTGGGGGCAGCAGGAAGAAGGCGTGAGGAGGGGCGGAGAGCCGTGGGCAAAAGCCGGGGGGCGAGGCTGGGGCCCTCCGCGGCGGTCCCAGGAGCCTAGCGTCTGTGGCTTGGCTGCGCTGCGGCAAAGGCTGAGACCCGCCCCGCGCTGGCAGCTGCATGTAACGTGCGCTTGGTGTCTGTCTGCTTGGAAGAGCAAGAAACCAGAGGCCACGGGGAGGTACGGCCGGCACAGATCAAATCAGCACTGAGGGTCGCCTTCTCCAGCCTCTACCGAGACCCCGTGGGGAGGCGGCCGGGCTGACAGTAGCAAAGCCGGGGCCAGCGCGGCTGCAACAGACGCGTGGGTTCCGGCCCAGCCCCGGAAAGCCTCCCGGTGAGGCCGGAGGGAAAGATGTCCGCCCCGCAGGCAGAGGCGTTCTGGCTCCTTGCTTCACGGCCCTGTCTCCAGTGCCTAGAGATAAGGCTTAGCGGCCAGCAGGTGCTGGGGGCACGCGTGCGACGGCGCCGTGCCTGCTCCTGTCTTCACGTGGGGTCTGTCTTAGGCCGGGTTTCCCTGGAGCAGATCCCGGCGAAGCTGAGGGGTCGGGGGGGGGCGCACCGTGGAGCGTGGCTTCCGCCCGACCCCACGAGGAACGTGGGAGAGAGATCAGGTGTCCGCGTCGTCTCAGCTGGAGGCGAGGGGCCGGCCTTCCCACTTTTACCCTCTTGGGTCAGCCGTGGCCTAAGGGCCACCCTCGGGGGCAGAAACCCCCAGGTGCTGCAGCGCCGCGTCCGAGGGCAGCCTCTGCGCAAGAGGCGACATCGGAGCTGGGAGGACCCCAGGGGGTCTGGGTGGGTCGTGGACAGGAGCGTCATCTGGGCGACTGCACACGAGGCGGGGGTCCCTCACAGTCGGCCCCCTGCCCCCGTGAGGGTTGACTTTCTGTGTCAACTTGGCTGGCCTACGTTACCCAGATGTGTGCGCAAACACCAGTCCCGATGTTGACGGCGAAGGTATTTCTGAGACAACGTTAATACTTAAATCCGGGGACTTCCCTGGTGGTCTAGCGGTTAAGACTTCGCCTTCCGGTAGCCAGTGGGAAGCAGCCGCACAGCACAGGGAGGTCAGCTCGGTGCTCTGTGACCACCTAGAGGGCTGGGATGGGGTGGGTGGGAGGGAGATGCAAGAGGGAGGGGATCTATATACACATATAGCTGATTCACTTTGTTGTACAGCAGAAAGTCACACAGCATTTTAAAGCAATTATACGCCAATTTAAAAAAAAAAAAAAGACTTTGCCTTCCAATGCAGGGGCTGTGGGTTCGATCCCTGGTAGGGGAGCAGAGATCCCACATGCCTCGTGGCCAAAGAAACCAAAACATAAAACAGAAGCAATATTGTAACAAATTCAATAAAGACTTTTAAAAATGGTCCACATCAAAAGAAATCTTTTTAAAAAATACTTAGTAGACTTTAAATACAGCAGATTATCCTCATCCAGTCAGTTGAAGGCTATAAGAAAAAAAAAAGACTGACATTCCCAAAGGAGGTAGAAACTCTGCAGGTCACCTGCCTCAGGACAACATCAGCTCTTCCCTGAGGCTCAAGCCGGATGACATGCCCTGCAGATTTTGGACTTGTCAGCCTCCATAATTGTGTGAGCCAATCATAGATAGATAGATAGATATATAGATGTATATGACTGGATCTACATGAATCTGTATCTAGAGAGATACAAATTCAGATACAGAGACATATAGGTATGTATATAAGCAATATATCTATAGCTGTAGCTAGAGCCACACCTACACAAAACCTCCATGGGGGAGGTTAGCTAGGGCTGTGTCACCTGGAGGCTTGACCGGGCTGGAACGTCAAGATCTTTCACTCACCGCTGGCAGTCGGTGCTGACCGCTGCCGGGGGCTCCTCCTTGTGTCTCCTCGTGCAGCTTGGGCTTCCTCACAACGTGGCGTCTGGGTCCGGAGAGGGAGCGTTCCGTAGACGGGAACGGCAGACGGTTCGGGTCCAGCCTTGGAGTTACGTAGTCCTCCCGTCTGCCACGCCGGTCAGAGCCAATCACAGGTCAGCCCAGATTCAGCGTGAGAGGCTCTACACAGGACATGAAGACCAGGAGGCATGGCCCACTGCAGGGAGGAGGGGGGCTCATCTTTGGAAACCAACTACTGAAAACTCAGATTTAGAATTTTTCAAACCCTTATCCAGGCTCAATTCATCATCAGCTGGCCAGATTTGGTCTATAGGCTGCAAGTTTGAAATCTCTGGTCCAACACCTAATTTTCCCAGAGGAAGACCCCAAGATCTGGTGGGGGATAGGGATGGGAGGAACTGTTTTAAAATTGAGGTGAAATCCTCATAAGATTAATCATTTTGAAGTGAACAGTTCATTGGCATTTAATACATTCACGGTGTGGTGCAACCATCACCCCTGTCTAGTTCCGAAACATTTCCATCACCTCAAAAGGAACCCTGGACCCATTAAGCTGTCCCTCGCCATTCCTTTCTCTCCCTAGAGCCCCTGGCACTCACCAATCTCCTTTCGGTCTCCGTGGATTCGCCTACCCTGAACATTTCGTATAAAAGGAATCATAAAACCTGTGACCGCTTTTGGCTGGCTTCTCTCGCTTCGCGTCATGTTTTCAATACCTCCTTCCTTCTTATGGAAGCGTGAGTAGTATTCCGCCGTACGGATATACCACAGTTTTCTTCTCCACTCATCCCCTGACGGACACTTGGGTTGTTCCCATGTCTTGGCTCTTGTGAACGGTGCCGCCGTGAACATTCACACACAAGCGTGGAAGTACAGGAGTTTATTTTTGAGACCATGCAGGCAGTGAGAAGCAGATCTTAAAACATGTAGGTTCCCTGGCTCCCAACCTAATGTATATTCTTGGACTGTGTTAGACTTAGACACAACCAAGAGATACCAGGATGAGGGTGGGCGGGCAGCCAGGTGCTGGCTATTTCCGAGGTGATTTTAGCAATGAATCAGAACCAGAAAATTGCTGCCGAGTTGGACCCTTCCCAGATGTTCAGACGAGTCTAATATCATACAGATCAAGCCACCTGGCGAGGAGGATTCAAAGAACCAAAGAGGGTTTGATCTTATTCTTTCCTTTAAAAGATAAGCACGTGTGCGCCAGCACACACACACACACACACACACACACACACACACACACACACACACGCTCCACCCTATCATAAGCTGAGCTCTTGAAAGAGCACCAGATATTTTAAATACTTGGAATTGATTCTCAAAAGATTCCTCCCAGCAAAACCCATTCAGGATGTTCCTCTGGGCCTGGCATTTCTTTCATCTTCCCAAACCCAGGAGAGAACCTACGGTAAATGACAGCTACTGAGAAAAGATGTCCATTGTCGCTGGAACAGAAAGAACCCAACACTTCCAGCTTTAACACCTCTGCATTTCACGGGTCCCTGGAGCTGTCTTTGCTGCTGTATTTTGAAAGAAACATTATCAGCCCCAGAGGCCCTGGCAGGTTGCAGGCTTTGAGTTACGGCTTTGGATCTTGCTATATGTTGGCTGTTATGCAAAATTAATTATCTTGGTCATTTGAATGTTTTCCCCAAACATAATATGATCTCACTGCAGACTACTCCATACCAGAGTGAATCTCCAGCCAAACTCCATTTAGGAAATTGAAGGTAATTTAGAGTTATATGATTTGAAAAAAAAAAAAAAAAAAAAAGGAAGCAGCAGCCCCTTTCTGTGCTAAATGCTAATCTGGGCTGTCTCTGTAATGTAGAAGTGACATTCATTTCTTGGGGAATGGCTGTAAGTGTGTAGGAGACTTGGGGCAATGGATGTGGGCAGCTCAGAATTTTTGAGTGAGTTCTCTGGAAATAAACTGTGCAAAAGAATTCCGGGATACAGGCTGCAGAGGACTGGAGGCCACCTGGCTTTCCAGAGGATGGCATTTGTCAGCTGGCGAGAGGGTGAGTCCATTGGAAATATAGCCCTTCTACCCAAGAGACAGCTGTGGACAGAAGGCAAGGCTGTGGAGGAAGCAGAAGGGGAAGGGATGGGGCCTGGACCACGTGGGCTGGCCTGCTTTTAGCTAACACTGTGTGTATCAGTTTGCAGGGGGCTGGGGGGCGGGGCTGCCTTAACAAAGTACCACAGTCTGAGCAGCTTAAACAACAGAAATTCATTTTCTCACAATTCTGGAGGCTGGAAGTCCAAGACTGCACTGTCTGCCGGGTGGGTTTCTCCTGAAGCACCATTCCTTGGCTTATAGACAGCTGCCTCCCTGCCACCCCCACATCTTTATGTGGTCGGCCCTCCGTGTGCATCTAGGTCCTGATCTCCTCTTCCTATAAGGACACAGTCAGATTAGATTAGGGTCCATCCTTACAATCTCATTTTACCTTAATTACCTCTTTAGAGACCCCATTCTCCAAACACAGTCATGTTCCAAGGTCCTGGGGTCAGGTCTTCAACACATGAAGTCATGGCGCACACAGTTCAGATCATAATGGAGTGTAAAGCCCCAGTGACCCGCCAGCCAGCCACCAGCGTGTCTCACCAGATGCCCAAGAGCTGAACCTGGCCTCCCTGCTCCCACACTCCCCCATTCCTAGTGCTTTCTGCATACAGTAGCCAGAGTGAGGGGCGTTCTTAAAACATCTGTCAGATCATGATGTTCCTCCGGGCCTTTGGTGGCTTTCCATTGTGTTTTGAATAGATACAGACTCTCCAGCAGGGTCCCAGAGCAGCCCCTGCCTCATTCTCCAGCTCTGATCTCCAGTCACTGCGCTCAGGACACCTGTACTCCGTGTCTTCCCCTTGAGCCCCTGAGCCTTTTCTTCTTTGCCTCAGGGATTTGCATGTACTGTTCCTTCTGCCCGGAGACACTTGTCTCTGCTTGTCATCTAAGGAGCTCACTCCTACTCCCCCTTGGAGTCTCCATTTAAATATCACTTCTGCAGGAAAGCCCTCCAAACCTCCCTCCTCCTGATTGAAAGAAGCCCTTCCACTGCCTGGCATGGGACAGGCACTCCATAGAGATTGCTCAACAGAAGAGAAAATGAATAACTAACATATGACCCAGAAATTCCACTCCTAGGCAGATATCCGAAAAAAAACAAACACTCTAATTTGAAAAGATACATGCACCCCCAATGTTCATAGCAGCACTGTTTACAATAGCCAAGACGTGGAAGCAACCTAAATGTCTATCGAGAGATGAATGGATAAAGAAGATGTGGTACATATATACAATGGAATACTTCTAAGCCATAAAAAAGAATGAAATTTTGCCATTTACAGCAACAGGGGTGGACTTGGAGGGCATTATGCTAAGTGAAATAAGTCAGACAGAGAGAGACAAATACTGTATGATATCGCATATATGTGGAATCTCAAAAATACATAACTAGTGAATAAAACAAAAAAGAAGCAGATTCACAGACATGGAGAACAAAATAGGGGTTACCGGGGAAGAGGGAAAGGGGTAGGGGAAAAAAAAGGGTTATTATGGGATTATGTGAAATCGCGTATGAAACTTTTGAAAACTGTGAAGCTCTATAGAAGTTAAAGAATCTTTCAATTTGAAAAAAAAAAGAATGAATGAGCAAGTAAGTGAACAAACAAACATATCCAAACACAGTATGGTAACTCCAACCCCTCCAATGAAAGTTGCAATGTCAACCATGGGTTCAAGATCTCAGCCTTGGTGCCAAGGAGACACCCACGGGGAACTAGGGGTGTTCTCACCCTTGCCCACCCAGAGGGGCCTGCCAGGAAGCACTCACCTCTCTCACGTCTTATCCCCACAGCCCACGGCAAGTGAAAATCCACAGCTATGAGAGTTGGGGCTCTCTCTGGCCTGTGACCCTCCCACCCAAACTTCTGTCCCACTGGAAATATCAAATTATAAATTTAAACCACAGAGAGAGTGAAGCTGAGAAGTGTTTCAAGTGGCAGTGAGAGTCCCTGTTAGACTTCTCCCTGATTTCTTTTCCTTGGATTATTACTATATCCAAAAACCTATTCAAGCCAACCACTCCTTCCACCTTGCAATGATGGTTGTGAGTTAACAGCCATCAAAGAACGTAACAACTTTGCTCAGACTCAAAGCAAGTGTAACTGTTAGTGAGATGTGAGAACAACATCGGTAAATGGTTCCCTGAAAGAGTCAATCTGTTCCCTGGTAAATGACACGGTCAGAGATGACGTCCTCACCCTGAGATGAGGAGGTGAGACTCGTTTCCTGGGACGCGGATTCCAGGAAGCATTGCCGAAGGGAGGTGTGGTCCACGGCCCAACAAGACACCCAGGTCCTAACCCCTGCTACCGGTACAGCAAAAGGGGACTTCGAAGATGTGGTTAAGGCTCTTGAGGGAAGGAGATTGTCCTGGGTCACGTGGGTGGGCCCTTATACAGCCACATGTGTCCTTACGGTACCGGACGCACAGCGAGGCCAAACACCACCGAAACGCCAGAGTTTGGAGCACAGAAAGGTTTATTGCAGGGCCATGAAGGAGATGGGTGGCTCGTGCCTTAGAAACCCCAAACTCCCTGAAAGCTGTCGGCAAAGCCCTTTTCTAGGAACGGTGAGGGAGGGGCGTGGTTCGTTGGTGCAAACTTCTTGGTGTCGGAGCCTCTGTTCTTGAGGTCAGGTCATGGTCAGGTCACCATGTTCCTGTAACCCTCCACCAAAATAAATGTTACTCTCTGTTCTGACAAGAAAAGGGCAGGTCCCAAGGCACAACTTTCATCCTTTGAAGTCCAGGCCTGGCTGAGAGAAGGGGGTCCCTGCGGGGGGGGGGGGGAGGGGGGGGAGGGTTACCCTGCCCCAGAGCGTTCGTCCAGCTCCCAGTCTGGGTTCTCCCATCAGTGCCCAGGCCCGGCTGAAGAGGCAGATCTCAGCTGGTGGCTCCCTTCAGGGCCAGGTCCCCAGAGCCTGCCCAGCCGTCCTCGCTGAGGGAGCCAGGCGCCCAGGACCCAGCCGGCCCTCAGGCTGCTCAGGCCGCCTAAACGGTGGGGGCCAGGTCCCCCAGGCTATGTCCCATGCAGACTGCCTCTGCCATTAGGTCACAGAGGCAGGGATGGGGGAGAGGGTCACCGCTGCCTCAGGGCCTGGGCGGGCCAGTGGGTGGTCCTGGCCAGGGCTCTGGAGCCCTGCAGGACACACCCCCAGCCTGTTCGCTGGGCCCCCCCCCCCTCCCCGGCTCACCTGCCAGCCCGAGGCCGGGGAGCTGGAGGGTCCCGGGTGACGACCACCACTCCACCGACCTTTGGCTCAGTGCCCCTGTGACAGTGGCTCCTTGACAGTTGCTCGCTAGGGGGCGGGGCCCACTGCAGCGCCGACCAATGGCTGAGCAGGACCTCTGACGCCCTCGAAGCGTCCGGCATTAATGGTCTCCGGGTAACCGTTGCCTGGTAACGGGGTGAGGTGGGGGCGGTGGTAAGGGCGCACAGCAATGGCCGAGGGCAAAGGGTCGCGCGCTGCAGCGCGCTATTACACTTACAGGAGGGAGGGAGAGATCCGACTGCGGAAGAGAGGGCCTTGTGGAGACAGAGTCAGAGATTGGAGTGATGTGGCCATAAGTCAAGGAATGCCGAGGATGCTGACAGCCCCCAGAAACTGGAAGAGGCAAGGAACTGAGCGCCTCCTGGAGACCGTGGAGGGAGCATAGCCCCACCACCTCTTGGTTTCAAAACAAAGATACTGATTTCAGTCGTCTGGCCCCCAGAACCGTGAGAAAACAGTGTCTGTTGTTTTTCAGTCATCGCGTCTGTGTGCCATCTGTTATGGAAACCACAGGAAACCAGTATAGGAAGAAAGCCAATACTGTGCATGTCACCAAGCAGCTTACTGCTCTGGGCAACTGGGACTCAGTCCCGCAGGGCCAGCGGGACACTCTGTGGATCCCGCCTCAGAGCCATCCCAGCTGGGGGATGAGGAACTGGGTAATTGATTCAGTCTCATCAGTCATTGGTTAAAAGGCATTCCTGGGAGGCGCCACTCTGTGTCCCAGGTGCAAACCAAGCAGGTGCCAGCAGCCAGAGAGAGCTCTCAGAAAGAGCTGTAGCTGCTGCAGTTACAAGCCAGTGGTGGGTCAGTGTGCGTAGAAATGAGGACCATCTAGGGCATGTGGGCAAGGCACCAACAATGTCTACTACGTGTACGAAAAACAACAAACGTCTCAAAAGGGAAAGCCCAGGCTAGGGCACAGTGTTGGACACGCACTAAGACCTTTTCCAGTGAACACATTGGGACGCTGATAGATGAAGCTGAATACCAGCCCGTAGCTCCAGTGTTACCCGTTAAAACAGCCTGGAACAGCGAGAAGAACTAGCGCTGGCTGAGTGTTTGCCTTGATCGAACACTTGTGTCCACCTTTCCACTTACTGTGCCATCATTCTGTATAGAGTACTAGGTCAGTTTCCTAAGGCTGCTGTAACAAATCACCACAAACCGGGGGGCTTAAAACATCAGAAGAATATTGTCTCCCAGTTCTGGAGACCAGAAGTCTGAGATCAAGGCATTGGCAGGGCTGGTTCCTTCTGGAGGCTCTGAGGGAGAGCCCACTCCATGCCCCTCCGCCCTAAGCTCCTGGTGGCCGCCAGCGGTCCTTGTGTCCCATAGCTTGTAGACACATCACTCCAGTCTCTGCTGCCATCTTCACGTGGCCTTCCCCAGGGTGCCAGGGTGTCCTCTCCTCTTCTCATAGGGGCACTCATCCTTGGATTTAGGGTCCACCCCAAACGCAGATGATCTCATCTCAAGATCTTTAACTAACTGCATCCGCAAAGACCCTACTTCCAAATAAGGCCACATTGTGAGGTTCCAGGTGGACATGAATTTAGGGGGGGACACCATTTAACCCACTCTAAGTAGTTGTAGAATTGGCATTTTTACAAATGAGGGAATTGAGTTTGCCCAAGATCACAGAGTTTGTGTGTGGAACTCAGATGATTTCAGCGCAGGTTTTTAAGACATCCAAGTGCTTGAAGTCTCACTGGATCTTCTATATGGAGGCTGCGGAGCTGTGGGAAGCTCTAAGAAAACGTTCCCCGCGAGATTGACCAGAGGTGGACCAGGCACAATTCAGGCTCAATCAATATGAGGTGCACAACTGAAATGAATATTCCCAAAGGACCCCCAATTCCAGGTTCTAAACACAAATAGTGCGTTTCTCTTTCAAGTCTACCTGATGGGGACTTTTGCCCTGGAAAACCGGTTGCGGGAGGGTGGGGCATGATCTGGCCAAGATCAATGGTCCACAGTTTGTGCTTCTGTCTACTGCTGTTGTCCTTGGCATTAGAAAAACCCTCAGCCACAATCAATTTTGTAGTTTATTGCCTTTTTACCTGGTTCTCAAACAGTTTCAAGTACACTGGAGCATCTTTTATCCTTAATGATCTGTCCTCCCAAAATTTAGTTTTGGAAACCAATCAGTAAACAAAAGAAACCAAACCCCGCTTGATCCCAATAACTCTGAACCAAACTAATTGGGTCTTCTTTCTCATCTCTTTGCTGCTTACAGGGCTTTAAAGATCTTATGAGCCATTAATTTGTTGGCTCTTGTGGAAGTATTTTTGCAGAGCCATTAAGTAGCACAAACTGTGGAGGGAGGTTGGGATTCTTTGTGAATCTGACCTCTGACCCTCACCGCCCATCTTCCCTTAAAAGGGAAACACAGTCAGGACCTTCGGCTCTGGGGCTGCCAGTTCGTTACAGCCTGGTTTTCAATCCCCAGACAATCATTCTCCACCCTTATCCTCCCTGCGGTCAAAAACAGAAAACAAAACAGCAGGGCAGAAGATTTCCTAAGGGGAAAAGCTGGGACCATGAGTAATGAATTAGTCACCCCCTAAAAAGTGATTTTTCCACCCAGAAATGGCAAGCTCTCATCTAAATGGTGTCCTCTTAGCCACGGTACAAGGAGGAAACACGTTACAATGCAATTCTGACACAAACTGTGGGCAGTTGGGTCAAATTTTACAGGTTACGACTGTCCTCACTGTAGACACCACATGCTCAGGAGTCCCCAGGCCACCTGCACTTCTGACCATCTGGCTACAGATTCAGGGCCCCCACTGTTCCCTCGGGTTTGGAAATTCACTAGAATGACTCCAAGAACTCAGGAAAGTGCTGTACCAATTATTACTATTTTTTTTTTATAAAGGACACAAGTTAGGACCGACCAAAAGAAGAGACCCATAGGATGATGACTGGGAAAAACCCAAAGGCAAAAGATTCTACGTCCTCAGACACTTCACACTCCCCAAACAGAGATGTCTGATTACCAACAAATAAGGCAGTGCGCTTCAGGGTCCAGAGTTTTTACTGGAGTTTCACTACACAGGCATTATCGTTTGATCCATTGGTTACATGATTTAAGTCAATTTCCAGCTGGCTCAGAGCCCCAACCCTCTAATCACACGGTTGCTTCTTCTGGTATGGCGGGTCCCCATCCCGCGTCATCTTTCTAGCGTAAACTCGGGTGTGGTCTGAGGGGCCCACCATGAATGACAGACACTCCTGTCACTTGGGAGATTCCAAAGGTTTAGAAGCCCCCTCCCAGGAACGGGAGACAACCAAACTTGTTCCTGTACAACACAATACAATTGGTGGGGCCCAAATTAAGAAAGTATTCTCTCTCCTCTTGAGCTGATAAAAATCTGTTGTCACTGGGCCCATTTTCCATCACCTAAAGAGGAGGGATTCTTGCTGGCTGGAATCTGATCTACAGGACAGCCTGGGAAGTGGGGGAAAGGGGCTCAAGAGTCCGGGCTTGGGAAAAAGTTGTTGGGGGGAGGAGGAGTGGATGATGGTAGCAGCTGGGGATTGGGGGCAGTGGAAGGGGCTTTAAGGAGTGCTCGTGACCGTTTTAGATTGGACTCCCTGTAATATGTTTGGAGAAACATGACGTAGGAGTGAAATTCACTTGGATTTCTTTCGACTGTGGACCCGTGCTTTCAAATGTCTTCTCTCTGCAAAGACTGAGCTGCGAGGCTCATCCCCCTGGGGTGACTCGTGATTTTATGCATATATAGATCTTCTCCTTCGGATGGTGAACTTTTCCTCTTTCACGTGCCATCCTCACAAGTGGAGCCAGTTCCAATTCAGCCTGTGCTTCGACCCCCAAGTACAGGCAGGAAAGGTGTGAGCTAGGCCCAGCGGGAGCCCAAAGACGAAAAGACCAGGCCCTGGGCCTAGGGGCCGGCAGCTTGGTCGTGGATGTTATCTGTGCTTTTTCCTATATGACTCGGTTTCCTCCTGGTGCTGGGTACAGGGCATGCAGTGGGAGGGACGCTAGGAATGTCAGGTTCTACTACGAGTCAGCGGCCATGGGCTAATGACTGAGCTTCTTTCAGTCAGCACTGACTTCCTGATCTGCCAGATGGGGACTGACTCACTCTGAGAATCAGGTAAACACAGCCAGCATCCTCCCCTGGGACCTGACTATTTTTAGTGATCACCTACAGGCTCCCCTCACCTATACCTGCATCTCTGTGTGCCCAAGGGATGTTTTCCAGACACTCCAAGAGCCGTTATATAAAGAACACAGGGGCTTCCCCCGCGGTCCAGTGGTTAAGACTCTGCGCTTTCATTGCCAACGGTGCGGGTTCAGTCTCTGGTTGGGGCGCTAAGATCCCACAAGCCATGTGGTGCGGCCAAAAATAACCAAAAATAAAAATAAAAATATCAGGGGCTTCCCTGGTGGCGCAGTGGTTGAGAGTCCGCCTGCCAATGCAGGGGATACGGGTTCGTGCCCCGGTCCGGGAAGATCCCACATGCCGCGGAGCGGCGGGGCCCGTGAGCCATGGCCGCTGAGCCTGTGCATCCGGAGCCTGTGCTCCACAACGGGAGAGGCCACAACAGTGAGAGGCCCGTGTACCACAAAAAAAATAAATAAATAAATAAAAATAAAAAAAAAAATAAAAAAATAAAAATATCAGGAACAGCTCCTTTGTCCCCAGGTGAGATTATCCTGATGCCACTGTAAGTCACCCCCCCATGGGGCCAAGATCCTCTTGTCCCCCCAGTGGTGACTCGCTCATCAGATACCCTGTGTGTTCACCACCTTCCCTTCCTGGCCTCATCTTCCCTCACCCCTGCCACTGTTTCCTGGGATCACCTCCCCAGTAAACCACTTCCACAGAAATCCTCATCTCAGTGTCAGCTGCTGGGGAAGCCCAAACCAAGAGGCAAAGTTAACGTGAGGATTAACTGAGGTTCTATATAAAGAGCTCGCACGGTGCTGACACGCAGGAAGGAGCAGTAAATATCAGGTGCAGTCGTATCCTTTGGATGGGTGGGATTTGGAGGGGAGGTCGGCCATGGAGAGCATTGGAGGTGGTCCAGGTGGACAGGAGGTGGCGGACAGAGTCACCGGAGGGTGGTGCCGAGGCCGGAGAAAGAGCGCCACCTAGGGGTGGGAGGAAGCGGCGCCAGCAGAGTAGAAGCCTTGGCCAGCGTCACCCGCCCCGGAACAGAGAGCTTTACACTCCTCAGGTTCTCATCCTCAGCAGCAATGAACGTAATTTTTCGGAGTCCTTGCCCCTGCTCCCCAAGTTCTGTGTCGCTCTGCCCTGTGGGGTGGAAAGGTGGCTCTATCATTGTCCCCACGCCCGCAGTTCAGGGAGGAAAGGTGGACTCCTTCACCTAGACTGCACTTTTTTCCTTTTTTAAAATTATTATTGTTATTTATATCACTTTGGGCATAAAGCTTAATTAGCATCAGAGCAACATGCTATATTTATAAACCGCCTTTCATCTGACACTTGTCTGACACTCACCGGAGGCTCTGAAACTTTAAAGAAGCCACACAGAGGTGGGCTTGACCGCACCTCATGTCAAAGGCCAGCACTGGGGGGGGGGCGCGTCACAGGCTCGCTCACCATCCCCACCGACTTCTCACAACAGACCCGTGAGGCAGGAGTTAAGATCCCCTTTCCACAGGTACAGAAAAGAGCTTCCCCAAAGCAAATTTGCTGGCTTCTCAACATAAGGACCTGGGACCCAGACCACACGTTCCCAAAGGGCCTCTCACGCAGACCGGTGACATCTCCAGATGACGTCCGCCGACATGTCAGAAAGAAGACGGCATTCTTCCTTCATCTATGAAGCAACCCACACACCACCCTGCAGAACGAATCAACGTCTTTTGAAAATAAATCCCCTAATCACCTGGGAAGCAGCACAATTAGAGTTCTCATCACAAGAAAAATATTTTTTTTCTGTGCGAGGTGATGAATGTTAACTAAACTTATTGTGATGACCCTTTGCTATATATTCACATATCAAATCAGTACATTGTACACCTGAAACTAATACCATGTTATAGGTCAATTATATCTCAAGAAAACACGAGGGAAAAGAACTTAAGTGAGATTCTCTAAGAGTAAACATCCTTCTATCATGAGATCATAACAAAACAAGTACCTTCTATCATGAGATCATAACAAAACAAGTAAAGACAACTCTTAGCTCAGACAGACTTTACACAAACAGACTGCAGGGCAGATTTGGTCCATGGGCTGGTGTGTGCTGACCGCCTACTCTGGCAGATGATGAATTCTCAAGAAAAAAAAATGGAAGTGGCTCTGGCCTCTCCTGGTCCCCGAGAGCCCCTCAATCAGCCCTCTTCATTTTGCCTTTCATTCTGTCTTGGGTTGGGGACCCTGAAACAAAGATTCGAGGGCTTGTCATTTACATGGGGGGTGGTGCCCAAACTCCCCAGTAGGGCAGTGAGGAAATGATATGGGAAAGCGAAGGCAGGGAGTACACGGTCTTGCCATTGACCCGGTAAGCACGGTGGGCGGCTGGAGATGGTCCTGCTGGCACCTCCGGAGACAGAACACACCTCGGAGTTACCCTACTAGCCAGGCAGTGCCTCGGGGTAACTCTCCTCCAGCCCCACCAGTCATTAGCTGAGCGCTGCTCCCGTGGGTCAGTGAGACTCGCCAGCATTTGCAGCTGACAACAGCAGGGCCTTTGTACCTGCAGTGGCGAAGGACCGGGGGACTTGAGTGGGGGCCCTGCTAGCATCCTCTCCTTTGCATCTTCAGGAGCACGCACTTCCTTTGCCAAAGAATTCTTTTTCTCCCCAGAGATAGTGCGCTCCTGTAAGGAAACGATACCCTCCTCATTTCCCCCCAATCTGTGCAAAAAGATGAAACACGTTTTGAAATATATCTGGACAAGCTCAAGGCTGCGAGCCCCTAGAGGGCAGGAATGGTAAAAGCAAGTTGTTTCTCCCCCTTTTTATTCACAAGGCCTCATTCCTTCAAAAGGCTCAGTAACGTAGCCACACTGACTATCTTTCCATTCCAAGGTGGGCGGCGAAAGGGGGAGGGGCCCCAAGGCGGTGGCAGCAGGTCACGATTGCACTTTGACCCCCATTTCACAGAAGAAAAACCCAAAGAGCCGCAGCCGTGGGCCCAGGGTCACACGGGGCGTAACACAGCAGAACCACGTCGTTCTCACACGCCCTCGCTCCCCACAAGGGGGTGCGGACCAACCCTGCGGGCGCTACGGCACCTTCATCCCGTGCTCTCTGCCCACAGGCCCCCGAGAGCAGTGTTGAGAGAGAACAGAGACCGCCGCCCCGCCCGTCCCCCGACCATCCCTGTCGACTCAGCGGGCAAGTGTGAAGGGTCTTCCGTGGGCACAGGGAGGGGAGGGAGACACAAGTGGATAAGACACAGCGGGGCCTCTGTGTGATCTGCTGTGCACATCAGAGACAGAACTGTGTCAAAGCAGGGTTCAGAGGCTGCCGCTAAGTGGGGTGGGCCCTGGCGCGCCAGTGGTGGGGCAGTGGAAACCGTCCGCCCTGGCTGCAGGCAGTAGGGGGCATGTTCTCCGTGGAGAATAGTGTAAAGTAACAGAAAACGACTGAAAGTCGGGCTGTTTCTATTATCAAGGTGCCACAGCACAATATAATGCCACGATTATATTGTGTATAATTCTACACAATACCAGTGATAAACTGCTCTCCCCTGGAAAGTATCTTTGGTTGGTCCGAGTCCTAAACAATGACTGTGGGTACTGTTGGTCTTGGGGGGTGTTTTTGATTTTTTAATTGAAGTATAATTGATTTACAACATCATGTAAGTTTCAGGTGTACAGCACAGATTCTTTTCCCTTATAGGTTATTATACAATATTGAGTATAGTTCCCTGTGCTATACGGTAGGTCCTTTTCGGTTATCTATTTTTTTTAATTTTTTAAAATTTATTTTTCTTTTTGGCGGTACGCAGGCCTCTCAACGTTGTGGCCTCTCCCGTTGCGGAGCACAGGCTCCGGACGCGCAGGCTCAGCGGCCACGGCTCACGGGCCCAGCTGCTCCGCGGCACGTGGGATCTTCCCGGACCGGAGCACGAACCCGCGTCCCCTGCATCGGCAGGCGGACTCCCAACCACTGCGCCACCAGGGAAGCGCTGGTTATCTATTTTATACATAGTCGTGTGTATGTTAATCCCAGCCTCCTAAGTTATCCTTCAACCCCTCTTTCCCCTTTGGTAACCATAAGTTTGTTTTCTGCCTCTGTGAGTCTCTTACTATTTTAGAAATAAGTTCATTTGTGTTTTTGTTTTCATTTTTTTACATCCCACATGTAAGCAATATCATATGATATTTGTCTTTCTCTGTCTGACTCACTTCACTTAGTATGATCATCTCTAGGTCCATCCATGTTGCTGCAAATGGCATTATTTCATTCTTTTTTTAGGGCTGAGTAGTATTTCGTTGTATATATACACCACATCTTCTTTATCTGTTCATCTGTCAATAGACATTTAGGTTGCTTCCATGTCTTGGCTGTTGTAAATGGTGCTACAATGAGCATTGGGGTGCATGTACCTTTTGAATTATGGGTTTCTCTGGATATATGGCCAGGAGTGGGATTGCTGGATCATATGGTAGCTCTATTTTTAGTTTTTTAAGGAAACTCCTCAAATTGGCTGCACAATTTACATTCCCATATTGGGTTTTAATAATATATATGTGAGCTTCAGATTAACACATTTTTACTACTTGAACTTTAACAAATACTGTACTCTCCTAGGGAGTTAATTTAGTTCTGCAGTCTGCCCCCAATACACACCAACCCAGCTACACAACATGCTCATTTTAAAAGTAAGTTCCTGGGGCTTCCCTGGTGGCGCAGTGGTTAAGAATCCGCCTGCCAATGCAGGGGACACGGGTTCGAGCCCTGCTCCGGGAGGATCCCACATGCTGCGGAGCAACTGAGCCCGTGCACCACAACTGCTGAGCCTGTGCTCTATAGCCCGTGAGCCACAACTACTGAGCCCTCGTGCCACAACTACTGAAGCCCGCACGCCTGGAGCCCGTGCTCCGCAGCAAGAGAGGCCACCTCAAAGAGAGGCTGGCGCACCACAGCGAAGAGTGGCCCCCACTCACCACAACTAGAGAAAGCTCACGTGCAGCAATGAAGACCCAATGCAGCCAAAATTAAATAAATAAATAATATAATAAATAAATAATTTTTTTTTTTAAAGTAAGTTCCTGTGGAACAAGACAAGCATACTTGTCTTGGGTACTTCTATCAGAGGGACTGGCCAAGGCAATTAGGCAAAAAGAAAAAGAAATAGAAATAAAGAAATGAAAGGTATCCAGATTGGGAAACAAAAAGAGTAAACCTATCTCTATTCGCAGATGACGTACTCTCATACATAGATAATCCCAAGGAATCCACTAAAAAAGACATTAGGAGTAATAATCAATTTCAGCAAGATTGAGAGATACAGGATCAATATAAAAACCGATTGTAATTCTATGCACTAGCAATAAACAATTTGAAAACAAAATTAAGAAAACAATTCATTTACAATAGCATCAACAGGAATAAAATACTTAAGGATAAATTTAACAAAAAAAGTAAAAACTTACACACTGAACATTATAAAAACATCATTGAAAGAAATTAAACAAGATCTAAATAAATGGAAAGACATCCCATGTTTGCACTTCTCAAACTGATGTATAGATTCAACACAATTCCTAACAAAATCTCCTCCTTTTTTTTGCAGAAATTCACAAGCTGACCCTAAAACTCGCATGGAAATCCAAGGGGTCCAGGGTATCCAAGAATATTTCAATATTCTTGAAAATGAAAAACAAAGTAGAAAAACTCACACCACCCAGTTTCAAAACTTCCCACAAAGCTATTATAACCAAGAAGTGGTGGTACTAGCATAAGGATAGACATATGGATAATGAAATAAAATTGGGAGTCCAAAAATAAACCCTAATTTATAGTCAGTTGATTTTTGACAAAAGGAGTCAAGACAATTCAATGAGGAAAGAATTGTCTTTTTAATTATGGTGTTGGGACAAAAAGATATCCAGGTGAAAGAGAATAAATTTGAACCCCTACCTCACACCATATACAAATATTACATCAAAATGTATCACAGACCTAAATGTAAGAGCTAAAAGTATGACACTGTTAGAAGAAAACATGGGAGTAAATATTTGTGATCTTGGGTGAGTCGATGATTTCTTAGATATTTCATGAAATATGCAAGTAACGAAAGAAGAAAATAAATTGGACTACATCAAAATTAAAATTTTTGTGCTGCAAACAATACCATCAGGAAAGTGAAATGACAACCCACAGAATAGGAGAAAATATTTACAAATCATAAATCTGATAAAGGACTTGGATCAGAATATATAAAGAACACTTACAAATCAATAATAAAAAGACAACCCCACTTTTTAGATGGGTAAATGATTTGAATAGACATTTCTCCAAAGAAAGTATACAAACACATAAAAAGATGCTCAACATCATTAGTCATTAAGGAAAGGAAAATCAAAACCACAGTGAGATACTACTTCACACTTATTAGAATGGCTGTACTAAAAAAGACAGACAGTAACAAGTGCTGACAAAGAAACGGAGAAATTGGAAGCCTCACACACTGTTGGTGGGAATGCAAAATGGTATAGCTGCTTTGGAAAAGAATTTGATAGTTCCTCAAAATGTTAAACATGGAATTACCATATGACCCAGAAATTCCACTCTTAGGTATCTACCCAAGATAAATGAAAACATATGTCAACACAAAAACTTGTACATAAGTGTTCACAGCATTATTCGTAATAGCCAAAAAGTGGAAACAACCCAAATCTCCATCGACTGATAAACAGATAAACAAAATGTGGGGTACTTATAGAAGGGAATAATATTTGGGGATAAAAGGAATGGCATACTGATACGTGCTATGACATGGTGAACCTTGAAAACAATTTGCTAAGTGAAAGAAGCCAGATATGAAAGTCCACATGATCACAAGCTATAATTTTTTTTGGGGGGGTAAGTACAAATTTTGGTTCGTATATGAAATATTTTCCTGAATTTGAACACTATCTTTAATATTTAAATTCATTCTTTTTATAACTGATAATTGTTTTAAAACCAAAACACAAAGAAATAATGATTGTTACTGATTCTAGTATATTATTACTGAAGATAATTCTGAAATATAGAGGAGATTGTTAAAAATGATCTGCTCCATGTGTCAGATAAGCTGGTGCTACTGGGAGTTGGACATGTCATAAATGGTTGAAAGGACACACTTTAAAGAAACTAGCTGTACCCAGAGTAATATATGCAGGCCCAGTGGATCTTAACAGTTATCAATAAGATATTGATAGATTTCATGTATCTAGTCATGTACTTTAACATTATGGACCATTTCATAATTTAATCTCAGCATCCCCAAGTACAAAAGCCAATGCTAAAAAAAAAAAACCCAAACACGTGTACACATGGAACACAGAACTGGCACATGTTGTGTGTACGTGTGTGGTTGTTGGTTGTTCTTGTTTGGTTTGGTTTTGATTTTGCTCTGCGTGTTTCCCATCTTACAGCTCTCAAGATAGGCGGCTCGCACAGTATGCCAGACGAAGCCCTTCCACCTCGGCAGTGGTTAGTGTCTTTATCTGGTGTGTTTACGTCGTGGCCTCGGTCCTTTGGGCTGAATAGTTTTGAACCTTATTGGTTCTTCCCAACATTTGCTTCTGTATGATCAACCCTAGAGTGGTTCAATCTTGTTCTCACTTCCAGTCATTCTTTCCTTTCTTCAAAGAAAGAAAGTTTCTTTCTTCCTCCTTGGAACATTTCCTCCCCTCCTATTTGCTCTCTCAACTAACCTTTTATTAGCAGTGGTACAGTTTCTCCATGTTCTTGCACAATCAACTCCGCCATTTCTGTACCAACATTTCCAATGGACACAATTCTTTGATTAAGAAAATCAAAGGTCAGAGAAACAAATCTTCCAAACACTCTCCGCACAGTTAAGTTCCAAATAGATAGCAGTGCACTTAATTTTATAGAATGTAAGCAATTTGAGGGCTTCAGCTAAAAGGATAGCATATATGCATGGGCAGAAATGCATATAATTCTTCTAAATAGTCATAACACAACTGTCACACGTTGGTGTCGACATTGATAAAGTGACAGGTGCTTTTCACATCAGTCACGGACGGCTGACTTCCTCCTCATTGGCTGGAGTGGTTTTGTGAATGCCGTGCCCAGCTGGACCTTGGGGAAATACACTGCAGTGTGATATGCAGATAGATATCGAGAGATGCCTCATAAACACCCTGACTACTATAAAACATTTGGAGAACCACTGGTGTGTAGACTGTGTTTAAAGCGGCCAATTCTATAAGTTACAACATTTGTATTTTTAATGAGCCCTGAATTTCCTGCTCAAACTGTTGGCGTGCTTGGGTGTTTCTAGTTGCTTTCTCTAAAAGCAAGGGGAAGGGGGAAAAAAGCAATTGGCAGGCATGGTGATGGATGAGCAGAGCTAAATATTTTCCATTTTCAAACAGGGGGACCTAAAGCAAATATTGGGCCACTCTTAAGGTCCGTGCAGAGAGGAACGGACTCCTACTTGACGGAGCACCTTTCAGGTCTCAGGTGACCCAGAGCGTTTCAAAGGTGCTGGTAATACAGTCCGTGAAGACAAACAAAGCATCCATTATGGGCTCGATGCCATCGCTCACACACATTTCTGGTCATTACTGAGATTATTCATTGTTTATATAGCGCCGCCAGCACATACACCACACTGTACAATGGATGGAACATGCCAATTACCCTAACGCTGACTAACTGAGAAAAAAAAAAAAATGGTGGTCGAGTTTCAGAGACTGTCATGCATCCCCTTGGAGAGGAAAGATGGACAGGATGCAGGAGCGCGCAGTGGCTGAGATGATTCTACATTTTTCTCGACATCTGCCTCCTGCACAAGATGGCGCCACCGGGGCGCATCCGGAACCCGCCCTCCTGGGCTTAGAGCAAAAAACCCTAAGCTCATTGCAACCATGGGCCCACCATCATTTTGCAGATTTCATGCAGAAATGTCTCCCCACCAGTACTGTTTTTAGAGTGAAATTCAAGGTATCTTTCCCCCGTGAGATGTTTCGATGGCTTTCATCATATTTCATAACTCAAGCAATTGGAAACTACTGAACGTACATTACCAGCCTACAGATGGGGACATTTTCCTCCTGGATTTAAGCCATGCTTAAAAGAAGAAAAATAAATAAATATGATCCTCATTTTAGAAAGAACTGTGATCTTTGCTGTTAACAGTTGTTCTTAAAAAATAAAACTCACATGAAGAGGGACATCCAACAAAAAAAGAATTTGAAAAAAACAAGTCAAGGGTCGTTTAAGGTGTTCACCAAAAGGTGGACCTTTCTGGTGGGTTGTCTTTTATTTGTGTGGGAGAAAGGATACAGTGATGCCCTTCTGGAATCAGCTCTCTGTAGGGAGGTGGCATTAAACAAAAACGGAAACTAAGAGAAATGAGCTTGAAGGGGCAGCAAAAACAATAAGAACATAAAAGTATAAAGTATGTAAAACACAATTAAAGGCCTGGTAGGTTCTGCTTTGCTCTCGATGCTACTTTGCGGTAGGGGTGGGTTGGGGGGGTGGTATTAATACACAGAATGGCAGTAAGGGGTGGCATCGGGGCAAAAAGCAATATATTCCCAGGTCAATAGTTTGTGAAATACCTTTTTGCCGTCGGAAGCGTGTGACCGTTCCCCTGATCAGGGAGGATTTTCTGGGCGGTGAAGGCAGCCCTCACAGGAGGAGAGGTTTCTCTGGAGGGGAGGGGTGGCCGGAGGGGAAGGGCGAGCCAAGGAGGGGTCATTTGAGAGCGGGGAGGGCGGAACCACGTCCCGCCTGGGTTCCTGGTCTCAATCCATTTTGCTTTCAGTGCAACACAGAAACATCTCGAAACGCAGCATTGGGACCGGAGCTAAGATTTGGCCCCGGGTAAAACCCACCTCTCATTTTTCCCGTTTCTGATCTCCTGTTGGGGGCTCAGAAAACTCTGCAGCTGCGGGGTGTACAGCTGAACTTTTTCAGCGGGGAGGAAACCTGAAGACGGGGTGCGTTTGGCAGACATACTGAGACCCCCAGGGGACCACGAGTGAGAAAGGGGGGGCACAGCAAAGAGAGCTGACAATTCCAGGAACGGAAGTAATTTCGTGACCTACCTCCAATTATGCAGCTGTGACACGGCTCCCTGCTGTGTTCTGTCCTTTCCGTTTCTGAGAGGCTGGTTCAAAGTGACCCCCTCTTGAGAGAAGCCCTGTCACACACACCTCCCCCTGGCAGCCCTCAGGCAGTGGTTAACCAATCCCAAGCTTCAGTGCTCCCGGAGGGATCAAGCTAGACTCCAGCTGGGGTCACCTTCCCCTTCAGCTTTGGGAAAGGGGGGCCTCCTGGAGCTCTCCCAATCGTTGCACAAAGGGGACGGAGAGAGGATACTGAAAGGACCTCTCTCAGGAGTGGGTGTGGGTCCACCCCTTGCGAAACCTGATTTGCCGCAGCCTGTCCTGCAGAGAGAGACCTGAAGCCTGGGCTTTCCCAAGCTCCCCGGTGACAGGTGGCACGGAGGGCGAGTGAGAGCCTTGCTACAGCACTCGAGGAGACCCCAGAGCAGAGGCTGCAGGGGCCTTCGGGCTGGGTAAGACCATGGCAGATGCTCACCCAAGTCAAGAGGGAAGCAGACCAGGACCCTGCTGGAGCTGGAGGTCAGCCCTGAATTCCCGCAGGGAACCGGGCAAGAAAGAGACGTCCTCCTCGTGGCCCTCAGGTCCCCCGAGCCACCTCCCTCCCTCACACTCGGGTGCATCTTGTGGGGAACACGGAGGGAGGGGCAGCCGTAGGAGAGACTAAACGTTTTTATTCCAGAAAACCTAAAAGGACTCTTACGTTACTGGATCGGGCTATATTTTAAGGCTGATAGGGCTACACGTTTTATTTCTCCTACTAACGTGGAGGGGGCCCAGAAGGAAGGCAAGATAACTTCCAGATACAACAGAGGTTTTCTCCGAACATACATCCGGTGGCGGGAGCGACCCTGCGACCCCAGCAGGGGCTCAGATCACGGTAACTTGACCGCAGGGAGACACGGGAACTCAACTGATCGGTTCCCTCCTGGGTTCTCCCCCCGCTGTTTCTTGTAGACGTGATTTATTTTTATTATAAAAGAATTACACAGTATGGAAATACACAGTTTCTGGTATAGAAGGACATCCAGTGAAGACCCTTTGACCCTCCTCACTCCTTCCTAGTTCAGTCCCTTAGAAATGACCATTTTTCACCAAATACGCCTTCCAGATCCATCTGACGTCATACTTTGTCCAATCCAGTAACTTCGCAGCGCTTTCCAGTTCTTCGGGTGGCGAGGATCTGACTGAAAGCTCAGATACATCCTGACATTTTTTTTTTTTTAAGGCCTCCTGCACAGTTGCTATTCCTTTTTATTATTTTCATGGATTTATTTTACTCTTTCCTGGATCCCATGTCTTCCTCTTCCCTAGATTTCTTTTTCATTTCATTGTAGTACCTTCTCAAGTAATTGTTCTTCTCCCCTGCCCTGCCCCCCGCAACACGCACAGCCTCCCACTTTATCACCATTCCCCATCAGAGCGGTACATGGACCCGCAACAGCAGATTACAGTCACCCGGAGTCCACAGTATACATTACTGTTACATTCTGTGGGTACTATACGTTCCATGGGTGTTTTCTTTAAACCTTTTTTATTTTTATTTTTTTAATATTTTTTTTTGTTTCGGTCTTTGTTGTGGCACATGGGATCTTTGTTGTGGCGTGCAGGCTCCTCTCTAGTTATGGCATTTTCTCTTCTCAGGTCGTGGCGTGGGCTCCAGAGTCCGTGGGCTCTGTAGTTTTCGGCACGTGGGCACTCTAGTTGAGGCGTGCGAGCTCAGCAGTTGTGGCACGCGGGCTTAGTGGCCCCGCGGCATGTGGGATCTTAGTTCCCCGACCAGGGATTGAACCCGTGTCCCCTGCATTGTAAGGCAGATTCTTTACCACTGGACCACGAGGGAAGTCACTGTTGTTTTTCAAGTATCCTTTTCTTTTCATATATATGCCTACATATTTACAGAGGAAATTATATGATATGTGGGACGTGACTCAAAGTCATCTGGAAATGGAGGGAAGTGTGTTGGAGCATAGGCAAGATTGGCGATGAGTTGATAATTGTTGAAACTGACTTTGGGGCACGTGAGGCTTCATTATGTTACGTTCTCTAGTTTTGTTTATTTTTGAAACTTCCCATAACAAACACTTTCTTTTAAGTTAAAAAAAAAAGTAATCGTGTTTCTGGAGAAGTGCTTGGGGGATAAATTTCCAAAGCCCCTGCATGTCTGAGAATGTGTTTATTTTGCTCTCACACTTGATCAAAAGTTTGGTTGAATACAGGACTCTACATTTAAAGTAAGTTTTCCTGAGAATGTTGAAGCATCACTTCATTATCTCCTCGCTGGGAGATAATCCAGTGTTGCTGATGAGAGCTCGGAGCCCCATTTGAGCCGCGGGATCCGTGTGCTTTTTTTTTTCGCCCCCTACAAGGTCTCAGAATCTTCTCACTAAGCATCTTTTCCTTTTCTTTCCTGAAATTTCACGAGAACGTATCTAGAGGCAGATCTTTTTTTATTCGTCACATTGCTTCTCAGCGGACCCTCTCATTGTGGAGAATCATGTCATTCTGCAGCTCTGGCAAATATTATTATCATTTCATGATGAACTCCTCCCTCTAGTTTCTCTTTTCCTGCCTGGAACGCTTTCTAAGTGGACAAGGCACTTTTCGTGCTGATGATTTATGTCTCAACTTTTCTCTCGCACTTTTCCTGTCTTGGTGGGTTTCATTTGCTTTGGCTTCCAGCCTAGGAGACACACTCGACAGCCATCTTCTTCCAGCCCGTCTATTAAATTTTATTTATTTTTCCTATTATTTTGGCAATTCTTTTTTTTTTTTTTTTTTGGTGGTACGCGGGCCTCTCACTGTTGTGGCCTCTCCCGTTGCGGAGCACAGACTCCGGATGCGCAGGCGCAGCGGCCACGGCTCGCGGGCCCAGCCGCTCCACGGCACGTGGGATCCTCCCGGACCGGGGCACGAACCCGCGTCCCCTGCATCGGCAGGCGGACTCTCAACCACTGCACCACCAGGGAAGCCCGGCAATTGTATTTTTAATTCCCGTGAACTCTCCTTTCTTCAGGCGGCCCGTTTCATAGCAACCTGTTCCTGTTGCATGGATGTGATTTCTGCTGGCATCTCTCCGAGGACACTTATTAGAGGCTTTATTGGACCATTATACTCTGTTCCCTTCCCAGTGCTGCCCATCTCCTCTGCACCCTTGGGAGACAGTTGTCCCATTTTTTCCTCGAGATCCCTCACTTTCACGCTGCTGGTCTCTGCCCGTCTCTGCGAAGGCCCAGGGTGACTGGTGTTTCCCGACCTCCTCGTCGAGAGGCTGGCTGGGCTCTCAGGGCAGATGCGGTGCCCCAGCAGGCCGCCTTCCCTCCAGGGCCGCACCACGCCAAATCTGGCCCGTGGGCCCGTGTCCTCCCGCGCACTAGTCCTCGACGAGTGCGACGAGAACGGAAATCACGACTGAGCACTCAGAAACCTTACAGCATTTTGCCATTTGCCACGATAACCAAGCGTGATCAGCGGGCCTGTACCTTGAGCATCTTATTTTTAAATCGATTTTCTAAATTCATTTTTATTATATTTTACAAAAGTATCAGTCTGTAACAGATCAGAATTTTTTTGGAGGCTGGGGGATGGAGGATGTGTTTCACTACAGACAGTTCAGAAAGCCCTGCCCTAGGGGGCCCAGGCAGAGAGAGGTCTAGGCAGGCCACCCTTCTGCTAAATATCACATGGGGAGGGGTCTCCCTGGGCCACTGCCCTCATTCCAAGAGACCCTGACCCTCCCTCAGAGCAGGTTTCCTTAGAAATACGTCTCTGGCTTCGCCTGGGGGAGAAGCTTAAGGCTCACAGTGGAAGGTCGGAGGCGGGGAGCGCCCAGGGGACCCTACACTCAGCAGTTCCATCCATCCATCATTCAGCGCCTACCCCTCATTCCACCCTGCCCTGCCCTCAAACACGACAGATCTGTGGGGTTCCCAGTGAGAGAACCACTCCCGTCTTTGCTGCTGCCTTCTCCCCTGCCCACTCGGAGCTGGGGCTTCTGTTCACCTGCCTTCCATCACCTGTCCACTCGCTTACTTCCCTGGCACCTGGATTAACTCATCGCCCCCTGTTCTTTGCTGTCATTCCAGCAGGTTTCCAAAAGAGGAGGTGAATGTTTGCATTTAGTTTGTAGTCTCGAACCAGCATCCTTCAAAGACATTCGCATCACCTTCGCCCTGGGGTCACAGAAGAATCAAGTTTTAAAAGGGCATATGCCTGGGCAGGAGGGAACTTTCTGGATGATGGTAGTGTTCTACATTATATCCACACTGTCCCATAAAAATATAATGTCAAATTTAACACTTTCTAGTGGCAACGTTAAAAAAGAAACATGAAATTCATTTAATAATAGATTTTATTGAACCCAACATATCCAGAATATTATTTCAACATGCAATCAATATCAAAATTATGAGTGGGATGTTCTGCATTCCTTTTTACATACCATGTCTTCAAAGCCTGGTGCCGTTTTTACACTTAGAGCACCGCAATTTTCCTTGAAAATACTCCACCTGGATTTAGCTTTTCTAAAATTTACAGTTGAAAAAGCAGATTAATATACTCAAGATGCTCAAAAGTTTTCCAGTAACGAAACTGAGTATCAGTTTTTAGATTTTAATTAAAATTCAATGGAATTTAAACTACGGTTCCTTATTCACACTAGCCACACGTTCAACAGCCAAGTGTGGGTAGTGGCTGCCATTCTGGACCACGCAGTTCTATGTCTTCACAGGGATCGGGGTTACACAGTGTGTACATTTGTCAAAACTCATTTTATGATATCATTAAAATCTGTAGGTAATTTTCACCTAAAAAAATCTCTCTCGTTAACGATATGCATGATGAAGTATTTAAAGGTGAAGTATGTTGATGTCATCAACTCTGAAATGCATCAGAAAAACAAAAAAGAAGGATCGATGGCTAGACGGGCATGGCTGTGATAAAAGCAAATATAGCAAAATGTTCATTTTAGATTTAGGCGGTGGGATATATGGGTATTCACTGTACAATCCTTCTAACTCTTCCGAATGTTTAAAAAGTCTAAAAACGTGTTGGGGAGGAAAAGAGACAACGTGTCTTCAACAAACCATACCTGCATGTAATCCCACGGCTAAATCTGAAAAACATAATATTGAACGAAAGAAGCTAGACCCAGAAGGGAATCTATGGATGGCTCCATTTATTTAAAGTTTCTGAACTTTAGAGACAAGACATCTGGCGAAACTGACCTATGCTGTTGGAGGTCACAAAGTGGTTTATCCTTGGTGGGGGGAGGGGCTGACAAGTAGGGGTGCATAAGGGGGAGTTCTGGGGTGCAAAATTCTCTGTTTTGGTAACTTGGGCGTGTTCACTTCATGAAAATTCATCAAGCTTTTTTGCAGAATTTCTATTAGTTTTTGTTGTTGATTTAAGGCCTGCCTGCCCTTTGTACCCCGCATGAGGAAAACCGGAGTTCCCCTTCCAAACTACACGGACCGATTTAAAGGTTCACCAAGTGCAAGAGCGATTCCACCCTGGTCCCCAGCCAGTCACTGGGGATGGAGGACCTGGATGCGATGGGCCTGCGCATTTATTTTAGGAACTTTCTCTGTGGTTCCTGATTAAGTTTTTGGACACGCTGTGCAGAAAGTAAACTCATGTCTCCTTTAGTTCCCGGCCCGTGTGCATACGTCAACTGCACTCCTCAAAACCGCCAAGATTTTAGTCTCCTGTGCTTGGACCATATCACCATCATTTATTGAGCTTTGTGCTTAGTTCCTTCATTTATTGAACGCCTTTCCCTCCAGGAGCTCAAGGAACTTTTCTCAAGGAACTTACAACACGAAACAGGAGGGAATGTTCTCCAGCTATAATGGGGGGAATCAAGAGGTGCGGGGGGGGGACAGAAGTCAGGGGTCACTGAGGCAGAGTAGGAGCGGTGCAGGGGCTGGGGAAACCGGTACATGAGCAGAACCCAAAGTTCTCTGGATGTGCCTGGTTGGCCCAGCTTTTTAAGTTCATGATTCAGAAAAGCCCTTGGGACCTTCCCCCCGCTTACAGCCCTGTGAGAGAGTAACACACCCAGGGGCCTGGGCCGCAGCTTTGGGGCCAAATTATTAAACCGATGACATCCAGAAGTCACAATTTCCCCTACAGGTGCTGAGTCTGAGAGCACTGGGCGGGGGAGGGTGGGTGCCGAGGGCCAGAGGCAGCGCGGTGACAGACTGTGTCACCATCACGGGTCCGGGAGGGGTGTGTGCGGCCCTCGGGAGGTGTGCTGACCGCCAGGCGAGCCCCAGGAAGCTTCCAGAACAGAGGCTGAGGGAGAGAAGAGCCCTGGGGGTGCCCAAGGCTGCAGGATCCCTTGCTTCCCACTTGTCTGTGGGAAAAGCCTCCCCCACGGATCGCAGTGGCGCCTCGGGGAGTTCTTCAAAACGGGGCCAATTCCTCCGAGAGGGCAGCTGCTCCAACCTCTCCCCCACGCAGAGCCTGGAGAGCCTTCAAGGGGGTGTCCCTTCCCACGGCCGCGCGGGGCTGCGGGCCGGGCTCGGTGGCTTTGGCGTCGCAGCCGGCTGGCGACTGCGGCCCAGGCAGGGGTCCAGCCGCACGCGACCCGGGGCGGGGCCTCCCCAGGCCCGCGGGGGTCTCGCGGCCCCGGGCCCAGCCCTCCCGCCCCACCTCCTCGCCGCCCTCCCCGCGGCCGGGACCCAGGCTCCGCCCCTCCCCCTCCCCCTCTTCCTTATCTCTTTTTCTAACCTTTTGCATTTTTTTTTTAGTCTCATTTCCTGTCGGGTTTTGCATTTCCCTCCCCCTTCCAGCCTGTGACACACTTTCTCTCCTTTTTTCTCTCTTTTGCCTCCTCTGGCCTCCGGACTGCTGCCCGGGTGGCGCGCGGCCCCCCACCGGCCCTGCAGCCCCTGGGCCGGCTGCGCCCCTCGGACGGTCCGGGCGGCGGGGACCGAGGGCCGGGGCCCCGGGGGGAAGACGGCGGCCTGCGCGGTGCAGGAGCGGCCCAGGTAGGCGCGGCGGACGCGGGGGTGGGGACACGGGGGCCGCGGGGGCCTCGGCGGGCGGCGCGGGGTCGGGGCGCCGTGCGGGGTCTGGGGGGGCTCGCTCTTCTGGTCCCGCGCTGCCGGACCGCCGTCCCTCTCCCACGACCTCTCTCCCCCTCTCCCCTCTGGCTCCATCTCTATCTCCCTCTCCCCGCCAGCCTTTGGAGAACTTTACCTCCACTTTCCATCTCCCTGTACCCCGCCTCCGAGTTCCTCTCGGACCGTCTGTCTCCGGGGGGGCCCCCGCCTGGCAAAGTCCCCAGCCCCCCAGAGAAGAAAGGGATGGAAGCGGAGGCGGGCCCGGCAGGGCGCCCCTCGGTGCCCCTGCCCCAGAAGGAGGAAAAGAACTTTTCTAAGACCTGAAAGGACAGGAAGTTTCCAGACCACAGCCGGGCTTGACTCGGAGGCTCCCGAGAAGGTGGAGCCCCTGGGAGGGGAGGGGAGGGGAGGGCAGGGCGCAGCCCCTCCCACGGGGAGAGCGTGGAACCGGGAGGGGCCCAGGTTCCCCGCAAAGCCAGGAGGAGGTCCTAGTGGCCTCGTGCCTGAAGTCCCCACCCCCATGACACTGCCCAGGCTGGAAGGGACCCCGTCGTCTCCTGAACTCGAACTCTGGGCACTGGGAAGGGAGAGGGCTTCTCTGTCCCTTCAGAGTTCAGAGCACAGTTGGAGGGGGCCCCAGGGAGACAGTTACGGTGCAGGGAGCAGGGCCTGCTTGACGGGGATGTGTGTCTGAGCTCCCAGCTTCCTGGCACCTGGTCTGGAGAGTGTCAGCAGAGGACCATCCCCACAGACCTGGTCCTGTGGACCAAACCCATCTCTGCCCAGCCAGCCCCCAAACCTTTGATCTGTGGTAGGAAAAAATGTCTCCTGACATTTACCACCTCTCCTGAAAGTGTAAGGCTACCAGCCTCCCAAGGAAGGAAAGAAACGCTGGTCCATCACTGGACGATTATTGGGTGTCTCCTCTGTGGTTACTAGGGTGCCGGAAGTCCCGAGCTGCAGGTTGACGCGAGGACAGGAATTTAGCTACAGCGTTCCACTTCTGTCCTTGCCCTGAGTCTCCACTTCTCTCTAACCCCCAGGCAGCTGTGAAGAAACGGGGCTCCGCTGTGGGCGGGGGCTGATCAGAGGGCAAAGGGAACCTGGGACTGACTGAGCCTCATCCCATCCCAGCAAATGGTTTGGATGTCTGTGCATTTGATTAGCGCCCATATCAAAAAGGAAGGCTCTTAGCCCCGCCAGCCCATACAGTCCTGACTCTGTGTACAAATGTTCCTTTGTGTGTGTTTTTTTTTAATTGCGGTAAAATACACATGACAGAATTTGCCATCTTAACCCCTTTTAAGTGTATAGTTCAGGGATATTAAGTACATTCACGTTGTACAACCATCACCACCATCCATCTCCAGAACGTTCCATCCTCCCAAACTGAAACTCTGTTGTCATTGAACAACAATTCCCCATCCCCTTCTCCAGCCCCTGGAAACCACCCTTCTACTTTCTGTCTCTATGAATTTGACTCCTCTAGGGACCCCATGTAAGTGGAATCCTGCAGTATTTGTTCTTTTATGTCTGCCTTATTTCACTGAGCATCATGTCGTCAAGGTTCACCCATGTTGTAGCAGGTGTCAGAACTTCCTTCCTTTTTAAGGCTGAATAATATTCCACTGTGTGGATGGACCACGGTTTGTTTATCCATTAATCCTTTATGTGATCTTTTATTTATTTATTTTTTTAAAGATTTAGTTTTATTTATTTTTGGCTGTGTTGGGTTTTCGTTGCGGTGCGCAGGCTTCTCCTTGCGGTGGCTTCTCTTGTTGCGGAGCCCGGACTCTAAGCGTGCAGGCGTCAGTAGTTGTGGCTCACGGGCTCTAGAGCGCGGGCTCAGTAGTTGTGGCGCACGGGCTTGGTTGCTCCGCGGCACGTGGGATCCTCCCTGACCAGGGATCGAACCCGTGTCCCCTGCGTCGGCAGGCGGGTGGATTCTTATCCACTGCGCCACCAAGGAAGTCCCTATGTGATCTTTTAAAATGACTGTAAACCTAACTCTTCTTCTAAAGGTGGTGGCCCTTGTTTGAATCACTCAGTGGGCACTGGCTGGGTGACACTGTACCAGGTACCGTCGGGGACACACAGAAGGAACGAGAGACCCAGACATCCTCCCCTAAATAGTTCAGGCCCTACAGTCGTGTTGCCATGACCAGAGGGTGGCAGAGACCCGAACTGGAGGAAAGGATTGCGGGAAGGAAGGATGGCGGGAGGCAAGTGTGGGTGATGGTGGGACTTGGAGAGCCCAGCAGTCAGTGGAAGGTTCCAGGCTGAGGCTGCGCTCACGGGACAACATCCCAACTAACTTCTCGGCTCTCCGACACGCGTCTCTCCGCCTTTCCGATGGAAACCTTGCGGCGCCTGGTTTGCTGATTATAGCACTTCATGCGTGAAGGGCCAAGTCGAGTCCAGGTGCTTGGGTGATTATGGTGAGAAGGGACACCAGATGCTGATAAACAGAGCTCCTCCCATCAGTTTAAAACTGCCTTCCGTCCTCCATTGCTTTGTCCCCACACCTGGCCTTGAGGATAGTGAGGGCCTCCTGGTCATCGGGACGTTGGTGAAGTCCCGCGAGGGCCGGAAGGCCCACCTGGCCACCCCGACGCAGAACGTGACCAGATCTGTGAAACTTGGGTTAAAAGAGGTCCGATCAAGGGGGAAAGGCCTCGGGAGGTCCACGCTCCGCCTTCTGGGTCGGAGGCTGAGGCAGGGGGGTGGGAAGGAGCCTCGGGCCGGGGCCCAGACGCGGCTTCCAGGCGTGACGGCCCAGCTGGGCGGGCCTGTCATCTCTTCAGCTCCCTGGGAGTCATCTCTCCCCAGTGAAATCGGGATAGTGATACTGATTATTTTCGGTCTTGTCAGTTACACCAGGCATAAAATGAGAAAACTCTTCGCGTTGCTGTCATTCCTGAGATCCGGGGAGGATGAGAGGATGGACGCTTAGGTCCGGACCTGGGGCTGGAGCGCGGCTTTCTCCACCCCGTGCCGGGTGGACGTCCTTTCTTAGTCTCCTGCTCTGCAGTCCTAATCTTCCAGGGCAGCCGAGAGGATTGAAGGAAATCTACCCTGTAGATGTACTGCATTATCCAGGAGGTCTGGAGCATTTTGAATTGATTTAAATACGTGAACCGAAAGAAAAGGAAAAGACGGCTATCAAGGAAGTCCCTTAAAACCGCTTTTCTGCTAAAGAAAAATTAGACTGGCAGATTCCCGGGTGCCAGCCTCCTCACCCGTGCCGCGGCGCATGGGAAGAACACAGCTTGTGCACATCACACGCGAGGAACACGCCCCCGCACACCTTCCCCCAGAGTCTCATTGAGCAGCGCCTGCTTGTGGGTCAATGGTTTTAATGGGGTGTCTATTTCCAGGGGGGTAACCTTTTTGGTTGTGATTTGCTCAGGGCTCTGGGAATGTCACGGTCGCCGTCAGATCGGTGTAATGGGCCAGTGCCGCGGGGTGATGGAGGGTCCCTGCTCCCGCCTGTGGCAAAAGCGCTCTGTCTTCGCTGGTCCGGTCCCGCCGTCAAGCTCTGCAGGCTCGTGTCTTATGTCACGGTCCTCTGGTCCTCCCAGCTCCTCACAAGTGGCTGAACCAGAGCGAGGGCTCCATCCTTCCCGGGTGGTTTCTGTGTCAGGGCTGTAACCTTCCTTCTCACCCCAAATCCAACTCTGCACTGTACGTCCTCCTACTCGAGTGTGGCGGCCCCAGGCTCTGTCCACATCCCTCACAAGTCCTGCCGGTACCACAGCCACACCTGTCGGACTCTGCTTTGTACAGTGTGCGCCATCCCCCGGTGCTGCACCCGTCCGCCGAGAGGCAGGCTCCTCCAGGTGGTAAGATCTGCGGACTTGGAGCCAAGCAGAAAGGGCGTGTGCCCCGGCTCTGCCCCGGCTCTGCCACGTCCTAGCCACGTGACCTCGGGAAAGTCACCGGTGGCTCTGAGCCTCAGTGGCCACATGGGTCAGCTGAAAGCACCACCCCTAAATTAACACAGACCAAAGTGTTTCCAAATGAGAGTGCTCTGCTTTTAAAGGTGTACTTCTGACTTGCTTATTTCTGACAGAGTTGGGGGTAGGAGGTCGAATCGAGTGATGAATTTGATGCAAAGCTGAGTTTATCTGAGAGAGCTATTTCCTTCATTTGCCGAGAACTCTCGAAAGAAATCAGTGAGGTGCAGGAATTGGCACTCTTCTTCTGTGAAGGTCCAGATAGTAAATACCTGAGGCTCTGAGAGCCAGAAGGTCCCTGTGGAAGCGGCTCTGCTCTGTTCTTGCCATGTGGCCGGATTTGGCCAGTGGGGCGGGATGGGAAGGGCGGGGCTGGGCCCTCCACTGCAGTTTGCTGACTCCAGAACTAGGGAACTCGACCCAAGAGAAAAAGGCTTAGAGGATGTGAACAAACAGAACATGAACAGACCAGTCAATTTACAATGCATAAATGCGAAGTGATACAGCAGAGAGATGCCTTTTTTTCCACTGTCAGACTGGCAAAGATCAAAACATTTGATAAAACGTTATATTGGCGAGAGAAACGGGAAGCAGGTAGTCTAATATGCTGTGCATTTGACAGTATGTACCAGCATGATAAGTGAATTAACCCAAGAATTCCACTTCTAAGAATTATCTCACAGATAGACTTGTCCATCCTTCTGTGCACGCTGATGTTAATTGTAGCATCGTTTTTAATGGGAAAAAACTTGAAACCACACAAATGCTCCTCAAAAGCAAGATCCATCCATCCAGTGGAATTCTGTGAGGCCATTAATGAGACAGGGGCATAGAGGGAGTTTCTGGAAGGAAGCACTAGCGCGTATAAGAAACTGCTCTAGTAGGACGTCTGGGGAATGGTGGCTGGGTGGACGAAGGGGAAAATTCTAGTATTCATTTTTTTTTTAACATCTTTATTGGAGTATAAGTGCTTCACAATGGTCTGTTAGTTTCTGCTGTATAACAAAGTGAATCAGTTATACATATACATACATCCCCATATCTCTTCCCTCTTGCGTCTCCCTCCCTCCCACTCTCCCTATCCCACCCCTCTAGGTGGTCACAAAGCACCGAGCTGATCTCCCTGTGCTATGCGGCTGCTTCCCACTAGCTGTCTGTTTTACGTTTGGTAGCGTATATCTGTCCGTGCCACTCTCTCACTTTGTCCCAGCTTCCCCTTCCCCCTCCCCGTGTCCTCAAGTCCATTCTCTAGGAGATCTGTGTCTTTATTCCTGTCTTGCCCCTAGGTTCTTCATGACCATTTTTTGTTTGTTTGTTTGTGTAGATTCCATATATATGTGTTAGCATACGGTATTTGTTTTTCTCCTTCCGACTTACTTCACTCTGTATGACAGACTCCAGGTCTATCCACCTCACTACAAATAACTCAATTTCATTTCTTTTTATGGCTGAGTAATATTCCATTGTATATATGTGCCACATCTTCTTTATCCATTCATCTGTTGATGGACACTCGGTTGCTTCCATGTCCTGGCTATTGTAAACAGAGCTGCAATGAACATTTTGGTACATGACTCCTTTTGAATTATGGTTTTCTCAGGGTATATGCCCAGTAGTGGGATTGCTGGGTCATATGGTAGTTCTATTTGTAGTTTTTTAAGGAACCTCCATACTGTTCTCCACAGTGGCTGTATCAATTTACATTCCCACCGACAGTGCAAGAGGGTTCCCTTTTCTCCATACCCTCTCCAGCATTTATTGTTTGTAGATTTTTTGAGGATGGCCATTCTGACTGGTGTGAGATGATATCTCATTGTAGTTTTGATTTGCATTTCTCTAATGATAAATGATGTTGAGCATTCTTTCATGTGTCTGTTGGCAATCTGTATATCTTCTTTGGAGAAATGTCTATTTAGGTCTTCTGCCCATTTTTGGATTGGGTTGTTTGTTTTTTTAATATTGAGCTGCATGAGCTGCTTGTAAATTTTGGAGATTAATCCTTTGTCAGTTGCTTCATTTGCAAATATTTTCTCCCATTCTGAGGGTTGTCTTTTGGTCTTGTTTATGGTTTCCTTTGCTGTGCAAAAGCTTTTAAGTTTCATTAGGTCCCAGTTGTTTATTTTTGTTTTTATTTCCATTTCTCTAGGAGGTGGGTCAAAAAGGATCTTGCTGTGATTTGTGTCATAGAGTGTTCTGTCTGTTTTCCTCTAAGAGTTTGATGATGTCTGGCCTTACATTTAGGTCTTTAATCCATTTTGAGTTTATTTTTGTGTATGGTGTTAGGGAGTGTTCTAATTTCATTCTTTTACATGTAGATGTCCAATTTTCCCAGCACCACTTATTGAAGAGGCTGTCTTTCCTTCATTGTATATTCTTGCCTCCTTTGTCAAAGATAAGGTGACCGTATGTGAGTGGGTTTATCTCTGGGCTTTCTATCTTGTTCCATTGACCTATATTTCTGTTTTTGTGCCAGTACCATACTGTCTTGATTACTGTGGCCTTGTAGTATAGTCTGAAGTCAGGGAGCCTGATTCCTCCAGCTCCGTTTTTCTTTCTCAAGATTGCTTTGGCTATTCGGGGGTCTTTTGTGTTTCCATACAAATTGTGCAATTTTTTGTTCTAGTTCTGTGAAAAATGCCAGTGGTAGTTTGATAGGGATTGCATTGAATCTGTAGATTGCTTTGGGTAGTATAGTCATTTTCACAATGTTGATTCTTCCAATCCAAGAACTTCGATTATATCTCCATCTATTTGTATCATCTTTAATTTCTTTCACCAGTGTCTTATAATTTTCTACATACAGGTCTTTTGTCTCCTTAGGTAGGTTTATTCCTAGATATTTTATTCTTTTTGTTGCCATGGTAAATGGGATTGTTTTCTTAATTTCACTGTCAGATTTTTCATCATTAATGTATAGGAATGCAAGAGATTTCTGTGCGTTAATTTTGTATCCTGCTACTTTACCGAATTCATTGATTAACTCTAGTAGTTTTCTGGTAGCATTTTTAGGATTCTCTATGTATAGTATCATGTCATCTGCAAACAGTGACAGCTTTACTTCTTCTTTTCCAATTTGGATTCCTTTTTTTTTTTTGGCGGTACACAGGCCTCTCACTGTTGTGGCCTCTCCCGTCGCGGAGCACAGGCTCCGGACGCGCAGGCTCAGCGGCCATGGCTCACGGGCCCAGCCACTCTGCGGCATGTGGGATCTTTCCGGACCGGGGCACGAACCTGTGTCCCCTGCATCGGCAGGCAGACTCTCAACCACTGCGCCACCAGGGAAGCCCTGGATTCCTTTTATTTCTTTTTCTTCTCTGATTGCTGTGGCTAAAACTTCCAAAACTATGTTGAATAAGAGTGGTGAGAGTGGGCAACCTTGTCTTGTTCCTGTTCTTAGTGGAAATGGTTTCAGTTTTTCACCATTGAGGATGATGTTGGCTGTGGGTTTGTCATATATGGCCTTTATTATGTTGAGGAAAGTTCCCTCTGTGTCTACTTTCTGGAGGGTTTTTATCATAAATGGGTGTTGAATTCTGTCAAAAGCTTTTTCTGCATCTATTGAGATGATCATATGGTTTTTATTCTTCAATTTGTTAATGTGGTGTATCACATTGATTGATTTGCGTATAATGAAGAATCCTTGCATCCCTGGGATAGCTCCCACTTGATCATGGTGTATGATCCTTTTAATGTGCTGTTGGATTCCGTTTGCTAGTATTTTGTTGAGGATTTCTGCATCTATGTTCATCAGTGATGTTGGCCTGTAGTTTTCTTTCTTTGTGACATCTTTGTCTGGGTTTGGTATCAGGGTGATGGTGGCCTCGTAGAATGAGTTTGGGAGTGTTCCTCCCTCTGCTATATTTTGCAAGAGTTTGAGAAGGATAGGTGTTAGCTCTTCTCTAAATGTTTGATAGAATTCACCTGTAAAGCGATCTGGTCCTGGGCTTTTGTTTGTTGGAAGATTTTTAATCACAGTTTCAATTTCAGTGCTTGTGATTGGTCTGTTCATATTTTCTATTTCTTCCTGGTTCAGTCTCGGCAGGTTGTGCATTTCTAAAAATTTGTCCATTTCTTCCAGGTTGTCCATTTTATTGGCATATAGCTGCTTGTAGTAATCTCTCATGATCTTTTGTATTTCTGCAGTGTCAGTTGTTACTTCTCCCTTTTCATTTTTAATTCTATTGATTTGAGTCTTCTCCTCTAGTATTCGTTTGGTGTCCTTTTCTTTTGTTTGTTTTTTAACCCTGAGCAACTGTTATTCTGATTAAGAAAACAAGAAGGAGGACTTCCCTGGTGGCGCAGCGGTTGAGAGTCCGCCTGCCGATGCAGGGGACACGGGTTCGTGCCCCGGTCCGGGAAGATCCCACATGCTGCGGAGCGGTTGGGCCTGTGACCAACAGTGAGAGGCCTGCGTACCGCAAAAAAAGAAGAAAGAAAAGGAAACAAGAAGGAAAAGCCAGGTTCAGAAGAGAACAGCAAGGGTGGTCCCCATGAACTGCTGTCCCGCTTAGCCTTAGCTGTCCTGATTCCCAACCTTCTGGGTTGCAGGAAGAGAGTTCCTCTTGCAGTGACTGCTGATTTCTGCCGTGTCCCAGTAAGAGAAATCACAGGGCCTCCACGCTCCTGCGGAAAGGCGAAATTGATTGGTTAAAAAAAAAAACAAAAAACAGGATTTGTTTTAAATTAGGGCATCGCACACACACAGTACACGTCCCAAATCTGAAGTGCACTACGAGGGACGTTTCACACCCACCCACGTAGCCAATCATCCAGCTCGAGACACGGGTCCTTTCCAGGCCTCCAGGGGGTAGGGGTCTCAGGCTCCTTCCCGGTTGCTAAGCCCCCCACCCCCTTTGCCTGTCCTTGAATGTCATGTAAATGGCATCGCACAGAGTGTGCCCTTGTGTCTCCAGCTTGATTCATCGATGTGTGTAGCAGTCACTGGGGTTTTCCTTGCTGCATAGAGTTGCACGGTGAGCGTTCACCGCGATTTATGTATCCATCCTACCGCTGAGGAGCATGCGCATTGCGTGCGGTTTGGGGCTATTGTGAGAGCTGCTGTGAACGCCCTTGGAGAAGTCTTGGTGGTGATGACCCACTTGTTTTTGATCTGAGGGCAAACAGAAACCTCGTGCCAGCATTACTGGAGGTTTAGCCAATTGTTATTTCGGCGGATGAATGCTGATACGAAGTAAAACTGCGTTTTTTTGACATTGCTGCTTCGTTCCCTGCCTCTGAGTAAGGATTCGGTCATTCACTGCACTTGTCTAAGAAGAAATGGCCTTTTAAAAAAGGGATTCGAGTGTAGCTGGTTTGGGGGGTGTGGGGGAGTGTGCGGTTGAATAATAATGATACCTTGCGCTTCTCTCCGAGTCTCCTGGCTTCAGTTCTCAGATGCTTTTCAAAATCAACTTGTGAAGCTCCGTGGTGCCTGGGGAACTGAGGCCACAGCCATGCCCGTTTGCGGGTGGGAGGCAGAGACGCATGGCGATTTCCAGCTCCTTTGGGAGTTCTCCATCCTCAAAAATCGTGTCTTCTGTACTCTTAGAGGAGGTTCTTTCACGGGGCCCTGGAGACGCAGGCATCCTGAGTTTGGGGAGGTTTTAGGCTGTAAAAGGAAAGTGGCCCTAGGAAGGAGAGGGTGGTTTCCTATAACTGCTCCGAGCAGGGGAGACCACCTGACTACAGCCGTGCAGAGTGCTGTCCCCAAGGAATGGGTCAATCTCCTTCCCCCCCAGTTTTGTATAGAAATTCTGTATAATGTTGTATCTTTCTTAGCTGATTTAAACGTATGCTTTTGAAACGCAACCGTTTATGTCGGACTGCCTGGGCCCAAGAGGCTCCCCTGCCCTAAGCTGATGACCATCCTTCGTCCTGCGACCCACCAGCTGCCCCCGGCCTCTCCGGGCCCCTGGCCTGCTCCTCCACCCGCCTGGTCCTGCCTCCACGCAGGCACCAGGACCACCTTGTCCACGGAGAGATGCTTCTATAGCGGTCGCCTCCTTTTTCTCCAGTGTCATCAACTTTTTCCCTTCTCTCCAAGGATCATTCCGACCAGAGTACGAATATGCTGCAGTTCCCCCCACCTTTAAAGAAAAACCCCCAAACCTGCCTTGACTTCATACTCCCTTGTAGCTGTCACTGCCTTGCTCTGTACCCCTTTTCTGTTCGTCTGTCAGGGCTCCTGTAACAGAGCACTGCAGACGGGGCGGTGGTGGGGTGAAGGAGGATTAAACAAGTGAAGTTTATTCCCCCAGTTCTGGAGGCTGGCAGTCCGAGATCAAGGTGTGGGCAGGGCTGGTGTCTCCTGAGGCTTCTCCCCTTGACTTGTAGGTGGCCGCCTTCTGGCTGTGTCCTCACGTGGTCAGCGCTCTGTGTGCCCGCACCCCTGGCGTCTTGTCTGTGTGTCCAACCTCCTCTTCTTACAAGGACACCAGCCCCCCTGGATTAGGGCTCACCCTAACGGTCTCACATTAACTCAGTCACTCCTTAAAGGCTTTATCTCCAACTACAGGTAGTGGGGCTGGGGCTTCAGCATATGAATTTGGGGGGATGCAGCTCAGCCATCACACATTTACAGACGGTCTCCTGTCCCCATTTCCTGTCCCCGCGTTCTGTCCTGGACCCACTTCAGTCAGACTTCTGCCCCCAGAGTCCCCAGGCCCAGGTCCACTCTTAGCCCTGAGGGGCATTAGCTCAGTCTGTCGACCTCTCCTCCTCGGAATGTGGCGTGGGTTCCCTCTCTTGGTTTCTCCCGCCTTCCCGGCCACTCCTTCCTAGTCTCTCTTTTCTGATTCTTCTGTGTCCCCCGACCTCTGAGGTCAAAGAGCCTCGGCCTCTTCTCCCTCTGCACCCCTTCCTGGATGGTCTCACCTAGTCTCATGGCTTCAAAGCCATCTCTGTGCTCATGACTCCCAAGTCGATACCTCCCTCCAGGCCTCGCCTCCTGAACTGTGCGCTTCAGTAGCCAATGGTCTTGACTACCTGGACATGGAGTTGATCCCAGACCAAACTTCCTCTCTTCCGCCCTGCCAGGCACTCAGGCTTTGAAACCTTGGGGTGCTCTTTGATTCCGCTCTTAGAAATAGGAGTGTGTTCACTTGCTCAGCACAGAAAACCCAAGTGTTCTGGCTCGGTCACAGAGAATGTCATTCCCATGCCTTGTTGGTGCATCTTTCAGGGGACTTGTACCCCTAACAGACGGGGCACAGCGTGATGTGCTGGAGAGAACCCGGGGCTCAGCAGGCGGGGGTGAGATTCGGCTTCGGGGCCACTAACCCACTGGGCCGTCGTGGCCAAGTCCCTTCTCTGCTCTGGGCTCACCTGCCTCATATGGGAAGTGAGACAGGAGACGGGGCCGGGGATGGCAAATGGGTTGCACCTTGAGGGCCAGCGCCGCGGAAGAGAGTTCTGTGATCGATTGCCCATGTCTGCGGTGGGTGTGAAACTGACAACTGGAGCCCGGGTGCCCCCCCGTGAGTCAGCCCTGCCCCGGCTCCTCACCACCGAGAACCCTTCCAGCTTTAAAAATCTGTGATCGCGCCCTGACCTTGAGCAAATCACTTCACTGTCCCAAGATTTTGTTTCTTCGCAAGCGAGGTGGAGATAAATAATCGCTGCCTTCCTGCCACACAAAATTGCTCTGAGGAGCGTATGAGATAGTGGGTGGAAAAAATTGCTTGGAAAATAACAGAACGTTATATACATGCAAAGGTTTCATTGATATTAACTGACCTCCCGGTCACGATTTGTGTTAGTCATGCCTTCCTCCGAACCGTCTTCTAGGGCTGGGCAAGAAGCCTTTGCTTTCATTTTTGCCCCTGCCCCCCACCTCGGGCAAGACAGTGCCGTTTGGATTTCCCTGGTGATGATGAGAAAGAGAATTAGTAGGGATGTTGGGTGCTCGGAAGATCTCAGCATCTCTCACAGCCCCCGGGGCAGGTGAAACCAGGAAGCCTTCTCCAGAGCCTTTTCAGCTACTCGGCACCCTATTACCCTCCCACCGTCACCCTCCCACCACCACCCCACCATTCGTGACACTTCTGCACGACAGGTGGGGAAAAATCTTTCCAAAGTAAATGTTCGTCTCCCTCAGGGGTTCACCTGTGTTATCCAGATGTCTGGAATTAAATTGATTCTCCGGTTGGGCAGTTGGGAGCGGTGGGTCTCCCCTGGCACCGCCGAGCCCGGCTCTGGTTCATGTGTCTGCAGCAGGTTCCTGCCCTGCAGCCTGTGGGAATCCAGGGGAGAGATCCCGATGTCGCTATTTTTGTTGCCTGATGAAAAAAGCACCCCTTCCCTCAGTCTACAATTCTCCCCTCTTTCACCTTGAATGTTGTTAACGCCCCGTGTTTTCTGCCCAAATCCCAGTCTGTTTGCAGCTTCCTGTGTGCATTAACTTTTCCCAGAGACCCAGGGGAGCGACCTGTTCTTACATTATTCGGTGTAAGCAAAGCTTCGGGGCATTTCTTCTTGCCGGTGGTGTATTCTGAGTTGGTTTCTTTGCTCAGGCCCTTATTTATCGGCGAGGGCGTCTCATTTCCTTCTTTCCTCCCGCAGCCTTTGTCGTGAACAGTGTTCCGCGCGGTGTGAAATGAGAAGCATTCAGAACTCTTCTAAGACATAAAGGTTTGATTTTTTTTTTCTTTTTTCCTTTTTTTTTTTTTTTTTTAAGTGCTAGAAGAATAAAGGACTTGAGTTTCCTGTAGGACTGGAAACAGTGAATCAGATTTTTGTTTTGCTTAAAACCTGAAAATCTCAGGCAGCGGTTGAGAGTCTCTGGACAGAGCTGAGTGCTGTGTTTGGGGGTGTAGGGTGATGTCCCTTCCCCACGGGCCATTCCACGGGAGAGGGGGTGGCCACCCACGGAGACCGATTTGAGAGGGACCAGAAAGGCTACCTGAGTCGCAGCGCTGCCCAAGGCGGCGTGGGCACTGACACTTCCTGCCTTTTGCCTTTTCTGCTCGGGGAGGCGTTTCAGTGATCCAGTGCCTGGTGTTATCCACAGACTAACGGGTGCAGTGAGCCTGAGCTCTCCCTCTCCCAGAAGGCGACCTTGGACAAGTCGCTGAAGTCATTGGAGAAATGGGGATAAGATGGCACCCTTCCCACAGGAAGTTAGACGAGATACCACCTCCCAAGTGCCATGAGGCAGGCAAGACATCCAGGGAGGCACGGTTGGGACAGGTGCACACTCGTGATACACGTGTGCCATGCTCGTTAGCAGGATGCCCTGGAGAAGGTTCAGAAGGGCCCCTGACAGACTTAGAATCTAGCATGAGCCGTTTGCTTACATCCCTTGCCTGGTCCCCGTTCGTGAACATCCATTGCTACCATTATCCTTTTATTCATCCCGTACCGAGTACCCAGTGCCTGCCACTTCCGGGCACCCCGCTAGGTGCCAGATACGGAATCTAAGGGAAAAAAAAAAAAAAAGGTCATGAAGAACCTAGGGGTAAGATGGGAATAAAGACACAGACCTACTTGAGAATGGACTTGAGGATATGGGGAGGAGGAAGGGGAAGCTGGGACAAAGTGAGAGAGTGGCATGGCCATAAGATACTCTACGAAACGTAAACTAGACAGCTAGTGAGAAGCAGCCGCAAAGCACCGGGAGATCAGCTCGGTGCTCTGTGACCACCTAGTGGGGTGGGATAGGGAGGGTGGGAAGGAGGGAGACGCAAGAGGGAAGAGATATGGGAACATATGTATATGTATAAGTGATTCACTTTGTTATAAAGCAGAAACTAACCCACCATTGTAAAGCAATTATACTCCAATAAAGATGTTAAAAAAAAAAAAAAAAGAGAGAGATGCAAGGGCGGGGTCCTCACCCCAGTAAGCCTGTACTCAGGTGAGGAGACAGTCAGTTGCAAGATAAAGGAGGCACGCATTGAAGATGGGTGTGAGAGAGGGGCGCCCCGGCCTGCCCGGGGACACAGAGACCCCCAGGGCCGATAGAAGCTGAAATGAGACTCGGAAAATCACGAGGCTTTTGCCAGGCAGAGACGTGGGAAGGGCCCCTAAGCAGAGAAACCGCACGCGCCCAGCCACGGAGGAGTGATGAGTGTGAGTGTTGGCAAAGAGACGGGAAGATGTGGGGACGGGGGAGGAGGGGCCCCCGAGAGCCCCCGGATGCCTTGCCGAGGGGGCAGATGCTGCCCTGTGGCTGAGCACCATATATTGGGGCGACTGAGCCGTGACCGGGAGCCGGGATGGATGTGCAGGTTCGAAAGATCCCACACAGCGGTGCGGAGAACAGGTGGGCGACGGGGGGGCGAGAGGCACGGAGGGCCCCCTCTGATGGGACGTGGGCCAGGATGAGCTGTGTCTTTATCTTAAGGAAGCTTTGTATGGACGCATAACATTCACGCAGGAGGCGTGCACACATCCTAAGAGTGCAGCACGACGGATTTTCGCAAAGTGAACACACGGTGTCCCCAGCGCCCAGATCAAGAAACAGAACGTGACCCGCTGAAAAATAGTATTTTAATGAAAAACAATAATGGCTTTTCATAGCGTCGTAATTTTTAGTGTAAGTCCGTCCCCAATACTGCACGGGACATTCACGTTCTTCAGAATGATTGGTTATTCAAGATACAAATCTAACCGAGCGCCCTGTATTTTATCTGATTACCGTGGGTGCATCCACATCGTTGCGGGTGGCGGTAGTTCTTTCGTGTTTTTCTTGCCAGCAAGAGCCTGTTGTGTGACTGTTGCACAGTTCATGGAGACTACCACTGAAGGATAGCTGAGTTGTTTCCACTTTGAGGACATTACGAATGAGGCTGCTCTGGGCACTCTTACACTTACCTTTTGGAGACACGGGCTTGTATTTGCACCCGAGAGTGGATTTGCTGGATCTTAGAGTATGTTTATATTCAGCTCTAATAAATACCACCGAATTGCTTTCCAAGAACGTTGTTGCGAACGACACCCCATCAGGAGTGGGAGAGCGTTCCAGTTGCTCCACATCTTTTCTCACTCAGCATTGTCTGTCTCTTCATTTAGCTATTCCAGTGGGTGTGCAGTCGAATCAAAGCATCGCGCAGTTTTAATTTGCGTTGCACCTGGGGCTCAGCCGCGCGCCTTTTCAGGCGTTGATCGGCCGTATGTCTGTCCTCCTCTGTGGAGTGTCTGTTAGGGTTTTGCCCACTTTTCTGTTGTCATGTCTTTTCCTTATTGAATTGGAGTAGTTCTTCGTATATGAGGAGTCCTTCGTCAGATAAATGTGTTGCAGGTATCTTCCTTCAGTTTATAGCTTGCCCTTTCGCTCTCTTATAAAGGTCTGCTGATGAACAGAGTTTTTAATTTTAATGGAGTCCAGTTCATGTGGGTTTTCCCGTCACGGTTCACTCCTTTTTGAGTCCTGTTTAGGAAAGATATGCCTTATTAGTTTATCCAGTTTCATTACACTTTTTAATGTGGCTACTTAAAAATTAAAATTATATGTGTGGTTCAAAAACACAGAAAAGAAAGAAAGATATGCCTACCCCAAAGTGTGTGTTTCCACCTAAAAGCTTTATTGTTTCATCTTTCACATTTACATCTATAATCCATCTAGAATGGATCTTTCCTTTAATAAAGGATAACGTACATACAATAAAACACATCCGTTTTAAGTACACAGTCCAGTGGATTTTGATAAAAGTATATACACATGTAACCACAACCACGGGCAAGATGTAGAAGATTTCCATCACCCCATAAAGTTGCTTTATGTCCTTTTGCTTCTCAGAGTGTGGTCCCCCGACAGGCGGCATATTGGCCTCACCTGCGAGCTGGTTAGAAATGCAGACTCTCGGGCCCCACCCCGGGCCGGCTGAATTAGAATCTGCATTTTAACAAAATTCCTAGGTACTTTGTCGGCACTTTAAAGTTCAGAGACAGTCTGAGTTCCTTTGAAGAAAGGTGACAAGCAAAAAATGCTTTTTCGATTGTTATTAATGACATCGCCTGAAGCAAGGCAAGGTAAATGATAGATTATTGAGTTTGGGGAAAAAAAATGAAAGAGAAGAGAAAGACAAAGTTGGAAAGAAATTTTGAAGTCATTACAGAAGCACGCTCTATTCCCTGGACCACTTCCTCTCCTGGAGACCCGGCCCCACTGATGTCCTGCAAACCTGAGGGATAAGATTTGCCGTCGGGGAGGCTGGGGCTCCTGGGGCAGTGCTTCCTGGTCTGTGCCCTGGACCTAACGACCAAGTCCAGAGAGACCATAATTTTTGGTTTGTTATTGTTTTTTTTTTTTTAACTTTCCTTTTTAAGTTTAATTTTTGTCTTTACGTAATATATATATTGCTTTAAAATATCAAATACTTGGGCTTCCCTGGTGGCGCAGTGGTTGAGAATCCGCCTGCCGATGCAGGAGACGCGGGTTCGTGCCCTGGTCCGGGAAGATCCCACATGCCGCGGAGCAACTAAGCCCGTGAGCCGTGGCCGCTAGGCCTGCGTGTCCGGAGCCTGTGCTCCGCAACGGGAGAGGCCACAACAGTGAGAGGCCCGCATACAGCAAAAAAAAAAAAAAAAAAAAAAAAAAAAATCAAATACTTCCACGTGGCTTATAATAAAAAACAGCATCTCTCCAGGCCACCCCTCCCCACTCCTCTGACGTTTTAATCGCCTACTTTTTGGATGACCCCGTATCCCTCACACCAGAGTCCGGTTTTCCAGTGAGTAAACGTTCCTTCTGCCGGAGCTGGGGAGAGAGTCTGGGGGTTTAACGGCCCCTTTTACATACCTTCAGCCGATCCTTCCGGTGTTAACCCCACCCTGATTTGCCCACCTTCTGTGGTCCAAGGTACCTCTATTTTTCTGGGCTTTTCTGGGATTCTGCAGAGCAAATTGGCTTTTGTTCCTTCCAGCTCTTCTACCATTAAGCACTTAGGTTTTCTCCTTCTCTACTCACATTAGACATTTTTACATTATAAATTAAATTTGTTTTTTTAAAAAAACAGAAGAATACATACATATATTATAAAGAATACTAAGAAAAAAAGCTTCATATTTCAGTCTGCGGAATTTATTCTTGTGAGTGGTTTGAAATCCAATTCAATGTGTTGAGTTAAATTAAATTTATTTCCAAAGGGCTATGCCAGCCCCATCCCTTTTCCTCTGACCTGCGGTGGCGAGTTTCTTATGCATTATATCCCCGGCTCTAAATCTGAGCTCACAGTTGACTTCCTTAGATCTATTTGTCTTTTGCCAATAAATAAATAAATAAATACTAGGCTCTCTTTTTCCCCCTTTGTTTTCTGCCTTCTCAGGTTTTTTTTTTTTTTTTTTTTTTTTTTTTTTTTTTTTGCGGTACGCGGGCCTCTCACCGCTGTGGCCTCTCCCGTTGCGGAGCACAGGCTCCGGACGCGCAGGCGCAGCGGCCGTGGCTCACGGGCCCAGCCGCTCCGCGGCACGTGGGATCTTCCCGGACCGGGGCACGAACCCGCGTCCCCCGCATCGGCGGGCGGACTCTCAAGCGCTGCACCACCAGGGAAGCCCCCTTCTCAGGTTTTAAATGAGCATTTCATGATCCCATTTTACCTCTCTCGGCATATCCACTGTACTTCTTGTTAAGTTGTTGTTAGCGGTTGCCCTGTAGTTAAGAAAATACATTTTTGACTAACCCACGTCCCCCTTCAAACGACACTGGATGGTGGCACATGTCGAGCAGGCACCTTATAGCCCAGTGTCCCGGTTCCTCCCTTCCGACCCTCTGAGATTGTTGTCCATCATTTCACGCACCATCCACTCTCAGTTAGTGACGTGAAATGTTGTCACTGGGATTACTTTAAAAAAACAGTAATCTTGTAGATCAATTAAGAATAAGAAAAATAAGGAACTCCCTGGCGGCCCAGTAGTTAGGACTCGATGCTTTCACTGCCGTGGCCTGGGTTCCATTCCTGGTCAGGGAACGAGGATCCCACAAGCCAATGGGCGGGGCCGAAAAAAGAAAAGATCTTATTTGACTTTTATTTATTCCTGCACCAATGCCCTTCCTTTCTTTATGTTGTTTTCCTTCTGCCCGAAGATCCTCTTTTCACATGTCTTGCAGGGCAAGCCTGTTGGCCATAAATGTCTTCCAGTTTTGTTTATCCGAGAAAGTCTTCATTTCTCCTTCACGTTTGAGGACGATTTCGTTGGAAATGGACTTCTGAGCCGGTAGTCTTTTCTCTCTCAATACTTGCAGTATTTCACTCCACTCCCTTCTTGCTTGCGTGGTTTCTGATAAGGGGTCCACCGTGATTCTTATCATTATCTCTTCATCGGAAAGGTGTTTTCCCCCCTCTCTGGCTTCTTTCAGGACTTTCTGTTCATCTTTGGATCTCTGCACTTTGGATCTAATGTGCCCAGGTGTGTTTTTCTTGTTATTTACCCTGCTCGATAGTCTCTGAACCTCCTGGATCTGTGTGGTTTGGTTACAGATCCATTATTAATGCAACTATTAGTAACGTTCTTGGCCATTATTAATTCAGCTGTTTGTTTTGCTTTCTTCTCTTTTGCTTCTCCCTCTGTGTTCATCACACTATACTACCCTTTTGATATCATCCAGTACCTTGCTTATTCTGCCCTGTTTCCTTCTCATTCTTTTTTTCTCTTTACATTTCGGTTTGGAAGTTGTATTGACCTGTACTCAAGCTCGCTGATTTTTTTCCTTGGCCACATCCAGTCTCCGGATGAGCCTGTCAAAGACCCTTTATTTCTGACACTGTGTTTTTGATTCTCCCTAAGAGCGTCCTTCTCTCTGCTTACCTCACCCTTCCGCATGGTGTCCAGTTTTTCCATTAGCGCCCTCAACCTGTTCATCGTAGTTATTTTAAATGCTGTGTCTAGAGTAATTCCAGTATCTGTGTCATATCTGAGCCTGGTTCTGATCATTGCTTTGTTACTTCAAAATGTATTTTTCCTCGGTTGTCACTTGAAAATGTATTGTCGCTTGCCTTTTGGCGTACCTTGTGCTTTCTCATCGAGAGACACACGTGCTGTGTTGGGTAACAGGAACGGAGGCAAAGAGGGCGTTAGGGCTTTAGGTGTGAGGGTATCTGTTAGTCTGGCCAGGCTTTGGGCTCCGTTCGGTATTTCCTGCAGCTGTAGGTGCCAGAAGCTTCAGCGCCTCGAGGACCCGTGCTCGTGTCTCCCTTCTTGACCCTGGACTTCCCTCTGTTCTCCTCCTTAAAGAGAGTCTGTTTTTTTTTTTCAGCTCTTGTGGCTGTAACCGCCGTGGGACCGGAGCCCCCTTGCCGTGGGGGGAGGGGAATGGTCTGTGATCTACGACGAAATTTCAGGCTTTTGGTGGGGCTGTGTTTCGGGACCGAGGTGTTCACGAGGGGTTCTCCGGCGATGTCGTTTCCCCTCTGCCCCTGCCCGCCACTCCCTCCCCAGTCTGTCTCCTTGAAGCCCGATCCTGTTGACTGTGGTCTCCCCTCCCGCTTCGGTGAGACGGGAAGGCTGGGGGGGTCCAGAGAAGGGAGGGACTTCTTCACCTGGCTGGGAGCTAAGGCTTCTGAATTGCATGTGGCCAGTCCTCTCCCCTGGAGAAAAGGCCTTGGTTCTGACTAAGGCTCTGGGTCTACTTCACAGTGGTTCGCCTAACCCTCCCTCGGCCAGAGACACCAGGGGGTCTTTCCGGGATCCTCACCTTGAAAACCTGGAGGGGTTCCTGGGGGTCAACCCCCAGAAGTGTGGTGGCCCCCTAAGCCTGTGTCCCCTCCAGTTTTTCACTTTCACGCTCACTCAGCCTCCAGCAGTTCATCAAAATCACCATTTAAGTGTTCCTTCCTGTTTATGTCTCCAGCAAATTCTTCTCCCCACAAGTAGATCTCATTTGCTGTATCCCTCTAGATGTCCCCACCTCTCGGGCTTTCAGGGTGCCATTTGTCCTGTGACCTTAGTTCTCTGTTGGGTCCAAGAAAATGGTTGATTTTCAGTTTGTCCAGCTTTTTCTTGTAAGGATGGAAATGATAACTTTTAAGCTCTTTCCATACTGTAGCTGAAACCAGAGGTCAATACCAAGCTGTCTTCATTACTGTAAGCTGTTAGTTAGGGTCGGCTACACTGTGTAACAAATAGACCCCCAAATATCAAGGTCTTAAAGAGCAAGAGGTGTATGTCTTTTTTCTGACGTAAAGTCAGGGTGGCTTTCAGGGCAGCAGGATAGCTCTCCTCCATGCCGTGCTTCAGGTACCCCGGGCTCTCTCCATCATGTGCCCCACCATGCCTAGGCTGCGGTGTTGTTTGCATCCGGGCAGCAGAAAGAATAGAGCAGAAAGGTGCACACGTAGGAGGTTTAGTATGGACCTGGCCCACAAGCAAAGCCCAGTACTTTTGTTCACATTGCATTGAGAAGCGCTCAGTCCGTGCACCCAGAGAAAAAGAAAATGGAATTTCAGGAACAGCTACCATCCTCGCCACTTACGGCTTTACATTAGCTCTACCAGTCTGCTTGACCATGTTCGTTGTCAGATGTGTCTCGACTCTTTTGGTCCTTTGCTTCTCCTTATACACTTGAGATCCAGCGTCACGTGTTCTATTAAACACTCTGTTGGGATTCCAGTTGTGTTAAACTTGTAGATCAATTTAGGGGGGACTGGCATCTTTATGATAATAAGGTTTTTCATCTGCGAACTTGGTTTGTCTTCCCTTTTTTTTTTTTTTGTGGTACGCGGGCCTCACTGTTGTGGCCTCTCCCATTGCGGAGCACAGGCTCCGGACGCACAGGCTCCGCGGCCATGGCTCACGGGCCCAGCCGCTCCGCGGCACGTGGGATCCTCCCGGACCGGGGCACGAACCCGTGTCCCCTGCATTGGCAGGCGGACTCTCAACCGCTGCGCCACCAGGGAAGCCCTGTCTTCCCATTTTTAAAGATCCTCTATAATGTCTTCCAATAAAGCTTTAAAATTTTCTCTGTAAAGGTCTTGCTTAGTTTTTGTTCAACTTATTCCTAATATCTTTTGGTTTTTACTGCTATTATAAAGAATATCTTTTAAAACTTTGCATTTATGTTGTTACGAATGTAGAGGAACACAGTTGATCTTTTTTATATTTAACCTTGGATTCATAACTAAACTCTTTTTAACATTCTGATAACTAATCTCTAGATTTTTTTTTCATTTTGCTATGTAGATAATATCATTTGTGAATTATGACAGTTTTTTCCTTTTTTCCATTTCTTAGATCCTTTGTTTCTTTTTCTTTTCTTCATTTATTTTGTTACTGTGCTGGTTGGGCTACCCAGTAAACCACTGAATAATAGCACTAATTGTGAGCCTCTATGCTTTGGCCTCAGTCTTGAAGGAAAAGCTTTCCAGGCTTCACCTTTAACTATTGTGTTTGCTAGAGGATTTTTGTGGCTATATTTAATTAGGAAAGAATGTTTATTTCCTTTCCATTCGTAGTTCGCCAATATATGTTCTCAGGATTGCATGTCAAATTTTATCAAGTGCTTTTTCTACACTTTGGGGATTTTTTTACTGAAACAACTGCACAGGCACACCTGGGAGATGCTGCAGGTTTGCTTCCGGACCACCTCAGTAAAGCAAGTCATATGAGTTTCTTCGTTTCCCAGTGCTTATAAAAGTAAATCCTTGTTGCTTATCTATTTGGGGACAGTAGTTTGTTAATCCCATACCCCTAATTTGTCCCTCCCCTCCTCCCTGTCCCCTTTGGTAACTGTAAGTTTGCTTTCTGTGTCTGTGAGTTTGTTTCTGTTTTGTGTATAGATTCATTTGTGTTATTTTTTAGATTTCACATATAAGTGATATCATATAGTATTTGTCTTTCTCTGTCTGACTTACTTCACTAAGTATGATATTCTCTATGTTCATCCATGTTGCTGCAAATGGCAATATTTCCTTTTTTTAGTGGCTGAGTAATATTTCCGTATCTATTTTTTTGTTGACTAATTCTCACCTCAGGTGTATCTATTCTACCATTTAACCATCCTTTGAGGGCTTTAAAAAACACATGACTAAGGACAATTTCAAACATACAAAATAGAGAGATTCAAATAAGGAACCCCCTCCTTTTCCCCATTGTCCAAGTTCAGTAATTATCCACACATGGCCCTTCTTCCTGTATATCTTTTTAAAAAATATTTATTTATTTATTTGGTCACACCAGGTCTTAGTTGTGGCAGGAGGGCTCCTTAGCTGCAGCTCCAGGGCTCCTTGGTTGTGGCATGCGAACTCTTGCAGCATGCCTGAGGGATCTAGTCCCGTAACCAGGGACCGAACCCAGGCCTGCTACATTGGGAGCACGGAGTCTTATCCACTGCGCCACCAGGGAAGTCCCTTCCTGTATATCTTTACACCCCACCACTTCTCCCCTCGCAGGATTGCTTTAAAGCAAATCCCAAATTCCACATCATTTCTTCTCTGACCATTTTAGTCATAAAGTTTTTAATTTCAGTGATTATAGTTTTCCATTTCTAATTGTTTGGTTCTTTTAGAAGTCTGCCTGTTTACTTTGAGTGGTTATTTACTTTTTATATTTTGGTTCTCTTTTTTATTTATTTAAACATTCTAAATATCATAATTCTATATTCTGTATTTGATCAACTTCTAATATCTGAATTCCTTGTGTATCTGATGCTGCATTTGCTGTCCTGCTAACTATTGGTTATTGGGCTTTGTTACATTTTATGATTTCTTTAAAATCGTGAGCTCTTGGGCTTCCCTGGTGGCGCAGTGGTTGAGAATCCGCCTGCCGATGCAGGGGACACGGGTTCGTGCCCCGGTCCGGGAGGATCCCACGTGCCGCGGAGCGGCTGGGCCCGTGAGCCGTGGCCGCTGGGCCTGCGCGTCCGGAGCCTGTGCTCCGCAATGGGAGAGGCCGCGACAGTGAGAGGCCCGCAAAAAAAAAAAAAAATCGTGAGCTCTTGTTCTTTGAAACTTTATCTACGGGCAAATTTGAAGTCCGATTGAGGGTTTGCTCCCCCCAGAGATGGAGTGGGTTTGTTCTGCCGATGACTCGGTGTAGTATGAAGGGATCCCTGTTTGTTTAATGTGAACACTTTATTGAACTATAACATACATACAAAATAATACAAATCATTAGTGAACAGCTTTTGTGACCAAGAAGCAGAAAATGATCAGAACTACGGAATTCCCTCCTGCTCCTTCTAGTTCCTTCTTCCCCTCAAAGGTCACCGCTGTCCTGAGCATAGTTCTGCCAGTTTGCACGTAAATAGAATCATCCAGTCTGCACTGTTCTTTCGCACCTGGCCTCTTTCACTTATCATATACGCCTGTGAGGTTCATCCAGGTAGACACATGAGCGGCAGGGTTCATTTTGCTTTGTTGTATAGTATTCCACTTTGGTCATTTTGGTTATCTCTTCTGTGGCTGGTGAGCACGGGAGTGTTTCCCACTTGTGGGGTCATGACGGTGCTTCTACAGACTTCTTGTGCACATGTTGTGGGAACATACCATGACTTCCTTTCAGATTCATAAGTAGGGATGGAACTAAGCGGCGGTCGGCATTCACAGGATACTTCTGCTTTCACACTCGCAGTTTTCCACAATGGTCGTACTAACTTATACTTCCCCCAGCAGCACGAGAGTGTGGGGTGATTTGAATGAAATCCTCAGCTCGGTGCTTTTTGGTCCATGAAGTCGAGTGAATGAAGGTCCTCAAGCCACGTGAAAGTGGTGGCTGCAAATCCAGAGGGAAGGCTTTCCCCTCCCCTCAGCTAAGGCTGAGGCAGATGGGTTTCCTCGCTGTCTCCGTCTGTGGGTTGTGTAATTCATCACTTGTCTAGGAGTGCAGCTCTTGAGGGGTCCCGTGCTGTAGGCCAGGGTCTCTGGTCTGACTTCCCGTTGCCATCTGGCCCTGATCGGTTCACCTGGGCTTAGGAGAGGCCTTCGGGGCAGCCTGAGCAACTGTTGCCTCCCTAACTTCTCTGGGCTTGTGCCGCCGATTCACTTCCGGCCCCTGAGGACGCCTCCTGGTGTCTTGCCAGGTCAGTTATGCACCTTAATAAATATTTTAAAGTATTTTATCTGGCGTTTTAGATATATTACGGTGGAAGTGCTCTTAGACCGCCATCGTCTTCCTCCAAATAGTGGTCCCTTTCTGCTTTCCATTTTCCAAACTTTTGCCGACATCTCTCCTCTGCTGTGGTCTTCTCCATTCTCTTCGGCCATGTGAACATCACGCACACACACAGACACACACATTTACTGTTGAACTGGTGCAATTTCAGGAGAGAGCAGAGAGAAACGTGTATGCATTTAACCGGAAATTCAGCTAAAAGCATTTTTCTTTTTTTCTTGGCCGTGCTGGGTAACGTGCAGGATCCTAGTTCCCCAACCAGGGATGGAACCCCTGCGGTGGAAGTGCGGAGCCTTCCCCACTGGACACCAGGAGGTCCGAAAAGCATTTTCGGTCGTGTTTTTCTCTGCATTACTGACAACTCTTCCCTGGTACTCCTGTCTCTTCTCAAAAGCGTGCTCGTTAGACCAGCAGCCCTGAGGGCTCTTGGATTCTCGTTAGAAATCCAGGCCCTTAGGCCCCTCCCCAGACTTTCTGAATCATTTCAAGAGCCCCAGGTGAGGGCCAGTGGTTAAGACCCCGCGCTCCCAATGCAGGGGGAGCAGGTTCGATCCCTGGTCGGGGAACTAAGGTCCTGCATGCTGCGTGGTGCGGCCAAAAAGAGAAAAAAATGAAAGGAAGAAAGTAGTAACCGGGAAGGCAGTTCCTGGAGAGGTGGCCCGCTCCTCCTTTGCCTCCTTGCCTCCCCTGTTCGACAGTCGTGTGGAACGTGATCAGTTCTTATTGTCGCCTTTGGTTTCCCAGCAACGGCAGGGGGGGAAGCAGTGTAGCGCTCAGGGGCTCTGTGTTTTCAAGTTTGGGGCTGGACAGGTTCGGTTTAAATCTGGCCTCTGCCAATAGGAGCTCCGTGACGGTGGGCAAGCGCCCCGCTTCTCTTAGCTCTGGTCCCTCTTCTGTGAAACGGGGGCGTCATCAGGACCTTTCAGACACATCTAAGTAAGACACCAGCTCTGCGGGGCTCAGGGCCACGCCGGGCGCGGAGCACCGAGAACAAGGTTAGTCGTTGTTGGCATTTGTGGTCCAGGTCCCTCCCCTGTCCTCGTTTGGGTTTTCATATTAACCACCAACTCCATCTTCTCCTGCGTGGTTGGGGTGACCTTATAACTTACCGTCCAAACCAGGACACTTTTCGTCTTCATTAACATACGGAGGTTTGACTCCCTTTAGTGTGTAGTTCTATGCATTTTGGCCCATGTGTGGATTCCAGTGACCCCACCACCACAATCCAGATTCAGAACAGCTCCACCGCCCCAGATCCAACTCCCTGGAGCTGCTCCTTCGCGGTCCGCCCTTCCCCCGCCGCAGCCCTGGCAACCGCTGATGGGTTCTGACTCTAGTTTGCTCTGTTTTGAGAATATCGTATACAGGGGATCATTCGGTATGTAGCCTTTTGAGACTCGCTTCAGTCATTGAGCATATACTGCCTTTGAGATGCACCCACGTTATCGTGTGTTTCAATAATTTGTTGCTTTTTATTGCTGAGTAGTATCCATGGTATGGATGTACCGCGTTTGTTCACTCTTTGGTGGATACGGGGGTAGCTTCCGTTTTGGTAATTATAGAGGGCTATTATAAACATCCGTGTACAGGATTTTGTGGGAACATAAGTCTTCATTTTTCTAGGGTGAATATCTAAGAGTGGGATTTCTGGGCAAGTTTATATTTAACTTTATAAGAAACTGCCTAAACAGTTTTCCAAAGCGGCTTGTATGTGCCAGTTTTCAGTCCCATTAGCGACGTGTGAGAGTTCGATTTGCTTTACGTCTTCACAGGTACTTGGTACTGTCAGTGATTTTTATTTTAAGGATGCAAAGAGGGGTGTCGTGGTGTCAATATCTCATCATGGTTTTAACTTGCATTTCCCTAATGGCTAACAATATAGATGTCTTATCATGTGCTTATTTGGCGTTCATATATCCTTTTCGATAAAATGTCTAAGTCTTTTGACCATTTTAAAACTGGGTTGTTTGGGGACTTCCCTGGTGGCACAGTGGTTAAGACTCCGTGCTCCCAATGCAGGGGGCCGGGGTTCAATCCCTGCTCAGGGAACTAGATCCCACATGCATGCCGCAACTAAGACCCGGTGTAACCAAATAAAAATAAATATTAAAAAAAAAAAAAACTGGGTTGTTTTCTCAGTGGTAACTTCTGAGAGTTCCTTTTGTGTTCTGGATCAAGTCCTTTGTCTGAAAGGTGATATGCAAAAACTTTATCCCAATCTGTAGCTTGTATTTTCATTCTTTTAATAGTGTCTTTTGCAGAGGAAACTTTTTAATTTTCAAGAAGTCCAGTTTGTCAATTTTTCCTTCCATGTACTTTGCTTTTGGTGTCTTGTCTAAGAATTCCTTGTCTAACCCATTGTCACAAATATGTTTTGTTTTCTTCTAAAAGTTTTATAGTTGGATGTTTTATATTTAAACATGTGATCAGTTTTGAGTTAATTTTTATATAAGGGGTAAGGTATCTGTTGAAGTTAATTGTTTCTCATAGGGCTGTCAGTTATGCCGTCACCATTTATTGAAAAGACTGTCTTTCCTCTATTGAGTAGCTTTTGAACTTTTGTCAAAAATCATTTGGCCATATTTCTGTGGGTTTAATTTCTGAACTCTCTTCTGTTCCTTTGATCTATGTGTCTATACTTTCACCAATAATCTGTTGATGACTATAACTTTATAGTAGTTTCAAAATCAGGTTTTCAAAATCCTTTTGATTATTCTAGTTTCTTTGCCTTTCCATATAAGTTTTTAAAATGAGCTTGTCTTTATCTACAAAAAGTCCTGCTGTGATTTTTATGGAAATTGGGTTAAATCTGTAGTTCAGTTTGGCAAGAATTTACATCTTGACCATGTCAAGTTTTTAAATCCATGAACATGGTATATCTCCCCCTTTATTAAGACCTTCTTTGATTTCTTTCATCAGTGTTTGTTCAGTAAATAGATCCTGTTTCTGTTTGGGGAGATTTTTACCTAAGTTTTTTATTTGGGGTTTTCGTTGTTTTTTGTTGTTGTTTTGGGTTTTTTGTTTTTTGGGTTTTTTTTTTGAAGCTCCTTTAAATCAAACTTACTCTTAAGACTAAGAAGAGGCACTGTTAATAATTACACCAGGGCAATAGGCATAAACCAGTGTTGTCCTGGGCAAATCGGGAATTATTCTGATAGGGCATGATGCTCAGACTGGACACAGAACTCCAGATGTTTCCTGACCTCCCAACACACAGTGGGGCTGTTATCTCTTAGGACCTGGGCACTCTACTCCCACTATTATGAAGTAGCCAAGATTGCATTGTTGTTTGGGTTTGTTTTATATTTTATTTTTATTTCTAAAAACTCATACATGAAAACATTCTTTTAAATTTTTCAAGTAATGTAGATAAAGCTCTTAGGTTTTCCTTTACAGGCATATCATCAGTGCTGGTACACAACCTGAGGAGGGCTGTCAGTCTGGCGTGGCACCTTCCAGACCTCTCTCTAGGCATGTGTATGTAGCTACAGAAATACGTGTTTTAGTTTTGTAGGTTTTGTTTTCTGAAATAGCGTCATACAATACTTAATGTTCTGCAACTTGTTTTCTTCACTTAAAAGTACGTCTTATAGATCTTTCCATGCTAGTGTAAGTGCCACCTTATTCTTATTGACACCTGCAAGGTCTTCTGCAGCATAAAAGCATTATGTTTAATGTAATCAGCCCCCTGTTGATGGGCATTTAGGAATTTTTCCAGTCTTTGCTCTTCCTTGTCGGCACATGCCTCCTGTGCAGAGAGGTGAATGTTTCTCTAGCTTAGGTGCCAACATGGAATTGCCAGGTATAGGGTACATGTGTTGTGTGTCTTAATGGATGTTGCCAAATTGCCCACAAAAATTGTCTGGACCAACTTATATTCTCACCAAGACAGTGTGAGAGTATTTTTTCCTCCACTATTGCCAAAACTTTATTTTACCAAAATTGAAATTTTTGGCTGCCCGGATTGCTGCAGTGTGCGCTAAAGGTAATCATAGCTAATGCCTATAGATTGTTGATTATGTTCCAGGCACTGCCCCAAGAGCTTTACTTGTATATATTGACTCATTTAATCCCATAACATTCTTTTGAGGTGGGGTCCTTTATTGTTCCTGTTTTATAGCTGACAAAACTCAGGTGCAGAATGGAATCGTATTGTTTCAATTTTTTCCTCGATTATTACTGATCCAAAGTATTGCTTCATGTTTATTGATCACATAAAACTCTGTAACTTGCTGGTTCGTTTTCCTAATTTCCTTTTCTACCATATTCCTTGTCTTTTTCTTATTGTCGTTCTGCACATTAATCTTTATTTCACATATTACAGATGTTTTCCTAGAACACAGCTTACACTTTAGCTTTGTTGCACTATTTTCCATCACACAGAAGTTTTAAATTATGATGTACTCACATTCATCAATCTTTTCTCAAATGACATTAGCATATTATGCCTTGTTTAGGAAGGCGTTTCTTATCCCAAGGTTATAAGCATATTTTAAATTTTGTTTCCTATAAGACTTTTGGAATTCTTTATTTAATTTTTAAGTCATTAATCTATCTGCAAATTATTCCCGCAAAGGGTCAAAGTAGGACTTTAATTTTCTCCAAATTGTTAGCAGATTATCCCAACAGGTGTTGAATACTCCTTTTACCTCTGTGTTGATTTGAAACGTTACCCTATTCATGCGCTAAACTTCTACACATAGGTGAGTTGTTTACCAGGCAGGCTTTTGTTCATCGATCTAATTATCTGTTTCTGTACCACTATAGCCTGTTGTTTCTCAATATGTTTTAATATCTGGAGAGATACAAGTTAACTTGTATGTAGCCACCTTACTGAACTCTTATATTGTAGCAGTTTATGATCTCCTTATTGTTCCTTTAAAAATAACTTTTAATTTATGTTTTTATATTTCTCTGGTGTATAGATTGGAGATGGTATTCTTCTGCAATTTAAAAAAATTTTATGTTTTCATCAGCAAATATACCACATGTTATTTCTGCTTTTCATTATTGCTTGAATTTTTTATGGCTAATACCTGGTAAATTTTTGTAAAATTTCCACATGTATTTGAGAAAATTTGTCTTCCCTGTTTGTTAGGTACAGAGTTCTGTAGATCCATTAGGAGCAAACCTGTTAATTATTTTGAATCCTCTATAACCATGTTTATTGGTCCCCTTCTTAGGGGCTTTATGAAGTCTCTTACTGTGACAGTGTCTTTGCCATTTTCTTCTTGTATTTCTCTCAGTTTTGCTTTATGTGCTTCAAAGCCATGTTGCGAGGCACATAAACTTTCATGATAGTTGATAGTTCCTCTTAGTAACATAAAATCTCCTTTGTCCCTTTTAATGTTTTCCCTCTCAATTTTCTCATTAACCCTTTTACATTTGTTGTAATTTATGATGCATTGGACTTATTCTTAATACCTTAACTTATGATTTTTTTTTCTCAAAGGTTTTTTTTAAGCTTCTTCCCTTTTACAGAATAAATCAAGTTCTCTTTGTTCTACTTTTTCCTGTAACTGTTTGCTCATCATTGTTTCTTACTGATCATCTGTCTAGTTCTATTCATTATTAAAAGTGGGTTGCTGAAGTCTCTAGCTATTACTATTTCTCCCCTTAATTCTGTCCATTTTTGCTTCATGTATTTCGGGGGCTCTGTTGTTAGATGCATATGTGTTTATAACATATTTAATCGATTGATTGACCCATTTATCAATACATAAAATCCTTCTTTGTCTCTTGTAACATTTTTAACTTAGAATCTATTTTGTTTGATATTAGTATAGTCACCCCAGCTCTCTTTGGTTACTATTTGGATGGAATATCTTTTGCCATCCTTATTAGGACCCCATCCTAATAGCCTCATTTTAACTTAATCACCTCTTTAAAGACCTTATCTTCAAATACACTTACATCCTGAGGTACAGGGGGTTTGGCTGTCAGCATGTAAACTTGGGGGACACAATTCACATCATATCGGGCAGCTACCATTGTTTTGTATCCTATTTTTTCCCCTTGGAATTTCTTTCCTCCTGACTAATGTGCATCATTTGGTGATTGTTTAATTCAAGGTATGTGGATGGTAAATATTTTGAGTCCTTGCATATGTGAAAAATGTTTTTCCCTATTTTATACTTGAGTCATTGTTTAGCTGAATATAGATTCTAGTTTAAAAATCATTTTTCCTTGGAACTTTAAGGATAATGCCCCCATTATCTGCTTGTATCTGGTATCGCCAATTAGTCGATCTTATTCTATTTCTTTGTAGGCGGTATATCTCTTCCAGCTTTTAGGACTTTTCCTTGTGAGCCTCGTGTTCTGAAACTTCATCTCAACGTGAATAGACGTGGTCTTCTCTCTTGGCATCTTCCCTGCACTTTTGTGTGTCCTTTTAAGCTTTTTTCAATCCTGGCAATTTTTTTTCTTCGAATGTCTTTGAGTTTATCTTCTCCATTCTTTTCATTTTCCCCTTCTGAATCTCCTATAGGAGAAATGTTGGAACGTCTGGGATTCCATTCTCTTGACGTTTCTTTCGTTCTGTCCAGGCTTTTTTTTTTTTTTTTTTTTTTTTCCCTGGATCCTGGGAGAATTTCTCAGTTCAGTCTTCCAGCTCAGCAAGTCGGTTATGGGCTGTATCTATTCTGCAAATTCAGTCCACCTGCTGGTTTTTGTTCCAGTGTTCTTTCAAATCTCCATTGGCTGAGCCCATGTTGCTTGCATCTTTCTGGGGACGTTAAGTGTGCCTGGTCTAGTGATTTGTTGTGCTGGCTCCGTGAACCACTTCCCTGGTGCAGGCTGTTTGTTGCACGTGGTGGTTCCTCTGTAGTGGCGTTGCCTTGAATGTCTGGTGTTTCTTGGTGAGGGGACTATATTTACATGGGCCATTTGTCCTCTATAAGCTGTCTGCCATGGCTGCATCTGTTCACTGCAGCCTTTGTGTGAGACATGATCCCAGGTGTGTTGTGGGGAGAGATGCTTCAAGAACCCCTTTTCTTGGCTCTGAGGCCGCCTGTTCCTCCTGGGTTTTACCTGCACACCCTGTCCCTTACCCCAGATGCTGCCTTGCCTCTCTGGCCCCCAACCCACAGTCACAGCTCTCACCTGCAGGAAGATGATGGCCCCAAGGTTTGCTGCCTGGCCACGGGAGGTGGAGAAGTTCGCAGGGGGTCAGCCAGCCTGGCTGCTCCTGCCCTGGGCTGGGTTCTAACTCGTCACCCTAGGGCCACTGCTGTATCTGGCACTTTCAAGCTTGGAAGTGACCTTTTCTCCTGCCATGTGGACTTAACGTTTTCTCGTTCAGTCTTCTAGTTATCAAGAGATTCTTCATAATTTCTCATCCACTGGGTTAGGGACGGGAGGAAAGGGAGAAATTCCACCCTATACAGAATTTTCCTTGGTCATACAATCTTAACATTACTTTTTTTAAGTACCCGTTTTACATTATTGTGTCACTTTGAACATTAAGTTAATCAAAAGAGCCCAGGATGTTTTCTGTGTCTCTGCTTCTTTTTTTTTCACAAGTCTCTGCCATGCCAAATCTCCCTTATCCTGTCCTTGTACAGTTCTTCAGGGTAAAATTCAGCACTGTACATCTATTTCTGTTTATTTCCATCTTGTGGTTTGGGCCTTATAGCTTTGCCTGTCAAATCTCTTTGAATATTGATGAGAGCACTTGTCATATTAACTATCTCTCCCGACTCGGTGTGGCCTGCAGAACCGAGAAGGTTCTCCTTTATGTCTCCACCCCCGTCGTTGCGAAACATGTCCAAGACGGAGGGGCTAGAAATGAGCTCTTTGGTGTCACCGCTTGAGACCTTGCCCGAGGTTGATTTATTTATTCAGCAAACGTCTATGAAGACAGAGCTGTTGTCAGTACCCTTTAGGTAATGCTGTTCAACAACTTGTGAGTTCACCTATCAGGAAGAACAGTCGATCCAAATTCTATTATCTTACCCTCAAGGTCACCATGAAAAATTAGTCAGAAGCTACCATCGGACTGTACCGGTTGTTAATCCGAGCAGATTAGCACGTCATGGTCTTGCTCTTTCCCGGTTGCTCTGGTGTATTGGTTTGCCTTCCCGGATGGAGAATGGGTTTCGTGGGGAAGGGTGTTGATGTCATTTCCTGGGGTGGGGGGGGGATGTCTGTAGTTATGCACACACACTCATTCTGACATGGAAGCCATGGCAGCCAGCGCTTTCTGAGTAGTAGTATTAATATTCGTATTAGTATTAATTAATTATTTAATTCACCACACCACGGTCCTGGAGACGTCATGATTTCAACGTTATAGATGGGGAAAAATACCTTGCATAAGTTACCCCGCTGGTGATAGTGGAGTCTGTTTGACTGTCTGTCTCCAAGCCCAGGCCTCTGCATTGCACATGCTTCCTCCTGATTTGGGAAGAGGTTCAGAAAATGCCGTCCCCGGGAATTCCACGTGACAGGAATTGAGGTCAAATGAATGAGGTGCTCCCCAGCGGGGGTCGCCCACCTAAAAGGTCAGCTGAGCTGGCTTGCTGGCGCGACTGGCTCCTTCCCCCACCTCGCCAACGAGCACCGAGCCCAGCCGTAACTGAATGCGAGGCGACGTCGTTCACTGAGCCTGTCCGTTATCAGTTCGGCGCCGTAACAGAAGCGGGGCGCTCTTACCTAAGGGTGAGACTTGGCCGCGTGCTTTGTCCCTGAGCTGCCCCGGAGAGGCCGCGGCCTGAGGCTGCTGACGGGTTCGCACTTCCAGACAGACGCAGAAAGGCCCGGGGAGGACCTGAGCTCACCAGGCTTCTCCGGGATGCCCGACGCGCGTCCCGAGATGGTGTTTCTCAAAGTGCGCGCTGCACAGCGCTAGCTCTGTGCGTCGTCTCATGAGACCAAGATTCCGCGGTCAGACAGCCTGGGGAAGGCTGCAGGCCGCGCCTCCCTCGGGGACATGCACACGCGAAGGCTTCGAAGAGTCCTGCGGTGACCCAGCTTTCCGATCCGTTTGACCGTATCACATACTGGACTCCTCGCCTTTTGGTGTTGTCGTTGTTGTTGGCTAAACGCACTTTGAGGGACGTCCTGACCCTGAAACCTTCCTTTCTTTACTCTTATTTGAACTTGTCCATTGGGCGGGTACCCCCCTCCTTTATCCTCTCTCTGGCATAACATTCGGTTTACTTCCTTCCGTTGTCTTATCACAGTTTCTGAAGATGGGCTTGTTTCTTTCTTTTTTTTTTTTTTTTTTTTTTTTTTTTTTTTTTTTTTTGCGGTACGCGGACCTCTCACTGTTGTGGCCTCTCCCGTTGCGGAGCACAGGCTCCGGACGCGCAGGCGCAGCGGCCACGGCTCACGGGCCCAGCCGCTCCGCGGCACGTGGGATCTTCCCGGACCGGGGCACGAACCCGTGTCCCCTGCATCGGCAGGCAGAGTCTCAACCACTGCGCCACCAGGGAAGCCCGGGCTTGTTTCTTTCATGCCGGTGCACCACCACTGGGCCGTAGTCAGCTCCACGAAGGCACGAATCGCACTGTCTCACTCACCACTGCAAACTTAGCGCCGAGCAAAGTGCTGGCACATAGTAGGTCCTCAGAAGGATGTGTTGCTGAGTCTCCGCGTGGCAGGACCTGAGCTAGGCTCTCCCTACACGTCACCCCTTTGCTCCTGGCGGCCACGTCCTGTGAAGCTTATGCAGTGTCCCCACTCCCATTTTACAGGCAGCACCTTCGAGGCTTGGGGGGTGGAAGCCCTCTTCCCCACGCACTCAGCTAACAAGCAGCAGAGCCAGGTTCAGACCCAGGCCTGCCTCACTCCGAAGTGCACTGTGTTGCTCTCCCCTAGGGGAAAATGACCACGTATAATGAAAATAAAAATAAATCCGTGTTCTGGTTTATGAGTCGGCCCTGTGAGAGCGCCCAGGGGTCCAGCTGACCCAGAACGGAGAGGAAAGTATTACACTCCTCAAAGCTGAGCCCTACACCCCAAGGGGAAGGTGGCGCCACGAAAGCATCGCCAGCTTCCCGTCCCTTCCTGGAGATGTCACGTGCCTCTCGGTGGTCAAATTTTCCCGCCAAAGGAGACCTCGCACGGCACCGGGCGTGTTAAAGCACACCGTAGACAGCTGCAGAAGCAACAGCTGAGATTAGCTGGCGTGAGTCCTCACGTGGGAAGGCCTGTGGGGTCTTCAGGGCAGGCTGGGACTCCGAGGGAGCTACTCACCCCTCTCCCGGCCCATAACTGCGCTTACGGTCAGCGTCTGATCTCTGTAGCTTGCTGGAGCTTGGCCGTCGGTCATCCTCAAAACGCCCAAAGATGCTGCCCTTGGCTGTGCGCCCTCCCAGCAGGTGATCTCAGCCGTCTCTCCCCTTTTGGCCTCTTTTGCAGTTTCTTTCCCAGACCATTTGGAGCTGTGAAATCTCCACTCTAGCCGGTCCCGGGTCTCGCAGCCCCTTAACCCATAACACTCGTTCACCGGGCAATTCAGTGAATGTCCTGTCCTCGTGGGGACCAGACACCCCATCTCCACAGTAGCCTCTGCAGAAAGCTCGCGATGGCCTGGGACCTGGAGTCCTTGGATGTGGCCTCTCCCCACAGGGACCCCAGGTGGAGAAATGATGTGAGGAGTGGCGAAGAGGGGGTCCCAGTGCCTTCTGGGACAGACTGGAGGCGTCCTTTCCTGTGCCCTTCCTGACTCTGCGTTCTTACCAAAAACGCATCGTGGAGCTGGTGTGACACTGGATTACGGCTAGTGAGAGGCCCTTCAGGCAAAGATTCTTTTTTTTTTTTTTTTTTTTGCGGTACGCGGGCCTCTCACTGCTGTGGCCTCTCCCGTTGCGGAGCACAGGCTCCGGACGCGCAGGCTCAGCGGCCATGGCTCACGGGCCCACACGTGGGATCCTCCCGGACCGGGGCACGAACCCGGGTCCCCCGCATCGGCAGGCGGACTCCCAACCACTGCGCCACCAGGGAAGCCCCAAAGATTCATTATTAATAGGCCAGGCTGTGATGATTAGTTAGGCAGGAGACCAGCACACCACCTGGGAAAGCTCGTGCAATCTGCTTCCGCGCATACGGCCTCCAAATGACTCGGGGCTCAGAACCAGGTAGGACGCTGCCAGCGCTCGATGACTGTTTAATGAGGTCTGGGCCAGGCGCTAGGGAGACAGCGGTGAGTGAAACGGACGTGGTCGCCAGTATCAGGAAACCTTCGGGCTGGCAACAGCAGTAACGCCCTGTGCGCACACCACCACCATCCGGCACCTTAATAAGGTCCTTCTCCGTGGAAACGGCCAGCCCTTCCATTTCCACTGCCAACATCCCACGTCCAAGGTAACTATCACCCTCTGCCTCCCAGGCTGCCCCCCTCCTCCGTGCTCGTCTCCCCGGAGTCTGTTCCCCATCTGAGCCTCTTCAGTCTGTTTCAGATGCAGGCCACATCCTGTCACTCTCAGACCCGAAACCCTCCGATAGCTTCTCCGGGGTCCTTCCCAAGAGCCTCAGGGCCCCCCTGACCTGGCCCTGCCGCCCATTTTTTTTTTTCTTTTTTTTTTTTCGGTACGCGGGCCTCTCACCGTCGCGGCCTCTCCCGTTGCGGAGCACAGGCTCCGGACGCGCAGGCGCAGCAGCCATGGCTCACGGGCCCAGCCGCCCCGCGGCACGTGGGATCCTCCCGGACCGGGGCACGAACCCGCGTCCCCCGCATCGGCAGGCGGACTCCCAACCGCTGCGCCACCAGGGAAGCCCCCTGCCGCCCATGTTGATGACACGTCAAGCCTCCTCTCCGTGTGGTCCCAGCACCCCAGCCCCACTCACCCTCCGACAGGCCCTCCCTCTCCGCCATCCAGCACGGGGGGGGCTGCTCCCCAGCGAGGCTGTTGCTCACTTGAACATGTTCTGTCCAAACCGAGATGTGCCGTCCGTGTGAATACACTCCGGGTTTCAGAGTCTTCGGATGAAAAAGAAAAAGGATGCAGAAGATCTCATCAATGTTCTTTATACTGATCACGTGTCCAAATGACCATATTTTGGTTATATTAGGTAAAATACAATATGTTGTTTAAAGTTAATTTTACCTGTTTTTTTTTTTACTTTCTTTAACGTGGCTGATAAGAAAATTTAAGATGACGTCTGTGGTTTGCATTGCTGGCCAGCGTCTCCCTATTGGACGTCCCTGTCCTGGACCACTGCAGGCCTTTTACTCTGTATCTTTGTGCCAGGATCTCTGGCCCGCTGATGTTTCATTTAGTTGGTTCCTCCTCACCCTTTGGGTCTTGAATTAAGACTGGCACAGGCCTCCCTGACCTCATCTAAGTGCCTGCACCTCTGTCAGCTCCTGTTTGTTTCCTTCCTGGCATTAATCACACTAACTGTTGCAATTTATTGCGTCTGTTCCCCAAACACACGATGTGCCAACAAGCACTGTTCGAAGTCTTTCGCGGGTATTCACTTTCTAAAGCCTCACCACCACCCATTTTATAGGTGAGGAAACTGAGGGATCCCCACCCAGGGGTCTGGCCTCAGTGCCTGCCGTTGTGACCCAGTGAGGGCAGGGACCCCGCCTGCCTTGAGCTGCCATTTGGTACCTGCTGTGCAGAAATGAGTGTTTGTTAACAATCCAGATGTCCATCAACAGATGGACAGACAAGCACGCCGTCGTCCGTTCACACAGTGGAATACCATTCAGCCAGAACGAGGGTGCGGTGCTGACGCGTGCTGCGGGGTGGATGGACTTTGAAAACATTACACTAAGTAAAAGAAGCCAGACACCAAGGGCCACGTCTTGTAGGATTGCACTGGTGTGAAATGTCCACAGAGGGAATCCATAGAGACAGAAAGTAGTTGCCAGGGGCTGGGGGAGACAAGGAACGGGGAGTGACTACTAATGGGTATTGGGGTTCCCTTCGGGGGTGATGCCCAGTGTTCTGGAGTTAGATGGTCGTACAGCCTTGTGAATAGATTAAAATGCACTGAAATTACACACTGGAAACGGTGAATTATGGGATGTGAAGTAGAGCTCAGTTAAAGTAAACAATATATAAATCGTGTGTTGATTGGATGGATCCTCACAGAGGCAAATGGGAAGACCCCCCCAGGGTCCATCCCCTTTCTCGTGGAGCCACCAGGAAGCTGCACGGACGTACAGAAAAGCTGCACCCGAGTCATCACGCATCTGTACTTCTCCTGCATCTGCAGAGATGCCGGGCACTTAGCCAGGCATCGTGTGCCCGCTTCGAAGAAGACAGATGGGGTTCCTGACCTTTGGGCTCCTGCAGGGAAGACAGGTGGTTCTGTGAGTGCTTACAAGGGAATGGGAGGAGTGGGGCCCCTGGGGCAGGGTTTCTTAACCTGGAGCTCAAAGGCCCCCCTAGGGATCCGCAGAGAGCATTCAGGAGGAGGCCCACGCACTTGGATGGAAGACGTTACATGTTCATTTTCACTAACTCTAACGAAAATACGCCATTCCCTTCCATCATGGATTCAGGTGACAAGGCATAGTAGTATCAGAGGCACTTTTAACTTTGTCGCCCACAGAAATCATATCCCGTTAACGGTTTTTGCAGATACCTCGGGATATTGTTTGTCTACCCCTATTTGAAAATCGGAGCAGTAATGTTAGGCCTCAGTCAGTGCTAGATATTATTTCATGCATTAATAAGGAGGCACACATATTAAAAATACACAGTTATTAAAGTACTTGATAATTCTGTTTCAATATACTAATCTGTAATCCTCTGTATGTTATTTCCTGTATTTAAAAACATCATTCTGGAAGTGGTTCCAGATACCAAATGGATTTCAGAAAGTTAAGAAGCACTGCCCCTCGGGGACAGGCTTCCTTGTTCTGTAATGAAGGGAGTAGGCAGAGGCCTGAAAAGGCAGAGGACTGACAAACGCAGGCCCAGGTGGCCACACCAGGGCCCAGAGGAGTGACGCTTGCATTCTGAAAGTGGCCGCAGGGCAGAATGGAGCTTGTCATGTCTGGTCCTCAGTGGGCCCCGAAGAATGTGAGTTGTTTTGTGTTGACAAAGGACAAGATGGCCAGAGAGTTCTGGGGTCCTCGGGCAAAGGACAACTTCTTCAGAAGGAAATTCTTCTTCTAACCAGGCTTGGGGTGTAGGCTTTGGCCTTGGTTGCTTGAAAAACACTTTGAGGAAGTGTAGATGGAGAGAGCTCCAAGGGAACTTCCCCAAATACACAGTCAGGGTTGGCGAGCCCTTGTCCACTCATTCCAGCGTAAGAGGGGAGCCTGCACTTCGGGACGGTGATGAAGCGGTCCCACGTGTCTGTTGCAGGAACAGCAAAGGCAAGGAAAGTGCATTACGAATGGCGCGTCAGCCGTAACTCTTGAGCTTCTTGGTTTATTGGTCGGTGTCATAACCTTAAGGTTACTTAAACGTAATTTGGTGGTGTTTTTCAGTACGGTTTCCCTTTCTTTTCCTCACGGCCACTAACGTCCCCTGTCTCGGGTCCCCACTCTCCCTTGTCACCATCATCCATTACTGCCGCCGCCCTGCCAGGGTGTCCTTGGAGGGGACTCTTAATGGAGCTGTCCTGATTAAAGAAATTCACTGTGATTGAACTGCCGCGAAGAATCAAAACCCAAATATCTGAAAGGATGCATAATAACTAGGTATTAAAGCATATTGGTTATTTTTTACTGGCAGAAGGCGGGGAAAACATTAGCATGTAAAAAGCTGTAAATTAATCACAGCTGGGGACAGGAAACCTGAAAAAGTCACCTCTATCTTTAACTCCGTTTTGTTATTCTGGATGTGTCACCACTTCTGTCCTTCCTTTCATCCCAGCTGGCTAGCCGCAGGCACGAGGAGGGGAGATTGAACCCCCCCAAAACGGTTAATCTCATGTCACCTGGTGTTTAAAAGAGGGCGGCCGGGGGGATGTGCGTCTGTGAGCTGACCCAGATTCAGACCGTGGCCACACTGCTCACTAGCTGTGACCTCGGACAAGTCACCTGACCCCTCCAGACGTTGGGTCTCCAGCCTGTCGAGTGCAAATGATTCTCGAAAACCTTCCTCATAGCATTGTCATGGGGATTAAATGAGATCCTGCCTTTATGTGTTGTGTTTAGTCCCGTGTCTAATGACTGCTGTTGGCGACAAAGGGACAAAGGCGTTGCCAACTCAAAATGCTATCAGTGGCCCAGCGTTGCGTTAAAATGCAGATTCCCAGACCCCACCTCTGGCCTCCTGTATTAGAGTCTGCATCCGACAAGATCCCTGGGCGAGACGATTAGACCTTAACGTTTGAGAAGCCCTGACACGAGTGTGCTTGTACACGTAAGGAATTTTTCAGTGAACTGGAGAAAGGGTATTCTGTTTTATGATAAACCCAGGAAACAGATAATTCACGTGCACAGAATGCATTGACTATTTGAGCTGCAAGGTGCGCTGGGAGGCTTCGAATCCTGCTCTCTTTACCGTTCAGGACTCTGAGGTCTGGAGAAGTGAAGCGTCTGTCTGAGGCCACAGAGTTGGTGTTCTGGTTAAGTGCCGTCGCGTACAAACCACTCCAAAACGGAATGACTTTGACCCACAGTGACAATGTATTTCGCTCACGAATCTGCATCGCGGGCTGAGCTTGGCTGGAAAAGCGCGTCTGCGCCACGTGCCAGAAGCGAGATAGCGCACTCCGTGGCCGTGGGCTGGGAGCTGGGTCTGAGGGCTGGGAGCCCCCCTTCCTCTCCACGGGGGCCTCTCCCCGGCTGCTTCTGCCCCCTCATAGCACGGTGGCCGGGTGTTCAGAGCGGGTGTCCCGAGACACAGGCCGTGGGAGCTGCCGGCTTCTTACCGCCTGGGTCCAGGCCCTGGCTCAGCGTCACTCCACTTTCTGGTATGGATCGGCGAGTTGCGGAACCCAGACCCAAGGCAGGAGACATAGGCCCCACCTGTTGATGGCAAGAGTGACAGGGAATTGGGGGTCACATTTTAAAATGGCCACAAGTAGCCGTTCATAGAACTGGGATCCGCCACGGAGCTCTTTCTACAGTTCCAAGTTCGAACTTCCCTCCTGATCCTTCCCGGGGGGAAGTAGACCCTGGCGGCTCGATTTTTCATGGAAATAAAAATAACTCCATCTTTTCACTTTACAGCGTGAGCTCAGAGCCCAGGGCCTAGACCACCATCCTGTTCCTAGACAGAGCCCCCAGGAGCGGCCACGCGGGGTGTCTCCGCTCCGGGAAGCTTGTTTCTCACGGCACGGGGAGGTGGCGGCAGCCGCCTTCCCTGCCGGGGGCCTGCTGCTCTCAGGGCTCACTGAGTTCACACAAGCCCCCAGTAAGACGTGGCATCAAACTTCGGCCAGTTCTGCCCACCCACACCAGCCCAGGGCCTTGCTCTCCCTCCCACGCGGGTTGGGCTGCAGGGAGCTTCAGGGCTTCCCGACTGTGTTCTCCCTGAGAAATGGCGTGTGTCCATCTGCCTGGTTTAAGGTTGGGGGGTGGGGCTTTGTGTGCGTTGTCTGGTTTGAATCCAATGAGCCTTGGTTGGAGCTGGGATTTGAGTTCAGCTTCACCTGCCCACAGCTCTGTCTCCCGTTCCAGACCATGACGTCATCTGGGTTCCTCCAAAGTGGTCTATGAGACGAGGATTTGAACTGGGGTCACAGAGCAGGGAAGTGGGACAGGGAAGGGAAGGCAGCTGATCGATGAAGGCCTTGGTTCCACTGGTGAAAAGAAGGGTCTCCTGCCTCAAGGGCAGATCCTTGAATGGAGAAGGCACGCGGGCAGAGTACAACCCGATGTGACAGATGCTGTTCTCTAAGTCGGGTTTTGGGAGACACGAGGGAGGGAGCCACACTGCTGCTGGGCGGGGGGAGGCGGTTCAGGCAGTGGTGGCTCTGGGCCCTGACGGGTGTGTAGGAGTCTGCCAAGTGGACACAGGCACGGCTAAAATACTTTGGCACGGCTGCTGTGTGGGCTCTATGCCTTTTCCAGGGATGATGTCACACACACACAAAATAATTGGAGTCCTCTCCTTTTGCAATTGTTTTTCAAGCTTTGGGACTGTAGCTTGTAAACTCACTGAGAGCGTTTCAAAGGAGTTGCCATCAAATTTGTTGAGCAGTTGCAGCATTGTTGGAAAGGCTGTCTTAAAGGACTGTGTTCATTTGGGTGTCATCAGTGAAGTCTCCTTTGTTTAAAAGAGTCTATTTTGGTTCATACCTCCCGTCGTGTTGGAGGAAGAGGAGGGATGTTGAGTTAAGTGCTTAGGGACTGAACTGTGTCCCTCCCTAAATTCATACATTCATGCCCTAAACTCCAACGTGACTGTATGTGAAGACGGGGCCTTTGAGGAGGCAGTTAGGGTTAAATGAGGTCATAATGGCGGGACCCTGATCCAGTAGGGCTGGCATCCTTATGAGAAGAGGAAAAGACCCCACGCGTAAATGCACCCAGAGAAAAGGCCATGTGAGGACACAATGGGAACAGCCGTCTGCAAGCTAAGAGACCCCCTCCCGCCAGAAAACAACCCCGCTGGCACCTTGACCTTGGACTTCCAGCTTCCAGAACTGTAAGAAAATCAGTATCTGTTGTCTAAGCTGCCCAGTCCAGGGTGAGCTGACCAATACAGTTACCAACAGAGAACTCAGCATTTTTAAGGTGGGCATCTTTAAACATTCGTGCAGACTTCTGAGCTCCGTCTGGCATTCATGTGTGGACACGATTGCAGCTCAACCCTTCACACATACGTTTTCTCGTGTGTAAACAGTGTTACGTTTTCGAGGCCCCTCCTTTTCTGGAAAAGTTCTGCCCCTCCCCCACCGACACACACACTCAGATCCCTGATGTTTGAAAACCCTCAGTCGGGCATAGCTGTTTTCGTGGTTCCGGAACAAGCGTTCATAGAAGAGATGACCAGCTGCTGAGCCAGACGGACCTGAGCAGGGATGGGGCCTGGCCGGTGCCCACTGTGTTACTTGGGCAGGGAATTCATGTGAATTAACGTGCACAGGAATATCTGCATCCAGGGGGCGGGGGGGGGGGGGCGGTGAGCCCGCTCCACCTGGAGAAGGCACCTGGTGGCTCTGAGTCTCCCCTCTCCGTGCCTTTCCTGAGAGAGGGTCTTGATGGGACGAGATTAAAGAGACATAAAGACTCTTGAGTACTTGGTGGATAGAAGGCTGGCCCTCCTGCCTGGAGAAGTAAGAGGGGTGGGGTGTTAGGGGGTGTCAGGGCAGGTTTACTGAGAACCAGCTCTGCAGCCAAACCTGCAGGAGGTTCCCCAGCTGAGGATCAATTATTCACCCTGCCAAGGTTAATTCCTCTATGGCGAAAGCAAACGGCCTTAACTCCTTCAAAGAGAAGAGGTAAAGGCAACTAACTCTGACCAGAGCAAAAGGCCCAGCCTTTGGCTCTCTCTGTGGATGGGAGCTTCCCCCCAGCACAGCCCACCCCTCTTTCCTGCAGACTTTACAGATGTATGTTTGATTTTATGAGAACTGCCAAGTTATGTTCTCAGGTGGCTGTACTATTTTACAGCCCCATCTGCTGTGTTAGAGAGTTCCAGTTGCTCCACGTCCTCACCACGTTTGATGTCATCGGTTTAAAAATTTTAGCCCTTCTGCTGGTTGTTTGGGGGTATCTCATTCTGATTTGCACTTCCCTGATGACTGATGATCTTGAGCTCTTCTTCAAGTGCTTATTAGCCATTTGTATTTCTTCCCTTCTGAAATGTTCATCCAAGTCTTTTGTCCTCTTTTTATTAACTTGTTGCTTTTAGTTTTTCTTTATGTTCTTTATATGTTGTGGGTACAAGTCCTTTATCAAACATTTATACTGTGAATATTTCTTCTATGACTGACCTGTTCATTTTCTTACTAGTGTTTTTGATGAGCAGTTTTCCATTTATCAAGTTTTTTTGTTTTGATGAAGTCCAATTTATTCATTTTTTTTTTCAGTTTTGTATTTAGTACTTTCTGGCTCTTGTCTAGGAAATGTTTGCCCACCTCAAGGTTGTAAAGGTAGTCTTCTTTTTTCTTCTAGAAACATTGTAATTTTGGATTTTATGTTTAAATCTGTGATCTACTTTGAATTACTGTTAGTGTCCCATGTGACATAGGAGTTGAGGTTTATTTTTTCCCATGAAATGGATATCCAGTTGTTATAGCACCAACTATTGAAAAGACTTTCCTGGCACCTTTGAATTGTTTTGGTGACTTTGTCAAAAATAAATTGACTATATAGCTGTAGATCTATTTCTGGACTCACTCTTCTGTTTCATTGATTTATTACTTATCTTTACACAAAAACCACAGTGTCTTGATGATTATAGTTTTACAGTAAACCTTGAAATTGGGTACTTATATTTATCTATAAAATATTTATAACGTATAAATGATAATACAATATATAATATGTAAATATATATAATTAATACATATATTTATATGTATTCCTCCAATATTTTTTTTCAAAATTGTTCTAGCTATCAAAGTCCCTTTCCTTTCTAAATAAATATTGGAATTATTATAAATTATTGGAATTTGTTTATACTATACCAAAAAAGCTTGTTGATATTTGATTGGAATTTATTGAAGTTCTAGGTCAATTTGGACCTAACTGGCAGTAATATTTAGGAGTCTTCCAATCCATGAACATGATATATCCCTCCATTTGATTTAGGGCTTCTTTAACTTTTTTTAGCAATTCTTTGTAGTTTTCAAGGTAGATATTTTACACCTCTTTCATTATATTTAAATCCTAAGTATTTTTTTTTGATATTAGGTTTTAAAAAATTTTTGTATATTGACCTTGTATCCTGTGTTCTCGCTAAATTATTGTATGATAATTAGTAGTTGTTGATTATTACTGATTCTGATAGTAGGTTTCTTTTTTTATAGACTCCTTTGTATTACTTTTCTATACACAATCATGTTGTCTACAAATAATGACAGTTTTACGTCTTGCTTTCCAGTTTTTGTTCCCTTTCATTCTTTCTCTTGCCTTATTGCACTATCTAGAAACCCTAGTACAGTGTTGAGTATAAGTGCTTAGCATGAATATCCTTGCTTCATTCCCAATCTTAGAGGAAAAGCATTTAGTCTTTCATCACAAAGTATGAGGATAGTTGTTGTCAGGTTGAGGGCAATCTATTCCCGTTTGTTGAGAGTTTTAAAATATGAATAGATGTTGAATTTTGCCAAATGATTTCTGCACCTATTGAAATAATCATATGTTGTTTTCTTCTTTATTCCCTTAATAGGATGAATTATATTGGTTGATTTTCAAAGGTTGAACCAGTCTTGCATTCCTGGAATCAGTCCCACTTGGTCATGATGTATAATCTTTTCTCTGTACTTCTGAAATTTTGTGCTGAAATTATGTTAAGGATTTTTTTGCATCTATCTTTATGAGGGGTACTGGTCATACTTCTCTTTTTCTGTAATGCCTTTGTTTGGTTTTGGAGTCAGCATAATGTTGGCCACATAAAATGAGATGGGAAGTATTTCTTCTCCCTCTATTTTACTGTAAGAGTTCATGTAAAATTGGTGTTATTTCTTCCTTAAATGTTCGATAGAATTCACCAATGAAGCCATATGAGTCTAGGGCTTTCTTTGTGGAAGGGTTTCTGATAATAACTTCAAATTCTTTAACAGAAAAAGGGCTAACTCAGATTTTTCTGTTTCTTCTTAGGTCAATTTTGAGAATGTATGTCTTTTGAGTAATTTTTGTGCTCATCATCAGTGATGTAGAATTTATGGTCATAAGGTTTTTCATGATATTTCCATAATATCCACTCAGTTCCTGGTGTATCTGTAGTTATAGCTCATCTCTCATTTCTGATATTGGTGATTTTGTTTTCTCTGTTTTTTAATCAGTCTAGCTAGAGGTTTATCAGTTCTGTTGATCTTTTCAAAGTTTTTGATTTCACTGGTTTTTCCACATTGCTCTTATATTTTCTATTTTATTGCTTTCCACTCTTATCTTTATTATCTTTTCTCTACTTACTTTGGCTTTTCAGGTCTCTTAATGTAGAAACTTAGATGATTCATTTAAAATCATTCTTCTTTTCTAATATTAGCATTTAAAATTATAAATTTCCCTAAAAGCATTGCTTTAGCTGCATGCTAGAAAGTCTGATATTTTGTATTTATTTGTATTCAGTTCAAAACATATTCAAATTTTCCTTTTGGTTTCTTTGATCAATGGGTTATTTAGGACGGTATCATTTAATCTCCAAATATCTAGGGATTTTCCAGATACTGACATTTAATTATCAAATTCTGATTTAACTCCCTTTTGTCAGAGAACATATTTTATACAATTTTTATCCTTTTAAAGTTATTGAAACTCATTTTATGGCCCAACCAAAAGTCTTGGTGACTGTCCCATATTCACTTGAAAAGCATATGTATTCTGCCGATATCCTGCAGTCGTTAGCTGGAGTGTTTTATAACTGTCAGCTAGTTCAAGTTGGTTGCTAGTGTTGTTCAAATCTTCTATATTCTTAATTTTTATCTACCTGTCCTAACAGTTACTGAGAGAAGAATGTTGAAATCTACAACTGTAATTATGGATTTATCTAATTCTTTCCATTTTATCCATTTTTGCCTTATGTGTTTTGAAGCTCTGTAATTAGGTGCATTCAGAATTGTTATATTTTCTTGATGAATTGACTCCATTATCATTATAAAACGTCCCTCTTTATCTCTGATAATACTCTTTTTCCTGGAGTCTGCTTTTCTGGTATTAATGTATCCATTCCAGTTTTTATGAATAGTGCTTCCTTATTTTACTTTATCTGTGTCATTATCTTTAAAGTGAGTCTCTTATAAACAGCATATAGTTGAATAATGTTTTAAGCCACTCTGATAATCTCTGCCTTTTAATTGAAGTGTTTAATCCATTTACATTTACCATCTAAGTGTTTTCTTTTTGATGCGTCCATTCTTTGTTTTATTTGTTCCTCCTTTTCTGCCTTCCTTTGGATGAATCAAGGTCTTTTTGATATTTCACTTTATCTCCTCTGTTGACTTGTTAGCCTATTTCTTTGTTTTATTTGTGTACATGTGCAGTTGTGCTATGGTTTATACAATGCACCTTTAACTTACCACCGCCTACCTTGTATTAATATTACATCACTTCGCATATAGTGTCAAGACTTATGGCAGTATATGTTCACTTAACCCTCTCTCATCCCTTGTGTGATTATTGATTGTCATGTATTTTATTTCTACATATGTTATAAACTGCACAATAGATTGTTGTTAGTTTTGCTTTAAGCTATTAATTATGTTCTTAAGAAATTGCAAATGGAAGAAATTTTATCTTTACTCATGTATTTACCATTTTGGCACTCTTCAGTCCTTTGTGCAGATGCAAGTTTCCATCTGGCTTCATATTTCTTCAGTCTGAAAAATATCATTTAACATTCCTTATACTGCAGGTCTGCTGATGATGGATTTTTTCTCAGCTTCTGATTTATCAAACAAAGAGGCTTTATGTCATCTTATTTTTGCAAGGTATTTCGCTGGATAAAGAATTCCAAGTTGGCCTTTTGTTTCAGCAGTTTAAAGATGTGGTTCCATTGTCTTCTTTCTGATATTGTTCATTAGGAGGAGTGACCAGTATTTTTATCCCTGTTTCACTGTATGTAGTATGTCTTTTATTCTCTGTCTGCTTTTAAGATTTTCTTTTTATATTTAATTTTCACCAGTTTATGATATGCTTATGTATGATTTCATGTTTATTTTGCTTAGAGTTCATTGAATTTCTTGGATCTGTGGGTTGATATTTTTCATTAAATTTGGGGAAAAAAATTAAAGTGATTTTTCTTCCATGATTTCTCTTTTTCCTCTCCTTCCAGGACTCTAACTACATGAATGTTAAACCACTTGATATTATTCCTCAATTCACTGATTTTCTGCTCATCCTTTTTAGTCTTTTTTCCCCCTCCATGCCTTAGGTGTGTAGTTTCTATTGCCCTTTTTTCAATTTCACTGATTTTTTTCTTCTGCAATGTCCAAATGGTTGCTAAGCCCATCTATTGAATTTGTAATTCATATATTCTAACTTTTAGCTTTAGAATTTCCGTTTGGCTAGTTCTTGTTTCACAACTTTTTCCTTATTCCGTTCATATTTCCTTTAAATCTTTGGCATACTTATAATAGCTGTTTTAAGGTCTTTGTATGCAAAGTTCAACATTTCTGTAATTTCTGGGTCCATTTCTGTTGACTGGTTTTTCTCCTTGTAATTGGTTGGCTTATGCACATGTATAGCAAAAATTTTTTATTGAATTCTCGTCATTGTGGATGCCAAGTTTCTGGATTTTGTTGCCCATAAGTAGTGATAAATTTTGATCTGGCAAATAGTTATGTGTGAATAGGCTTGATTCTTTTGGAACTTACTTTCAAACTTTGTTGGTTACATCTAGAGGGGTCCGTATTCTGGAGTTAGAGTAGCCCTGCTCTTCAGGCGTGGACTTTCTAGGGCTCTGAATTCTCAGGGGACCCAGTGAGGTCTTCCAAATCTGGCTAACTGGAACCCCAGCATTTGTCTGTCTTGTGTCATATGAAAATTCTCGGTTCACAGCCTCTTGGTACTTGTTCTCTGCTCAGCTCATGGAGTCTTACTTGTGCATGTGCAGTTTAGTATTCAGCCAAACACTATTTCTCCCGTGTACCTCCCTCCTCTTGGTACCCCTCCTCCCAAATTGCAGACCTCAGCATCCCCGTACTCTGGACTGTCACCACAGTTTGGGCTCCCCCCCTCTGCCCCGTGGTATGTAAAGTGCATCCAGGCGAAAAGCCAGTGATCACGAGGCTTACGTCATCAATTTACCTTCCATCAGGGTTATTATCCTGAACCCCCTGTTGTTCAGTGTCTACAAACAGTTGTTTCAAATATGTTGTTCCATTTTATAATTCTTCAGTGTTTTCACTGTTGTTCATAACATGTTACTTTCCACAAACCTCACCACTGATCTGAACGCACCAGGTCAGATAAGAGGCTATCATAAAAGATTGGCAATGAAGTAGGTCTCGTTGTACGAAATATTAGATTTTTATAAGAAATACTTGTGGGGCATAATTCTTACTTTGCAGAAGCCTTCACTTTACAGAAGGGCTAGCTGCAAGTAAGCAGTGTTCTTCCTTAGCCCATTTAAGAGGTTGGAAGATGACTGTTGAAAGCAGAGCTCGGTGGTGGGTAGCAGAGCCATCAGGCCTGTCCTGGAAGTTGCTTCCAGGCGGAGCTGTCAGTCAGGAGTGGACTTAATGTACCATTGAAGTGTCAGCGTGTCCAGGGATCTGGGGCCCACTAGCAAGGCCACAGCAAAGTGAGGGGCACTGCGGGATGAAGTGTAAAGACCTGGTCCGACTTGGGGGCTCGGTTACCCCCAAGTGTGTAGAGCCAAAATGGGAAACACCATCAAAGACCAGGCAGGGTGTGAGCCAGGAGAGACCAGCATGTGTCTAGAAGGTTCTAGGAGCTTAGAAGGGGGTGAGCAGCCAAGTCAACAACCGATGTCTCTGCCAACAGTGAGGAAAGAGAGCAGTGCTGCTGCGTGTGTGGTCAGCCGCCGGGAGAGCTTCTTAAAATGCACGCTCTGACTGAGAAGGTCCGAGGCGATGCCTGGAATACTGCAGGTCCAACAAGCTCCAAGTGGTGCTGAGGCTGTGGGCCCGCACACAGCACTCCCGCTAGTGAGGACTTCGAATCTGGGAGCCAGGGCTCACCCAGGACAGCTCCTCCCTGAGGAGTCAGCTGATGCTTGTAGCACAGGGGAGCCCCCGGTGCTAAACCCAGTAAGTGGAGAGAGGAGGGTTGGATTTACACAAACTTAGTTTATCTGTAACATTTCACCCTTGAAATTGCCTGCACCTGCTGGGGCTGACAGTTATATGCGGGGGGCATCAGGCATCCCAGAAATCTCAGCCGTGACCCTAGGAGAATTCCCCATAGAGCCACAAGGAGCCAAAACATGTGCTCTTCTTATTTGTTCAGGAACCCAAATGCCAGCAGAACGGCAATAATCTTCCATTTCAAAAAAAAAAGAAAAAGAACAAAGTAAGCAAGAAAACAACCCTTAAACTCTCTTACCTTCTGCCATAAACTTTTTTCGAGAGTGTAACCTCATGTGCCTCGAGTACAGAGGAGGTCTAAAGTTTAATGTTGCAGACTCCATCGGGAGAGGGTGTGGCCCTTTCTCACATCTAACAGGTACTCGTGTTTGGGAGTCCAGGCACCTGCTCCCGTGTCCTGTAAAGGACACACGTCCCACACCATCCACACATGCTTGGATTTTAGACACTGTGATGCAGAACACACTTTCATTTCACCACCAACCATACGGACTGGGATTTTTCCCCATCATATTTAGGAAATTAACAATCACGTTTTAACCTCAGCTTCTTGGGTAATGCTTGCAATAGTCCATTTTTCTTAATGGGATGTCAGATGTTAGTAAGTTCTCGACTCTGGGTTTAACTAATGAACTCGTACACGGATGATAACGATGGACGCTCCCATTAATTGAGCATCTACTATATGCCAGGCAGGTGCTTTAGAAACGTGTTTAACCATCACTAAAATTCTGCCAACTGTGGGCGTTACTATTGCCGTTTTATAGATAAGCTGTTTATATGTTATTTATGGGCTCCTATTTATAGAGGAACCGAGGAGGGGCGGGTGGAGGAACGGGGTGGGTGTCGGGTCTGGCGTGTTTTGTGAAGTGCGGGCACCATGAAGTCACTTGCCCACCAGCGTTCAGCGTCCAGGAGAGTCACTGGGCTCTTTCGAAGCTCTAGTGGCTTTTCCTTCAGCTTCTTGGCAAAGACTCCACTTTCTTCCCAGCCCCTTCCTTCTGCCGGGCAGACAGAGCCGGGCCTCTGACCAGGCCAGCGTGCCCGGGAACTTCTCAGCAACCCAGGGAGGAGACATCTGAGCCCACGGCCACATGCAGCTCTGTGCCTGCCTGAGTGAGCTCCCGGGCCCCGTCCTTTCCGGCCGAGACGGCCTCTCTGCTCTCCAGGCCTTGCAGGGGCTGAGGGGGGAGAGGGGGGGAGAGGGAGACGCGAGAGTTAGCGGGAGGCCGGCTCTGTTTTTCACGGGATATGCTCTCTTCCCCCTCTCTGTTTCCACGGCAACGGCTAATTAGCAAGCTGCTAATTAAAGTTCATATTTATGATCAGAAAATAAAACCATCGGACCTTTTCCGAAATAGGATTTTATGAGTTCTGGCTCCAGCAACTGAGTCAGCAGTGAAGGGCCTGTGCTGTTCAGGACCGCGGTTTCAAGGTGGAGATAAATAAGCAAACAGCGCGGGGAGGAGGCTGAACCCAGGTCCTTGGGCAGGACTGGGCCTCGGCGGACCGCCGGCGGGAAAGACGGGGCTCTGGGACGAGGTTCCTACACCGAAGCCGCCGGTCCACGTCGGCTGTGTTTCGACTCCGGGGTCACCGAGCTCCCGTGAGGCGGTTTTCTATTGCAGAGCCAGCTGTTTCTGTTCTTTTCTGTTCTCGCCGTGCTAGAAAAATCACCCCCCACAGGCTCAGGCTCCAACCTCCCCAGGTGTGTGTGCAGGAAACGCTCAACGCCACTTCCTTTCACGTGTGGCTTGGTTACTGCTGCTTCTCCGAGGGGTCCCCGGGCACCCTGTCCACCGTGGCCTCGAGTAACCCCTCTTCCTGGAAGGATCCAGCTCCTTGGGCCCTTGGATGTTGGCTTCATCTCTCTTGTGGGCCCTTGACGAGCCCAGTGGGAATCTCCTCACCCAGTCGTGGAACAATTCTGCCATCCACGTTTGGTCTCTCCGACGGGGCGCGCTTCAGAATCCCAGAGTTGGAAGGGACTTCGAGGGCATCTGGTCCCCCCCGGGGACGTGGCTGGACGTCCTTTCCCCTGAAATCTCCCCCGAGACTGGGCAGCTTCCCTCCGCTTGCCTTTGGCGATGTCAGACTTGCTGCCTGTCCTGCCCGAGCTTGGAAGGATCAGCTTTCTCCGACGTGTGGGGGGGGTGGTGGTGATGGAAGGTCAGTGTGCTAGGCAGACCACCGTCAGTCCCTCCTCCTCCCCTCACCCCTTTGGGGGTCCCAGGCCCGGCGTCCGACGCCTCCACCTGCGACCGTCTTCTGCAACACGGAGAGCAGAGGGCCCTGTTCCACGGGGGTGGGCGCAGGGGAGAACACGGACGGAGGGCCCAGCAGGCACGGAGCCGTTCTCGCAGGGTTGGAGTTCGGCCGGTCCTTCATCTCACCTTGGGTCCTTCCGGCCCCTAGAGTGCGCGAGGCGGCGCTGGTGCCTGAAACGGCCCCCGAGAACCCTGCCAGCTCTGAAACTCCATGCGTGTGGGCTCTGACCACGTGAGACTGAATCTTCACGCTGTGCTTCCCTCCCACCGATTGGCTCGGGGAGTCGTCACTCCATTGACGAAGCCCCAGTGACGCAGCACAGCAGGTAACGAGGGGGCCCTGGGCCCACGCGAGGTACAGCGAGTCCCCCCTCGTCCCGCGCGGACGAGCCAAACCGGCAGCACTTCCCGCCGCTTCTCACGGGCTGCGGGCTGAACGCGGGGCCCCCGAGTTCACATGCTGAGGCCCAAACCCACAGCGGGATGGTACTTGGGGGCGGGGCCTTCGGGAGAGATGCGGGTTAGATGAGGTCTCGGGGGGACCCTCGTGATGGGATTAGTGATCTTAGAAGAAGAAGAGACAGCAGAGTTCCCCCGCCCTCCACGAGCTCAGGAAACGTGAGGACAGAGCGAGAAGGCAGCCGCCTGTGAACCAGGAAGGGGGTCTCTCACCAGACACCCACCTGCCAGCGACCCCCAGTGGGAAGGCAGGGTGACAGGGCCACTTTCTCGGGAAACGGAGTGGGGACTTCTTACAGAGTTCAGCGTGCACCTCCCAGACGACCCATCAGAAGGCACGACAACACGTGCCCCCGCGAAGATGCGTACAGGAACGTCCCAGCAGACGAGTCGGGCCAACAACCTAAATGTCCATCAGCAGATAAATAGATAAACCGTGGTCCACACATCAGTGGACAGAAAGGGACAAGCCAGACCCTAGAGAGAGCTGGCCGTGCTGATCCATTTTCCTGGGTGCCAGGAAAAGGTTAAAACTGAGAAAGCACAGTCGTGGTTGCCTCTGGGGTGGGCATATGGGGAATAGGATGAAAAGGGCCGTGAAGGCACTTGCTCGGGTGGTGGCCGTGCCCTGTTTCTTGATCGGGGTCTTGGTGACGGGGTGTCTTCTTTGCAAAACTCATTGAATTTAAGATGCATGCAGCTTACTGGTCATACTGCAATTTTTCAGCAAAGGAAAGGGAACCGAAGGCTACAGACTAGCAAGTAGAGGGATTAGGCAGCACTGGTCGGCCTGGGCTCTGTTGTGTAGGGCCGCGGAGAACAGGTTGAGAAGCTCCTGTCTAGTGTGTGGGACCAGAGGGGCCTCGCAGGCTTCTAGGAAAGGGGGGGGGGTCAACCTTTAGGGATCACCTACTTGTGCAGGATGCTCGGACAGGCCAGGCAGGCAGGCGACTGTCACCCGTCACCTCAAGCTAACTTGCGCTCTCGCTGAGGGTTTGCCAACCCGTGCTTCTCCAGGCATCTATATTGCAGGGCCTGCCCGGGGTGGGGGTGGGGGGTCCCAGCCCTGCTGCAGCCCGCGGTGGAGGTCCAGCTGGATTGGGCAGAGAAGACACGGTTGTCAGAGGAGCTGGGTCAGTGGCCAAGGCGCATGCGGGCCGGGGAGTACGAGATGTTGGAGGAGAAAAGAGGGTGACGGTGTATTTGGCTCTGGGAGGCCCCGCGTGAGGCCCACGGGAGCATCCTCCCTGGAATGTTCTAGGCCCCGCACTTCCCATCAGCTGGCGTTCCGGGGTGAGGGCCGGCACAGCTGCAGGGGCAGCAGGAAGGGCGGGGCTGAGCTCCTGCCCTCCCATCCTCACCTTCCCCCTTGGCAGACACGGCTCCCGCTCTCTGCAGCGCGCCCCCTGCCGGAGAGAACACAGTCTCCTCCTCTTCTCCCAGCCTCCCCCTCTGCAGAAAGTCACCCACAGCCTCTGCTCAGAACAAAAATAAAAAGGGAAGTATGGCATCCCACCCCAGCCCACACCTCTGCCCCTGCTAAAAACAGAGGCAGCCTGTGAGTGGGGTGTTGTGCCAGCTTCCGGGGGGGGGGGGGCAGGCACTGCCCCCTGCAGCATCAGCGCTTTCTGGGGGCCTGGCAGCCACTGTGCTGGAGGAGAGGGAATTTGAGAGGACCACGGAGAGACCCCCTAGCCAGACGTGGGGCCGAGCTAGTTTGCAAACACGTGAGTATACTTTCCAACCGGCCTGTCCCCTTTACTCTGACACACGTGTGCCCAGCTGGTGACTCCACACCCTCGGTCAGGGAGCGTCTTCTGTGGCGGGTCTGGGGGCTGCCGTGGAGCCCGCCGCCCCCCTCGCCGATCGGTCGTGCTCTCCTCCGAGGCATGAGCTCTCATGGCTCCGCGCGTGTTCTTTTTCCATCTTAATTTCCCAAACAACACGGGAGACTCGACAGTGGGTGCTGGGGCAGCTATTTTATGCTGTAGCTTTGATTGCACAGAGCGTGGACTTGAGCCCAGAGAAGCCTTTCAATAAATGCCTGAAGACCGATTTGGACCAGAACGCTCTCATTTTTACGTGCTGGTTTTTTTTAACTTTCTTCTGAGGGAGGACGGTGCAGAGGGCCGAGGAGTGGGGGCGGGTGCCCGGCGTGTGTTCCTGTTGAAGGAGTGAGATGCCCGCAGCTGAGCTGGGTGGAGGGGAAGTGTGTGTGGTGTGCATCTGTTCCCAGAAGCTGGGGCCCTTGCCTTTATCGGCAGCTCACAGCCCCACAGCCTTGCCCTCTCTGGGGTTCCTGCCCTCCCTGGGGAGCACCTTTCAATCAGTTCCTCCGAGGTTTATTGAGGTTCCGTACGCAGAGAAACGAGCCTGTTGCTAAACGTTGTCCAACAGCTAACGCAGGCCCAGGCCCTGCCCGCAAGCAAAATGGCATGAGAGAGAGAGAGAGAGAGAGATTGCAGAGCCAGGCCAGGCAGGAGACGTCTGATCCAGATTCCGGGGAGGAAGGGCGCAGTGCGGGGCGAACGGCTTACCAAGCAGGCAGAAGGGCCAGGCCCCCAGGGGGACGTCGCCCCTGCAGTACCTCTTGGAGACATCTGAGAAGGTTCCTCATTTCCTAACGACATGCTTCAGGAATCCAGTGAGTCCTGGGAGGCTGAAGAAACTTTTGAAGCAGCCCCTGGGGGTCTTTTGCTTATCAGAGACCGGAGTCTAGTTTTGGGGGGGGGCGGGGAGTGGAGTGGGGGAATGAAACTGACGTCACTGGTTTGAAGAAGTCAGCTGGGTCGTGGAGGCGTCCTGTGCAGACATGTCACCGCCTGCCGGGCGGTTCAACGATCACAAAAGCAGCGGGGTCCCCCGACTCCCTTGCTACGCAACATCCCTAACGGCCTCGAGTCAGCAACCGTCTACAGCGTCTGTGTGCCGTTTTGATGGGTGCCTTAATTACTGCTGATTGTGTCCTTTGGCGCCTGCCAAAAAAAAAAAAAAAAAGCCTTTCCAGTTTGCACCTTGATTCATAAGCTTTCGCTTACATGGCAAGAAGCTAGAGGTGATCTCTGAGCATAAAGATTCCCGCATTGCCATCACTGTTACTTTCAGAGACTGGGTCAAGTTATCTCCATCCCAACTGTGGGGGAAGGATACAACATCAGAAAAACACGGGCTCATCTTTGCTGGTGCCTGGTGGCAGAGAAAGTGACAAAGAAACGTCCACCAGCCTCCAACGCCGACAAGTTCAATCAAAGACACCTTGTCACCGCAGGCCGTTCAGAGAGAGGCGGGCGACACCGGCCCTCTTCAGAAGGGAAGCCCGCGTGTTTGGCGACGTTTGGCGACGTTGCCTTCTCTCCCTGACGCCCCTGATCTCGCACAGCTACGTGGAAAACGTGAGTCTCGGTATTCGTACGTTTCTGGCTCGTGTGTGCCTTCCAAACAGGTGAGCCGGGTTACAGGAAGTTGCTCGGGTTCACGTGCGCGGCGCAGGGGAGCTTCCAGAGGGGGGGTGTGACCGACGCGGGTGCAGGGACGCGGCCGGCCCTTCCCGGCTTCCCCTCGCCCCGGCCCTCCGGCGCCCCGCCCCCGACGCGCCCCCCTCCCCGCGGCGTCCCGCTTCCTTTCTCCGCCCTCTTCTCGGCCCCGCACCTGCGGTACTAAATAAAGGTCTGAGTTCCGGTTCCCTCTTCTCTGTCCCCAACCGCTAGGCCTCGCCCCGCCGCCCTCTGGCGCCCCTCTTCTCTCGCGCCCTGTCCCGGACACCCGGGCCCTCAGGAGCCCCTCGCCGGATTCCCGGCCCTCCGGAACCGGAGGTTCAAAAGCCGGCGGAGAAGGACGCGACGAGCACGTGACTCCCCGACGCCCCTCCCCGCCGGGGTGTCCCCTCCCCCGGCCGCGATTTCCTGACTTCTTCACCAGAACCGAGGGTTTGAAGGGTTCGGGTTAGTCTTGGGTGGGTTGGCCTTGGGTGGCGACCCATCGTAGCTGTTCTTATCGACGCGACGTGATTTGATTTGAGGTGACATTTGCATAACAAAATTAACCGTTTGAAAGTGAGCAGTTCCTTGGTGTCTCGCACATTCACAGTGTCGTGCAGCCGCGGCTAACGTCTAGTGCCAAACCATTCTCGCCACCCCCCGGTAAAACCCCACGCACCCGTCGGCGGTCCCCCCCTCCGCGCCTCCCCCGCAGGCCCTGGCCACCGCCGTCGGTGGATTTGTGTCTGCGTGCATCGCCCTGTCCGGCACGTTTCATATCAGCGGAATCCTGCAATCCGTGTCCTTGGAGTCTGGCTTCTGTCGCGCAGCATCATGTGCTCTCGGTGTTTTCGTCCGTGTTCCCGCGTGGGTCGGTGCTCCATTCCTTTTTGATGGCCTAATAGTATTCCACAGTGTGTAGAAGGTGTCTTCGTGTTCTAGGATCTCCGGTGCGGAGGGTTCGCGGCTGGCAGGACCGGAAGGCGGGGGCCAGGCAGAGGGAGGTGGGCGTAGCGGGAACGTGGCCCGTGGCCCCCGCGCACCCCCAGGGCAGTTCCGTCCTGTGGCCGAGCCACCCCTTCAAGGGGCGCGGGGGAGGAGGGTGCAGCTCTGGCCAGCCTTCCCGAGCTGCGGTTCGCCTCTGCGCCTGAGCACAGCCAGCCCTTGACTACCCGAAGGGGTAGCCCGTTGACCTGGCGGGCCGCTCGGGTGGAAGCAAGGGAGGGGGCCCCGTTCCGTGAGAGAGCCGTGTATTTCAGAGTTAATTTGTTGTTGTTGTTGTTGTTTGCAGTACGTTGGCCTCTCACCGTTGTGGCCTCTCCCGTTGCGGAGCACAGGCTCCGGACGCGCAGGCGCAGCGGCCACGGCTCACGGGCCCAGCTGCTCCGCAGCACGTGGGATCCTCCCGGACCGGGGTACGAACCCACGTCCCCTGCGTCAGCAGGCGGACTCCCAACCGCTGCGCCACCAGGGAAAACCCCAGAGTTAATTTTGAGTAGGGAGACCCTTTCTGAGTCTCTCTTCTACCTCCCCCCTCTCCCTCCCCCTCCCCCTCCCCCTCCCCTCCCCCTCCCCTCCCCTCCCCCTTCCCCTCTACCCCTCCCCTCCCCCCTCCCTCTCCCTCTTCCCCTCCCCCTCTACCCTCCCCTCCCCCTCTCCCTCTCCCCTCCCCCCTCCCCCCTCCCCTCCCCTCCCCCCTCCCCCCTCCCCCTCCCCTCCCCTCCCCCCTCCCCCTCCCCTCCCCTCGCCCTCTCCCTCTCCCTCTCCAAAGCTTGCCGCTTAATAGAATGCCCAAGCCTGTTTCACTCCCAATGTAGCGGATGCTTCACGGATGCATTTGAACTAGCCTACTCCCTTGCCATCTCTTTGGCAGAGCGTCTCAGCATAGAAAATCTGGTTTGGATTTCACTTCCCTCGCAGGGAAACGCTTATTGTTGTAACAGCAGTGGCAAAGAGAGCGCTGTGTTCTTCTAAAAATGCCTCCGGTAAATGAGGATGCTGCCGCAAGACGCAGAGACGATGGGGAAATAGAAAAAAATCAGGCGTCTGGAGCCGCCCCAGCCTGGGCCATCAGTCCCAGAGGATTGGGAGACGGTCGTTGGCGCTACTCTCAGCTTGCCTGGGAGTCCTTTTCGGAACCGGTGGATGTGCTGGGTAGTGAGGCGCCTCTCTTGTTTTCCTGCCCAGTGAAAAAGTAAAACTCGCTGCTGTGTCCTGCAGTTTTCCATCAGCGGCGTTTTGCTTGTCCCTTTCCTGCTGGGAAGCAGGGCCGCGCCGTCTGGAGTCGTCCTAGATGAGGTGCCAGCGCACCCCGCGATCTCGTGGCGGGCAGGCCCACCAGCTCTCACCCTACAGCAGTCTCATTTTAGATCTGCCTGCTCCGCCCGCCAGGGGGTTTGTTCCGGAGTCACTCTGTGCCCTCCTCAGATCCGGAGCCAGTGCCCACTGGGTGTCAGGCACCCATGGCAGAGCAGGCCTTGTGCCTGAGGTCCAGCAGTGTTTCCTCTGAAGGTCCGCTGGGGACGCGGTTTCTGTAAACTTCCTGTCACCTCCCACAGTGAGGGGTGACGCGTGAGGCCTACTCCCCAAAATGCCGGCTGGTGTCGGGTTTATCCATTTTCAAAGAATTAGGCATTCCACAAACGGAACCCCAGCGCCCCAGTGGCTAGAACTGGGTCTCCTTGAAAATGCAGCAGGTGGGCTTCCCTGGTGGCGCAGCGGTTGAGAGTCCGCCTGCCGATGCAGGGGACGCGGGTTCGTGCCCCGGTCCGGGAAGATCCCACATGCCGCGGAGCGGCTGGGCCCGTGAGCCGTGGCCGCTGAGCCTGCGCGTCCGGAGCCTGTGCTCCGCAACGGGAGAGGCCACAGAAGTGAGAGACCCTCGTACTGCAAAAAAAAAAAAAGAAAATGCAGCAGGTGCTTCAGACTCCAGGAGTACCCCACGGAAGAGGCACGTTGCAAAACACCGGTGGTTGCCGTAGCGCTGCTGCGCCGTGTCGGGCGAGTGCAGGCGGGCAGGGGGTTCTCCCCAGCGGAATGGAGGACCCGCGCGGCGCGTTTCTGCGGTTCACCCGGTGGAGACGGTGATGGTTCGTGACCAGATGGCTCTGTCCCAGTAGGTCAGAAGCTGGAGGGATGGGTATTCTATTTTATTTACGTATTATTTTACCGGAGGGTAGTGGCTTTACAACGTTGTGTGTGTTTCAGGCGTACAGTAGACTGAATCAGTCATACATCTACGTGTATCCACTCTTTTTTAGGTTCTTTTCCCGTACAGGCCGTTACAGGGTATTGAGTCGACTTCCCTGTGCTCTACAGTAGGTCCTTATTAGTTATCTGTTTTATATATAGTAGTGTGTATCTGTCAGTCCCAGTCTCCCAGTTTCTCCCTCCCCTCCCACCCCCCGGTAACCATGAGTTTGTTTTCTACATCTGTAACTCTATTTCTGTTTTGTAGATAAGTTCATCTGTACCCTTTTTTTTAGCTTCCCCATGTAAGCGATGTCATATGGTATTTGTCTTTCTCTGTCTGAGGGATGGGTATTCTAGACTCCAGCCCACCCCTGACTGACACTGCAAGATATATTGGCACTTAGATCTGACTTGCAGGCACAGCAAAACCAGTTGGGTATGGCTGGAGGGCATACGATCCTGTCAGCCAGCCGTCATGTGAAAACCCTCCCCACAGCCGCCGAGAGAGAGGTCTCATCCACTGAAGAGAGGAAACTATAACAAGAGAGCCAGCACTTATCCATTGGAAATCAATCACTTTATAAATATTAGACGCCTATTTGTGAAAGACACTTGCTGGACCACGGGGTGTACAAGGAAGCAGGAGATGGTCCTGCCCAGAGGATCCTAAGCAACAGGGTAGACAGATACTTACTACACCGGTGGGAGAGTTGCAAATCAGAAGCCCAGACAGAAGGGTTGAGGACAGACCTTTATAAAGTTTTTCTCTAAAGTCTGTTTGGTGTGGAGGTAATTATACAGAACGCCAAGGCAGAGACTTCTCTCCATCTTGAGTTTGCCACGGGCTTCCGAAAGGGTGGACTAAGTGATAATTGATTAAGTGCCTCCCTGTGGGCACTGCAGCAACCCTAAGATGTAGGTGCTCCGTGTCCGATCTTACAGAACAATAAATGGGGGCTCAGAGAGGTTAAGCAACGTGCTCGAGGCCACACAGCTGAAAAATGGCGGAATCCAGGGCCATATTCCTTTCCTTTAGAACACAGGGAAGCAGAAGCTGCAGGTTTTCTCTCTTGAGGCAAAGATTTTTTGGTTTGATTCTTTTTTGTTTGATTAGAGTAGAATTCCTGCAGTCCTTCTCCCACGGCCCCCATCTTTTTTCTTCGCGGGGGAGTGGGGAAATGCATGTCACTTGCCACCCACAAACACAATGTATTTTAACCTCTGGAGGGCAGGAGTTACATCTTGTTGGGGGGGGGCAGGGGGTGCTTCACTTGGAACCTCAGTCCCCCAACTCTCTAAGCTGATGGCGTCAGGAGTCTTCCTAGAATCACCCCCTCCCCCCACCAGCCTTCACCACCTCCTGCTTTCCTTTCTTCTGCTGCCTGGAAATCTGCCCGGGGGACTGAGTTCTGAGAAAGTACAGTTCTGACCTCAAGCCTTGCACACCTCGGGGTGTTCACGGAACTCTGAGATCTATGTAAAAGCCTGGTCTGCTGCTTCCTGCACTGGCGTTTTGACCGGCCCCAAAGGCTTTTCTAGAAAGAGGCTCTGGCAGCCCCACGCAGCCAGGGAAAGCCAGAGCCTCGGGCCTCCTCCGTGGCTTCCCTGCTGCGGCCGGGGTGACCTCCCCGATTTCAGCAGTTGGTATTCTCCCCGGAGGGTGATGGAAGAATCAGAAACACCCCACCCTCCAACACGACCACCCTGTACCTGTATAAGAAAACCTGGAATGTGCCTTTTTCTAGATACTAGCCTAGTTGATGGAAGGCATTGGCAGCATTGTGTTGGAAATCTGTTTAGGAGTCTTACTGCGTCTACCTGTCCCCGTGACATTTCAAAAAATAGGCGGCCCCGCGACTAGAAATGCATTTTATTTTTTATTTTTTTTTTATTGTTCTAAAGTAATATTTATTTCTCTTTTTGACACCGAAATCATATTTATTTGCAAAAATTCTGTAAAGTAAAGAAGAGAATAAAAAAAGCAAACCCATATCACCTGTAATCTTGGTCATAGTCACATTGATCGCCATATAGATCCTAAGTAGATTTGCAACGTGTCTTACAAACGCGGAAGGGAGAGAGCTGTGCTTGTTCTGTGTGCAGGCCGCTCGCCCCGAGGCCTCAAAGGATGCAGCTCTGGGCCCTGGAGATGACTCGTGGGAGCTGCAGGAGGTACCTCGACCGGCCTGCATTCCCCAGCCCTCCCCCGAGGCGCTGCGCCGTGCCTCTGCTTTGCAGTCTCAGAGCTAATGCTCACCTTTAAAATAAGGGCCCCGCCCGGCTGTGGTCCAGGCTCCTCATCCTTCTTTCCCTTCTTCACCAGTCACTGCCCCAGTCTTTCTCTCACCTCTTCTTCCAACGAACCTGCGAGGCTTTCTTACCTTTGTGCCTTCAAGTTTCTTTCTCTGCCTCCTTTGCTCTGCTCTGAACGTCCCTGAATGTGTCACTTGTGTCTGATCCTCACTTGTCCTTCTTTTTTTTTTCTCCTGAACCTTCTCATAGTCTTTCTTTTTCTTACACTTCTGTCGTTCTCTGCTAGTAATGCTTGTTGAATCCGGTGCGTGGGTGGGTGGATGGATGGGTGGATGGGTGGGTGGGTGAGGCTCCCACCCTCCTGCTTCAAGTCTACTCTGACGTGTCCTCGTTACCAGACTCTGCAGACATGCCCCCGTAGATGTCCAAAGGCCTTGGGCCCCCGCCTGGTTTCCTTTTTTAACCTTGTCCCAGGCTCCCGTGGGATTCCTATGCAGCCAAGCGAGACAAGCAGGAGATAAAGGGGGAGGTTTAAGTCTGCACGTGGCTCCCACGGAAACTTCCAGCTCTCATTCTTGGCTGCTCTAAGAGTGGGCTTCTGGTGAGCTTTCCGACGAAATGCAAGGACCCACCCTTTTCGCTTAGAAGCTTCTCGGGGCCGCTGGGCTCAGCCCGCACTCACGTGCCGGCGCCCAGGCTCCCGGGAGCAGGACTTCGCTTGTCAGTGCTCACGCTTAGCGCTGTGCCTGCCCCGTGTCCAGTTTTGTCCCTTCCAGACTGCCTCACCCAGACCCCAACCCGGAATGGATCTCATGGTCTCCACCCACCTCTGCGGTGCTAGAATTCGGCTTCGATGAAGCCAGCGGCCTCTCTTTGAAAGCACAGAGGCTCCAGAACTGGAACCAGCCGCTGGTCTCGGTGACTTGACAGTCCCCGTGGCCAAGGCGGGCTCGCTGAGCAGGCCTGGAAGGCATCCGTAGGAGAAAAGAGTGTTTCATTAGCATCGGGGCTGGCCCGGAGCAAAGCTGCCTTTCCGGGAGTGAGGGAGGGTGAGCTCACGCCGGGCTTTGGTTTTGGCCAAGGGGTGTCCAGCCGCGGCTCACGGAGACCGTCGGAGCTGTCAGTTTGCCGTGTGCACAGCTCTGGAATCTAGACGGCGCGAATGCTTGTAAAGAGCCGTTGTGATAAATTGATACACACTTCGGAACAATTTAAGTCTGTCATTCCTAATCCTGCTTTTCACAAAAGCTTCTCTGCAGTAGTGGTAGAAAAATGAGAGCTGGAGGGGGGGAGGGAGGGAGCGGTATCCTTTGGTCACGCAAGAGGTGGGCGCCCTTCCAAACTCCTCTGCCCTGATGGGTGGCAGTCAGAAGCCACTACAGGAGCTGTCTGGATATGTGGCAGGGCCTGGGGAGGGGGAGGGCTGGTGTTTGCCATGTCCCCCAACCACCCCCAAATCCTGACTACCCGGAGATGCTCCCTCTTTTCCCCAGAGCTATCAAGTTGAGACATGTTCATGCCACAGAAGCCGTTGGCCCGTTGCCCGGGTCACCTGGAAGTGGATGGGTGGGGCACCTTGAGGAGTGTCAGGTGGAAATATTACCCGGTGGCCTGGTGCCCAAGGAGATGCCGCGGGGGTGGGGGGCAGTGCCCCGGGCTGAGGGGCAGGACACGCCTTGGATGATGGCTGAGAAGTTTGGCTGTAACGCGAGTTGGGGGGAGGGTTGCATGTGGAATAGAGAGGAGTAAAGAGAAGAGATGGATTCCAGCGGCTGTGATGGAGGCTGGAGGCGTGACCCGAGATTGGCTGAAAAGTGAGGGGCACGGCCCCGGATTCGAGGCAGGACCAGCGGGCGGGACAAATCATCCGGCGTATGCGTTGGACAACGGTGTGGTGTTAGCTGTCACTTCCTGGGCAGCGCCGCCATGCTGTTTGTTTCTGTCCCCTGCAGGCCTTTGTACATGGGCAGTACTTAGTCCTCATTGATTGCTTACTCTGGTTTTGTATCTAGAAAGCAAGGAACAGGAACAAATAGATAAGGAAGTTGCTCAGATTGTAGGGCGTAAGAGCGTGTGGCTGGGACCAAAATGTGATTTTCTCGAAAGGCTTAGATCTTGTTTGTAATGTGTATCTGCTGGGATGATTTTTGGCTGCAAGTTATAGAAACAAAATCACAGTTTTATACATACCAGGGATTTTATTCTTCTCATGAACCAAGAACTCAAAGGTTAGCTTGGACCCAAAGCCCGTGAAGCATCCTATGCAGCCATACTTAGAGTGTGGACTTTGTCTTCATGCTCACAAAATTGCTGCTCTTCTTCCAAGCATTGCATCCACATTCCATGTAGGAAGACAGAGACAAACAAAAGGTGCTTCTCACCTGATTCCTCCTCCTCTACAGACCCTTCCTAGATGTCTCACCCAGAAACTTCCACTTACATCTCATTGGCCAGAATTGTGTCACACGCCCACAATTCTAGCTGCAAGGGAGGCTAGAAATACAGTTGTTGTTGTTTTTTTAAGGTGGGTATAGTAATGCTCCAAACAAAGTTGGGGCTCTGTTGATAGGTAAGAGAGAATGGATATGGGGTCAGCAGCTGGCAGTGTCTGCCACTACACTGTGAATTTAAAATGATAATTGCTGCTTTCAAAATATGTATCAGCGAAGCTCTCCTGATTGCTGTACGCGTTAATTCATGGAAAATATTATCGTCTCAATATTTCAGTTGCATGAGCTGAGATAGACAGAGGTTAAAAAGTTAACGGGGATGCCAAAGAAGAATTTTGCAGGAGGAATTTTGTAGCTGCTTCTCTAAGTGCCCGTTTTGTAGGAATGAAACGGATTGTAGGGCAGGAGACGCACAGGAAGGGCTGCATCTGCTTCTTTCCCACTAAGCTTTCATTTCAGAGCTGTAAACACAGTAGACATTGCTGCTGTGTACCAGTGTCCCCAGCCTGTTCTCACAGGCAGTAGATCATCCTTCTCAATAATCTTTCACCCATTTTTTATGCCAGAAGTCCTTTCAATTAAGTGGAGGTTTCATTGGAATAATTAAACCCTCCATCTCAAGCCTCTCACTCCAATCATCCAGGCAGATCAATTAACCAGAGACGCATTTATCTAACTGGTGGTTGACCCCCTTCTCGTTCCAGAGCTTTTGCACCGGGGCAGCCCGCGGAGAGGAGAGATGTCTGTCCCACAGAGACAGCTCGTTTCCAAAGGGCTTGGCGCCCCCTGGATCTGAAGTCACTGCAGCCTCCTTGTTTAGTTTATTCAGGTTCTAACTTTTATTTATTCACCCAACAAATATATATTGAGCACCTCCTAAGAGTCAGGGCCCCGTGCTGAATTTTAGCGGGGAGGCGGGAGTGAGGGGGCCATGCAAAGATGAAGCAGACATGTGACAGGTAACCGAACCCCTCCGAACCCATTTCCTCTTCCAAAAGTTGGGGATAGTGGTGGTATCTGCCTCATAGGGTTGTAGTAAACGAGATAATCCACATGGAGCATTTAGCCCAGTGTCTGCTTATAGCAACTACCACGTCCCTTTTCCTAGACAGCTATTAGAGATATCGATATGCTGCTGCAAAATGAGGGAATAAAGCAAAAACAGAGAAAGATATGGAGCCCAGGAAGCACGGAATCGGATTCGTTAGATTAGATGCTGTGCCCCGTCAGTGTTAGCTGTGCTGACGGCGCGTTTTAGACCAGGTAAAGCTGAGTCGGTGAGGGTTGAGTTGGGGACTCTGCTCTGCCACTTAGTGGCTGTGGCATCTCACCCCGTTATTTAACTCTCTGATCTGACCTCCTCGTCATAAAATGGGAATCCTAAAACCGACCTTATCAGGCTCCTGCGAGTGTTAAGCGAGGCAGCATCTGTGACGTGCCCAGCACATAGTCAGCGCTTCTGGTTTATGAAGGGGTGAGCCGTCTGACAAGTTTTACAAAAAGTAGAATATAGGACGTGTTCAGGGAGTGGAAGTAACTGATTGATTCTTTATACTGAAATGCCGTAAATGGTTCCAACTATTGACATAGGTAATTTTTTTTTACCGTGATAATACCTATGTCATGCAGAGATTAAAAAGTAAAGTAGCCTTGTCATGGAAAACATCCATCCCCGGCCCTGATTCCCAGAGGCAGCTACTTCTAACTCGTTTTCTCCATGTCATTTTCTTCCGTTACCTACCTCCTTATTTCTAAATATTATGCTTACGTTGCTATTTATCGATGTGTTGGTTTTAAGACATTATTTATTGACACGCCTTTGGGTGGATGATACTTTAGCTCCCTTCTTCTAGTTCCCCGCTCCATGCACTTCGCCCTGCCCCCGCCACCATCTCGGTACATCTAGATCAGTTTTACCTGTTACATTATCGTGACCAGGTAAATATTGTTCGTGTTGAGGCAAGTTGTATGCTGAGATTGTTTCCTTTCCTATCTTTTTGTTTTTTCCAAAGTTAATATCGCCTCTCTTTTTTCTTCACTTGCTGAGGTTTTTTGAATGTACCTATCCTCAATTTTTTTCTTTCTGACTCTCAGACCTGTCATTTGCCTAATAATAATATTTCCTAAATTATGAAACATATCAGATAATGGTTCATTATTTTCCCCCCGGCAGTCTGCATCTAGTGGGCCCTCCATGATCCTGCCAGAATCTTGGCCAGCTACTTTTTACTGCAGCCCTCTCATCCTGCAGCTTTCCTTGCTGCTCTGCTTCCTGGCCTTCATACCTTCTTCTTTATTGTTTTACTCCCTCATTCTACTGGAGCGTAGCCTGCAGTAGCTTCCTAAGAAAGGGTGCGTGGGATCTAAATGTTTAGAGTCCTCACCTTTCTGAAAATAGCATCATTCTCTTTTCACACGTAATAGTTTGGGTAGGTATAGGATCCTAGGTTTAGAAGTATCTTCCATTGGAAATGTGAAGGCATCACCCAGCTTCCAGCATTACTATTGAAAGATCTGATGCCAAACTTACTTCTAGTCCTTTGCACATGACCTGATGCTTTCTCCCAGGAGGATTTTAGGGTCTTCTCTTATTCCCTGGTGCCCTGAAATTTCAGAATGATATTCTGAGAAGGTTATTTTCCACCGAGTGTACTGAGCACTCAACGGACCCTTTAAAACTGAAGACTCAGGACTTTTCCTGGTGGCGCAGTGGATAAGATTCCGCGCTCCCAATACAGGGGGCCTGGTTTCTATCCCTGGTCAGGGAACTAGATCCCACGTGCATGCCACAACTAAGAGTTCACATGCCACAACTAAGGAGCCCTGGAGCCTCAACTAAGGAGCCCATGTGCTGCAACTAAGGAGCCCGCCTGCTGCAACTAAGACCTGGTGCAACTAAATAAATATTTTTAAAAATAATAATAAATAAAAAATAAATAAAACTGAAGACTCATGTTTTTACATTTGGAGAATCCTCTAATACTGTTTTCTCTGATAATTTCATCCTATAATTGATATTGTATCCCCACAAGATATATAGGAAAGGAAGCATAATTTCTGCATGATTTTTATTTATTGGATATTAGACCTTCTAAATTGATTTCATTTCCCTCCTTTCTTATTTTCCTTCTCTTAACTTTTAGTTAACTTCCGGGGCGATTTCCTCAACTTTACCTTCCAAACTTTCTATCGATTATAAACTTCGGCTACTTTATTTTAATCATGAAGAACTCTTTCTTGTCCTTTGCTCCCCTGTCAAAGCACCCTACTATATTGTTTTATGACTGCAATATCTTATCTAATCTCTTAATGGATTTTAATTATTGGATTGTGTTTTTTCCGTTTTCTCTTATTCTGTGCACTGTCTGCTTTCGGCCGTTTCCCTGTATCAGTTTGTCTCTTTCGATCTCTTCCTTTCACGTGGAGACTTTGCTTAAACATTAAGTGCCCCTTGCCTCTCTGTTTATTCTTTTTTTTTTTTTTTTTTTTTTTTTTTTTTTTTTTTTTTGCGGTACGCGGGTGTCTCACTGTTGTGGCCTCTCCCGTTGCGGAGCACAGGCTCCGGACGCGCAGGCCTAGCGGCCATGGCTCACGGGCTTAGTTACTCCGTGGCGTGTGGGATCTTCCCGGACCAGGGCACGAACCCATGTCCCCTGCATCGGCAGGCGGACTCTCAACCGCTGCGCCACCAGGGAAGCCCACCTCTCTGTTTATTCTAATGTGGGAGGGAACAAAAACTGTGTATGCAAGTTCTGCTTGCATAATGGGCTTCCCTGGAGCGTGAATAATCACCGGCTGACTGTGCTTGAATACCACCAATGACGGGGAGCTCATAACTCACCAAGAAGTTGACTCCTCTTTTGAGAAGCAGGAGTTATTCTCTTGAACCCTGAGCCAATATCTGCCATCTTAGAACTTGGTTTTAGTTCCGTCTTAAGTTTGTGTGTTAAAGTGATATTTCAGGGAGATTTTGTACATACGCTTTCTGGTTAGAGACATTTAAAAGGTAAACTTTTTTTTAAAAGGCAATTCTAGGGGCTGTATGGTAGTGTTTGAGTCCAAATCCAGCCCTCCATGCTAATCATATGACTTTGAACCTCTCGCAGGTTTGATTTTCTTGGCTATACTGTGGTGATGACGACGGTGGTGGTGGTGATAAAACCACCTGTCTCAAAGAGTTCTTGAGCAGTTAGCCTTAGCCAAGTGCCTGGAGAGTAAGTCGTCTATAAACACGAGGATGATGTTACCGCCAGTTGAATGCCACAGCTATGAGTCAAATCGCTTAGGACACGTAGCCGAAACATTTTCCCCAACCCTAGGACCAAGTTTTTGAGGGTGCACTCAGAATTCAAAGGGCAGAAGTAGAAAGTTCAGCCTCGTTACTGGGTGTCTTGTGCCTCAGTTTCCCCAAACTATATTGACACATCATCGGATAGTACAAACCTGCTTTCCCTTTCCTGCAATTAAAAGCTTTCCTACTGTGAATTTGCTTAAAGCTTTTCCTTCTGATTATAAAAGAGGAAAAATGCAAATGCGTTCTTCTTTGTTTAATGCAAATACAGAGAAGGATCATTTCCCTGGGCCTTCCCGGGCCTTGGTTTGTTGGGCCGAGGACAGCCCTGCGGATCCTGGCTCGGGCACCTGGCCTGCCCATAGATTTCCTGCTCCCCCAGCCCTCGCCCGGGGCCCCACAGCCGAGGAGACCAAGGAGACAGTGTCCTCCAGAGAAGCATGTCGCCGCCACCTCCCCGGGACTGAGGGGCTGAGACAGCTGACTCCGATCCAAGCCGGCACCCAACAAGAAGAGCTGCTGTCAGCCCTGGGAGATCTGGTGTCATCTATGATTAATCCTCGAAGCCAAAACCCAACAAGCTTCTGATTAAACGATGGCATCCCAGGGTCCCTGTCACCCCTGAGTGGAGCTGTGGGTTTGGAGCAGCCGTCTGGAGCCCCTGCCAAGGGACCCTGGCAGCTGTCAAGACAAGAGTTGGGGACTTCCCGGGTGGCGCAGTGGTTAAGAATCCGCCTGCCAGTGCAGGGCACACGGCTTCGAGCCCTGGTCCAGGAAGATCCCACACGCCGCGGAGCAACTAAGCACTGTGCCACGGCTACCGAGCCTGCGCTCTAGAGCCCGCGAGCTGCAACTACTGAGCCGGCGTGCCACAACTACTGAAGCCCACGCGCCTAGAGCCCGCGCTCCGTAACGAGAGAAGCCACCGCAGTGAGAAGCCCCCGCTCGCCGCAACTAGAGGAGGCCCGCACAGCAATGAAGACCCAACGCAGCCAAAAATAATAAATAAATAAATAAAATTGCCATCTCTCAAACCACTAAAAAAAAAAAAAGTTTAAAAAATAAAGAAGACCGGTGTCAGCCCCTCCTCACCTTCTCAGGGTCTGCGTCTCACCCTCCCCCCGCCCCCTCCTCTACGGCCCTTTCTCCAGAAGGAGAGCCGGCCCTTTCCCTCAAAACCCACAGCCCCAGCTGGGCTCCTGGAGGGGCTGGCTGGGCATGATGGCCTTGTCGGTCACCGTAAGGAACGCCGCCCTGGGGAAGTGACGGCGTGTTCCTGCCCAAAACCACGGCGAGCAGAGCTGAGACGTCATTCACGGTGAAGGGAACGCGTCTGTACTCAGGAGTGTGGTTTGCTGCCTTTGCCCTGATGAATTACTAGCTGATGAGAACCTCTTCACTCTGCAAATGCTTCTATCAAAGACTTCTAACAAGCTTCCACCGGGCCACGAGCAGCCCCACGGTTACCATCTGGCCTTCTCTCCACTCCCAGGGTCTTGGGACCTGGGGCCAGTGGCTTCCCTGCTGTCCGTCGGTGGGAACAAAAGCCCTTGTCCCCCAGCAGCTCCGGGCCGTGGTCCGCTGCATCCCCGTCACCTGAAGAGATGCGGGCCCTGGGATCGTGTGGCCTTCGCTTCCAAAGCAGCGGGCCCCTTCGCTGCTTGAATGGTTCTCTGTCTCCAACCTGTGGCCTTGTTTCAAGTCATATCATCTTTCCTCTTGCAGATCCTGCCCATCGCACCTCCACATCCAGAAGGAAACTGGCTCAGGGAAGGACCAGCCCCAGCCAGAAGGAGGAAAAGGAGTAAAAGTCACCTCCTGTCTATTGAGTGCAGACCCTATGCCAGGTACTTCACGTGTGTCTCCTCTATGTAAAATACATAGAAAGCGAGGTTACCTGAGGCTTGCCGGCGGAGCGGGGAGGGAGGGTTCCAGGCAGGGGGAGGTGCAGGAAGCAGGTTCTGAGCCAGCGGGCACCTGGCGGAGAATCAGAGACCGTCAGGCGAGATGCGACCATGGGGGCTGGTGGGGGGCCGCCCTCAGCTCGGAGCTCAAGACGGAGATGCTGAACTGTATCATAGCAGCAGCAGGGGCCACGCGGCTCACGTTTCCAATGAATGGTGGAGCCTGAGGCTAGGAGCTGCCATGGAGTTTGTCCACCGGCAGGTCGTCTCCTTGGCCTGTAAAAACTTGAGCAAAATAGCCATTCCTGTAGAATGTGGCCCAGGAGCCTTGAACCTGCTTTTTCTGGCTGTGTGTAGAAAGACAGATGTGGTCTAGGGTTTGACTCAAGACCAAGCCAGACCCTGCTGAGGGTACTGTCCGAGTTGCCATCAACTCTGGCTACAGTTGAGGGGAGGGAGGGCTGTCCAGCCTGATAGTCTGTTAAAGCTCAGGGCCTCGGTGTCTAAGAGTGTGTTTCCGAGCAGCTGTTTCATCCAGATTCCTCCAGGTGACGGGGCCGAGTCAGGCTGAGTTACAGGGAAACGTTTGAGAAGAGAAATACATTTGAAATTGTGGTCAAGGTGGGTTTTTTTTTCTTTTGAGCCTAGCTATACTATCCAGAGTTCCTGCCCAAGAAATATTTCATACGTTTTTATACACACACACACACACACACACACACACACACACACAAATGTATACGTGTATCTGCGAAACAAAGAACAGTAAAATGGGCACGCGTGTCCCCAGCCTGAAGCAGTATTTCCCAGGATCACCCGTGTCACCTGTGTGTCCCTCCACGTCACAGCCGTCCTGCTGCCCCCACCCTTCTGACGTTTATCAGACCCCTGCTCTTCGGTACAGTTTTGCAGTGTGTCCTCGACCATATAGCTGAGCTGCGTACGTTTGGGAAATTTCGTGGGCGCTCCGCTATCGCACGTAATCTTTCGCGACTTGCTTTTACCCTCAGCGTCACCTCCCCGAGGTCCGTCCGCGTTGAGGCCTGAAGCCGTAGTTCTTTTCCCCTGCCCCGCTGTAGGGTATGCCATCGTTGAATACGCACATTATTTACCCCTCTACTTGTGTCGGGACGTCTGTACCGTGTCCAGGTTTTTTGGATACACCATATGCCTCTGCTGAATATTCACGCACGAGCCTCCAGCTCAAATTAGTGGGGAGATTCTTGCAGGTCTGTAGCAAGGACCGGACATCACATGGGGCCAGGGCTTACAGGGCTGGGAAGTAGAGCTATACACCCAGAGAGAGGACTCTTACCACTTCTCGGGGGCCCTCGGGGTCTCTCACTGCAGCTCCGCCTGGCAGACCAGTTCCCTCCACTTTCCGTAGCCTCGACCTGCCTGGGGCTCTGCTTTACTGAGGCCAAGTTCTAGCCTCCACTGTGGCCACTCTGATGCCACCTTCTAGCGAATTTCCCACAGCACGTTCACCCTCCCCACTGTCTCTTTGGCCCATAGGAAATTCCCAGGTCAAGGGATTGGACTCGTGCAACCGGCCTCGGGGTTGGTCCTCTTTGGAGCAGGTCAGGCGGCTGTGGCTGGAGGGTTTATTCGGTACAAACAGGACATCAGGGCTGTGGCCATTTGAGGACGTGAGCAGAAAGGCAGATATTACATATTGGCGTATCTACTTCCCCAGACTTGGCTGTCATCTTTGTTCATTTTTCTTTTTCTCCTTTTTCAAACTATACACATAATACATTGATACGTGTGTGTTGTAAACACTAAAACAGTATAGGTAACGTCCAAGTCCTCCTGGCCAGTAACCTCAGAATTCCTCCCTCTTCTTAGATAGAATCAGTATAATCAGATCCTCTCAAACTTTTCCCCTCCCTCCTTCTTTCCCTCCCCTCCCCTCTCCCTGTTTCTCTCTCCCCTTCTCTCTCTTTCACACACACACACACACACACACACACACACACACCCCTACCTATATAATTATAGGTGTTGCAGTACATGATTTTATACTGCGTTGTGATATTTTTTCTGACACCAAATACGTGGCATTGTCTCACACATGCGCCGATTCTCTGACGCCAAGTGGGTGTGTCCAGCAATGCAGTTCAATTCTGACACTAACTGTCCAGAGGTAGCAGAGATGCCACAGGCTAAGGGCTCAACCCCACAAGCCTGCCCCTGCCTCGGATGCAGGCCCCAAACCCGGGGCCACCTGCCCTCCGCCTGAGCCGCTCGGAATCAGGGTCTCCCACAGCCTCCTCGCCAGGTGCAATAATCTGCTGGAACGGCTCACAGAACTCAGCAGAGCACTATACTTATTGTAACAGTTGATTTTAAAGGATACAAATGAAAACACATATGAGGAGGTTCGGAAGGGTCCGGGGCACAGGAGCCTCTGTTCCCATGGAGTTGAGACGAGCCACTCTCCCAGCATGTGCTTGAATTCAGGAATTGGAAGCTCTTTGCCCCCACCCGCACCCCGTCGTTGAGGGATTTTCATCAAGGTGCTATCACGTGTGTGATTGATTAAATCATTCTCCGTTGGTGACTGAGTTCAATCTCTAGCCTCTCTCACCTCCCCTGAGGCAGGAATGTGGGGCTGAAAGTTACAACCTTCTAATCACTTGCCTGGTTCTTCTGCATTCAGCTCCCATCCTCAAGCTACCAGGGGCCCCTGACCCAAGGGTTCTCTTGGTACCATACAAAAAGCGTTCACACTCCTGTCACTCCCGAGTGTTACACTCCGTGCTGGGAACCCCGGGCAAAGACCGAATATATTTTTAAATTATACCACATGTATGTGTGTACGTATTTACTTTTATATTTTTATGTTTTTAACATCTTTGTTGGAGTATGATTGCTTTACAATGGTGTGCTAGTTTCTGCTTTATAACAAAGTGAATCAGCTATACATACACATATATCCTCATATCTCTTCCGTCTTGCGTCTCCCTCCCTCCCTTTACTTTTTAAAATAAATGATGTCTTGGGATCTTTTTATGTCACCACATCCTTTCAAAATGTTATTCTATAGTGCAAAAGGATCATGGAGTATCTGCTGAAGAATGTTTGGATTGTCTACACTTTTTTCCTATTATAAATAGTGCTAAATTTTCAAGTAAAAAACTGGGGGGAAATTAAATATCCATTGTAGGGAAATGAAGAAATAAATTATGATCTGTTCTTGCGATCGAATAATATATCCAACAGTTAAAAATGAATAAACCAGTAGAAATTAAGGGATTGCCAGATTAGATTGAAACAAGATCACATGTATACTATCTACAGGAGAAAAACCTTACATCCAAAGGTACAAAGAGGTTGAAAGTAAAAGGATATAAATGTAGACTATGCTAAAAAGAATCATAAAAGAGCCAGAGTGGCTTATATCAGACAAAATAGACGTTAAAACAAAAGTGTTACTAGAAATAAAGCACAAATTTCATAATGATAAAAGTGTCAACCACCAGGAAGTTGTAACAGTTATAAATATAACCGAACCCAAACAACAGAGCCTCAAAATACATGAAGCAAAAACTGACAGAATTGAAGGGAGAAATGTAAAATTCAACAATAGATGGATGGAGATTTTTAATACTCTACTTTCAATAATGGATAGAACAATAGAAGATCAACAAGGAAATAGGAGACTTGAACTTGGACTTGTCTATAGTACATGCCACCTAACAGCAGAATATGTACTCTTCTCACGCACCCACGTGGAATGTTCTCCATATGCTGGTCCATAAAACAAACTTCAGTAAGTTTAAAAGGATTGAAGTGATCCAAAGTGTGTTTTCCGACCACAGTGGAATTAAATTAAAAATCAATAACAGAAAGTAATTTGGGAAGTTAACAGATATGGGAAATTAAACATCGCACTTCTAAATAACCAATAGGTCAAAGAAATCACACGAGAAAATAGAATATTTACTTTGAGACAAATGGAAATGCAAATGCAACATACTGAAACTTAAGTGGTGTCACTAAAGCAGTGCTCAGAGGGGAATTTATAGCTTTAAATGTTAATACTTTTAAAAGATCTCAAATTGGTAACCTAACCTTCCACTTTATGAAACTAGAAAAAGAAGAGCAAACTAAAACTGAAGCAAGCATAAGGAAGGAAGTAATACTATTAGGACAAAAATAAATGAGTTCGAGAAGAGAAGAGCAATAGAGAAAACCAATGAAACCAAAAGTTGGTTCTTTGAAATTTCAACAAAATTGACAAACCCTTAGCTAGACTGACCAAGAGAAAAAGAGAGATGATCCAAATTACTAGAATCAGAAATAAAAGAAGGGACATTACTACCAACCTTACAGAAATAGAAGGCAAAAATAAAGATAAAGGAATAATATGAACAGTTGTTTCCAATCAATTAGGTAACTTACATGAAATGGACAAATTCCTAGAAAGACACAAATTACTGAAACTTACTCAAGAAAAACAGCAACCTACAACAAGTAAAGAATTAGTAATCAAAAACCTACCTACCAAGAAAAGCCTTCCTTGGTGATCTCTACCAAACAAAAGACAAAAAGTTTGCCAATTCTTCATAAACTCTCCAAAAAAGTAGAAGAGGAAGAAACACTTCCCAATTTATTCTATGAGGCAAATTTACCCTGATGTCAAAACCAGTCAGACATCATGAAGAAAGAAAACTACTGACTAACATCTCTCATAAGGTATGGATGCCAAAATGCTCAAAAATATAGTAGCAAACCAAATCCAACAAGTCCATAATTAACTGGGATTCATAGCAAGAATGCAAGGTTTGTTTAATACCTGAAAATCAATTAATGTAATATATTAACAGAATCAAAACTAAAAACTATATGGTAGTTGGATGCAGAAAAAGCATTTGACAAAATCAAACATCCTTTTGTGACAAAAGTACTCAGGGAATTTCCTCAGCCTGATAAAGAACATCTGAAACACACACACACTTTAACCAGGTAACATCATACTTAACAGTGAAAACTGAATGCTTTTCCCCTGTAATCAAGAACAAGAAAAGGATGTCCATTCTTTTTTGTTTGTTTGTTTGCGGTACGCGGGCCTCTCACTGTTGTGGCCTCTCCCTTGGCGGAGCACAGGCTCCAGACGCGCAGGCTCAGCGGCCAGGGCTCATGGGCCCAGCTACTCCCGGACCCGGGCCCGTGTCCCCTGCTTCGGCAGGTGGACTCTCAACCACTGCGCCACCAGGAAGCCCAAGGATGTCCATTTTTGCTGCTTCTATGTAACATTGTGTTAGAAGTTCTAGCCTGGGAAATTAGAGGGGAAAAAAAGAGAGAAGAAAAGAAAAAATATCAAGATTGAAAAGACAGAAGTAAAACAATGTAATTGCAGATGACATTATCTTATATATAGGAAAATCATATAGAAAACATCCTATCATAAGGAATCCACTAACAAACTATTAGAACTAATAACTGATTTCAGTAAATTTGCTGGATGGAAGAGCAATATACAAAAGTTATTTATTGCATATCCATATGCTAACAATGAATTTTATTCAACAAATAAAATTAAGAATACAGTTCACATTTACAATGCCATCAACAAGAATTAAAACACTTAGGAATAAATTTAGCAAAAGAAGTGTACACTGAAAACTACAACACGTTGCTGAAAGAAATTAAAGAAGATCGAAATTAATAGAAACACATGCCATATTCTTGGAGCATGACACTTAATTGTTAGATAGTAATAATGTTCAGATTGATCTACATATTCAACAGATTCACTATCAAAATCCCAACTACTTTTTTTTGCAAGTATTGACTAGTTGATCCCTAAAATTCATATGGAATTGCAAGGGGACCTGAATAGCCAAAACAATCTGAAATGGGAAGAACAAGGTAGGAAGACTCATACTTGCCAATTTCAAAACTTACTGCACATTTACAGTAATGAAGACAGTGTGGTGCTGGCATAAGGATAGATGTATAGGTCAATGGAATAGAATTGAGAGTCCAGAAATGAACACTCACATTTACGGTAAATTGATTTTTGACAGAGGTGCCAAGATCATTCAATAGGGAAGGAAGAATCTTTTCAACAGATTGTGCTGGAACAACTGAATATCCACATGTAAAAAACAGTTGGACCCTTACCTCACACCATACACAAAAATTAATTCAAAAGGCACCATAGGCCTAAATGTGAGAGTTTAAAGTATAAAACTCTTAGAAAAATAAATAGAAGTAAATTTTTATAACCTTGAATTAAGTAATGGTTTCTTAGATACACACCAAAAGCACAAGTGAAAAAAGAAATTGGACTACATCAAAATTAAAAACTTTTGTGCTACAAATAATACCTTTAAGAAAGTGAAGGGCTTCCCTGGTGGTGCAGTGGTTGAGAGTCTGCCTGCCGATGCAGGGGACACGGGTTCGTGCCCCGGTCTGGGAAGATCCCACATGCCGCAGAGTGGCTGGGCCCGTGAGCCGTGGCCGCTGAGCCTGCGCGTCCAGAGCCTGTGCTCCGCAACGGGAGGGGCCACAACAGTGAGAGGCCCGTGTACCACCAAAAAACAAAAAGAAAGTGAAAAAGTAACCAACAGGAGAAAATATGTGCAAATCATATATCTGACTTGTATCCAGAATACATAAATATTCCATATTAAAGCCAAAGATCCAATTTAAAAATGGGCAAAGGATTTGAATAGGCATTTCTCATGCACAAATGGCCAATGTGCACATGAAAAGATGCTCAATATCATTAGTTGGTAGGGAAATATAAATCAAAACCACAGTGAAATATCACTTCCCACCCATTCAGATGGCTGTACTAAAAATGATGGACAAGAATAATTGTTGACAATTAGAACCTCATACATTGCCAGCAGGAATAAATTAGAACCTCATACATTGCTAGCAGGAATGTAAAATGGTGCAGCCACTTTGGGAAACAGTTTAGCAGTTCCTCAAAATGTCAAACCATATGGCTCCTCAGTTCCATTTCTGCATGTCTGCTCAAGGGAAGTAAAAACGTGTGTTGACAAAAGAACGTGTACGTGAATCTTCATAGTAGCATAATTCATAATAACCAAACAACCCAAAGTCATTAACGGATGAGTAAACAAGATGTGATATATCCATACAATGAAAAAGTATTCCTCAATCAAAAGAAGCACTGAAACATGCTACGTACAACATGGATGAGCCTTGAAAAGAAGCCAGTCACAGAAGACCACATGTTGTACGATCCCATTTAAGTGAAATGTCCAGAACAGGCAAGTCTGTAGAGGCAGGAAATAGACTAGTGGTTGCCTGAGGTTGGAGGAGCAGGTATTGGAGGGAAATGGGGAGTGACTACCAAAGGGTATGAGGTTTCTTTGGGGGGTGATGGAAATGTCCTACAACTAATTGTGCTGATGGTTGGACAACTGTGAATATACTTAAAAGCATTGAATTTTACACTTTTAAAAGGTGAACTGTATGGTACATGAATTATAGCTCAACAGAGCTCTTTTTAAAAATGAATGAATTGGGAATGTATGTATCAACCTAGATAAATCTCAGTAAATGCAGAGAGAAAAAAGCAAGTTGAAAAAGGAAACAGGAAAGCATATAGTATGTTGCCATTTATGTGAAACTGTAAAACAAAAAGTATAGCATATATTGTTTTGGGAAATATAAATTCTTAATAAGATATAAAAACTTGGAAGGAAGGGATATACTCCAAGTACAAAATTCTCCCTCTCTCCCTATAATTTTTTGTAAATTTTATGGCTTATCCATCCATCGTTTGTGTTTAGTACATAAAGAAATACATGTCCAGTCATATCCCTTCCTTTCTCAAGTAAAAGGTAGAATTATATATGCTTTTCTCTACTTTTTTTTCACTTAACCGTGGATACTGGAGACCTCTCCAAAGTTTATAGAGCTATTCCAGTGAGGCTTTTTTATTAACCTTGTTGGGGTTTATGTCTAAAAGGAGGGGCGCCAGAGATGGACGACTATATGGAAACACTGAAGGATGAGGAGGACGCCTTGTGGGAGAATGTGGAGTGCAACCGACACATGCTGAGTCGCTATATCAACCCAGCCAAGCTCACCCCCTACCTGCGCCAGTGCAAGGTCATTGACGAACAAGATGAAGATGAGGTGCTTAACGCTCCCATGCTGCCGTCCAAGATCAACCGGGCAGGTAACCTCAGGAAATAACTTAACAGTTACAGCCGTAGCAAAATGAAGTTTCTCTCAGTCAGGGATGTTTAACTAGAGTCCATAGACCTCTACCCACCCCTGGTCCCCCCACCAAACTGTCCATGGGTAGAGAGGGTCTATTAACTTGGACACGGGGGAATTACATCTTTATTTTACCAACCTAAGACTTAGCATTCCCTTCAATTATGGATGCAGGTAGGCAACAAATCACAATGATTAGCAATACTTGTGTCTTTGTCAACAGTAAACATTACAGATATCTTCTTATCACATTACAGCTGTTACAGGTTTCCAAAATATCATTTACACTCATCTTTCCCTTGAAATTATAGTAGTTTTTAGACCTGCCAAGAGACTGAGTTATTTTAATGCATTAATAAAGAAGCACAGGGCTTCCCTGGTGGCGCAGTGGTTGGGAATCTGCCTGCCGATGCAGGAGACACGGGTTCGTGCCCTGGTCCGGGAGGATCCCACATGCCGCGGAGCGGCTGGGCCCGTGAGCCGTGGCCGCTGAGCCTGCGCGTCCGGAGCCTGTGCTCCGCAACGGGAGAGGCCACAACAGTGAGAGGCCCGCATACCGCAAAAAAAAAAAATAAAATAAAATAAAAAAATAAAGAAGCACATTTATTACTGAGTCACAAATTTAATATTTGTTAACCTTATCTTATTATGATTCATTCCCTTTGTAATCCAATGCATTTTATCTGTTTGAAAATGTTATTCTGATAAAGGGTCCATAGGCTTTTCCAGACTGCCTAGGGGTCCATGACACTTTATCACATCCATTAAAGGTAGGCAGTAAGTGTGGTTTGTGAACATTGTTTCGGTTTTATATACATCTGTGTGTGTATTCACATATACGTAGCAAAATATGTCTCTGTGTGTAAGCATGTGGCCACAGTGTAACATACATTTCTTTCTGTGGTTCACAGTTTAAGAGGTTTGAAACTCACTTGCCCACAGTATGACTGGTGATAAGTAGCTCATATGCTCTGACTCTCTTTTGCACACATGACAAACATCACTCATCACAGCATGTTTTCCTGCTGAGCTTGGATGTCACTTTAGACATCACGGTGCTCCAGGCAGCTTTGACAAACAATCCGTTGACACAAGATGAAATTTATTTATTATGTCTACCGCAGGGGAAAGATTGAGTTTTAGGACCTCAAGGGAAGAAACAGCTGAAAATAAAATGTTTAAGGAAGGGGCAAGAAATGGAAACAATAAGTGGAACCAGTAGGATAAAAAACTGAAAACTGCCAAGGAAATTACACTTAGATTAAAAATGTTTCCAGACTATGTGAGAATCCCATTGGAGAACACGGAGCTATTCCTGCTTCCTATGACTTTTCCTAGCTCCCCACCCAAATAATTATCTTCCTGGTCTGAATCCCAGAGAACCATATATTATTCTGTCACCACTGCTGTACCTCCATCCTCCTTCAATCACAGATGTGCCTGTATGGTTAATTTTAGCCTTGGTCAATTGGGAAGCTCTTTAAGACTGTTGGTTTCCTATGGCTCCTTCTGGTTCTACCGGTCTTTTGGAGAAAGGCATCTAACACTCACCCTTGCTGCGGGCCTGGCGCTTTGATTTACATTCTCTGGACTGTAAGATACCACTCAGGAGTGACAGGATGTGGTGAGACTGTCTTCTTAAGAGTGTACTGACTGGATGTGAGCCCAGCATCAGACTAGATTTGGAGACTTGCATCCAATCAGACACGTACGCTTCTGCCCACTGAGTGATTTGGCCTTTCCTCTAGGCCGACTGCTGGACATTCTACATACGAAGGGACAGAGGGGCTATGTGGCCTTCTTGGAGAGTCTGGAATTTTACTACCCAGAATTGTACAAACTGGTGACTGGAAAGGAACCCACTCGTAGATTCTCCACCATTGTGGGTAAGTGGCTTTACCATCAGCATTCACACTGTGATGGGAGGGGTGTGTGTGTGGGGGGGGGTGTCCAGTGGTGGGACAGTTCTAAGGTTATGGATCTGTGACATCAGGACAGTGCCCCAGCGGCACTTATGAACTGTCCACCACTTATTTCTGCCTGATGATGAAATGTAGGTGACAGAGGAACAAACTGAATCAAGAGCCAAGAGAAGTGGGTGTTCACTGAACAATCCCCAACGCATGTTGGTGGGCAGGGACTCCCTCTACCCTCTGGATCTTGTCCTTGCCTTGCCTACCCTCCTGTCAGTATCCCATGAACCAGAGCCCGTGGTCATCTTGTCATCTTCATTTTCCTTCCTAAATAGTCTTAAATCAGTCTTTGCTCCATATACACCACTATCCTAGTCAAGACCCATACAATCCTATCAGCACTTTCTATCCATTCCTGCTCTGATCCAGTGAGTTCTCTACTCCTCACGTTACCCTCCCCTCCTTAAGACCTTTCAGCGGCTTTCCACTGTTTCCATCTGAAGACCCCAGTGCAGCCCACAGGGACCCCACGCGGTCCAGCCCCGATGACACTCCCAGCGTCGCCTCTCTGCCTCTCCCTCTCTCTAAGCTGCAGCCACTTTCGTCTTCCTTCAGTTTCTGAAATGTGCCAGGTTCTTCTTCCCTTCCCATAGGACCTTGGCGATGTTGTTCCACCTTCCTAGAATGTGTTTTCTCTCCTCAATACTTGAGCTCATCCGTCAGGAGCCTCCTCGAATGCCTCTGTCCACTCAGCTGGATCTGCCCCCCCGCCCAGCCCATTACACACTCTCACAGTCCCCTATACCTTTACTTTGTGCAGTCCTCTCAATCTGTAGTTATATTTGTGTGTGGTCACTTGCTCTTTTAACGTCTGTCTCCCTCACCAGACCTAAGCTCTACCGGGACCAAGGCTGTCTTGCGCACCCTGCACCCCCAGTGCCTAATGGGTAGTAAGAGCTCAGTAAGACGTTGGTGAGCGAATGAGTGAACGAATGACACCTGCCGCACGTCTGGAACCCCCTTCTTCCCCTCCCCAGCCCTCAGGCCTGACTGGGTGCCCCCTCTCCACAGTGGAGGAGGGCCACGAGGGCCTCACGCACTTCCTGATGAACGAGGTCATCAAGCTGCAGCAGCAGGTGAAGGCCAAGGACCTGCAGCGGTGCGAGCTGCTGGCCAAGTCGCGACAGCTGGAGGACGAGAAGCAGCAGCTGACGCTGACCCAGGTGGAGCTGCTGACCTTCCAGGGCCGGTACTACAAGATGAAGGAGGAGCGGGACAGCTACAACGACGAGCTGGTCAAGGTGAAGGACGACAACTACAACTTGGCCATGCGCTACGCCCAGCTCAGCGAGGAGAAAAACATGGCGGTCATGCGGAGCCGAGACCTCCAGCTCGAGGTGAGGGGCCCGCGGCGGGAGCTGCTGGGCCAGAGTGAGTGAGGGGGGAAGCGAAGGCCACGGGGGCGAAGACCACCAGGCAGGCAGGGGCAGGGTTTAACACCGGGCCAGGTGAGGGAGGAAAGAAGACACGGGAGCTCTCGGGAGCCTAGATCCACGGTGCGCATGCGCACGCCAACCCAGGGAGGCCCGGCGCCGCAGTTTTGCGCCCAGAGCCACTGCGCATGTGTGCACATGCGCACACAGACCCGGTGAGCCTGACGTCCTGCTCGGGAGCCCTCTGGGCCACTGTGCGCATGTGCAGACTTGCGCACCTGGACCCGGCAGGAGCTTCCCTCTCGCTCCAGAACGAGGACCCACCAGGCGCATGAACCGGAGCTGCACACATGGGCCCAGCACCCGTGCTGGGTGAGGGGGAAGAGGGAGGATTCAGGGGCCTGCCCAGCTCTATGGCCCTCGGGGAAATCAGCGAGGAGGTGGGCACAGCACCTGTCCCGTGGATTCATGAGATCCTTGAGGCCAGGACTCTGCCCTTCACAGCTGTATCCACAAAGCTCATCGGGACACAGTGGAATCGTCACTTATCAATGAACAATCCAGCAGCCAAATGATAGACGTCATTAATGAGTTTACTTCCAAAAGGGAGATGGAGAAGGGAATTGCTTAACTCATTCATTCCTTTTACTGTGCGCCGCCTTGCACCAGGCTCTTTTCCAGGGATACCTAACTCAGAACCACAGCCCTGCTGTCATGCAGCTCACATTCTAATCAGAAAAGAAATGCATCAGTAGCTGGTAGTAATAAGTGCTATTAAGAAGAGGGAGAAAAGAGTTTAGGGATAGTGAGCGAGGGATGGTCAGGAAGCGTTCCTGAGAAGGAGACACAGGAGCAGAGACCTGAGGAAAGGGAGGAGCCAGCCATGCAAGTCTCAGGGGAAGAGCAAAGAGCAAGTGCAGAGGCCCCGGGTAGGGGCCATGCTTGGTGTTTTTGAGAAACAGCAGGAGGGCCAGTGGGGCTGGAGCCAAATGAGCAAAAGGGAGATGGCCAGGGTCCAGATCCTGGGGGCTTGGTAAGAACTTTGGAATTTATTCCAGTAGTGAAGGAAGCCACTGAGGGATTGAGAGCTGCGAGTGACAACTGATTTATACCTAGAAAGATCACGCTGGCTGCTGGGTGGAAAATAGACTCAGAATATTTATTAAGCACCTGCCATGTGTAAGGCGCGATGCTAAGCGCTGTGGGGGATGTAGGCATAAATAAGCCGAGTTGTGCTCAGGTCACTTACAATTTAGTTGAATCAGACAGATGAGTAAACAGTCCACTAGAATTCAGGTGAATTGAGTCAGTGGTATAGCAGGCAAAGAGCAGGAGCTTTTAAATCCTTTGGATTTGAGTTCAGATCTGACTTCTGGCTTCTGGCTTTACCACTTAGTTGGTTCTTGGCCTCAGTTTCCTCATTTGTAAATGGCAGTTACATGGAAATGAAAATAATGCCTACGCCCTAGGATTGCTGAGATACGGAAATATGTCTGGCAAGATGGCTGACCTAGTAAGCACCCACTTTGTGTCCACTTGGATGGGACCGAGGATCTAGACCCAGAACAGGTCACTTGGGTTCATCTTCCAAGATTGTGAGGAGTGTGTGTGTGTGTGTGTGTGTGTGTGTGTGTGTGTGACCAGGAAGCAAGGTTTCTGTGCCATCTCATCTAGGATTTGGAGGTGCTAACCTGTGGCGGAGCTTTAAAACTTTCTCTCCTAGAAATTTCTGCTGTTTTATGTTTTTCTGGCCATATAGTAACAGTGAGAAACCATATCTAGAACTTGAAAGAACGTCTGGCCAGCTGAGTCCTCGGCCGTTTCTCAGGCCCAGGCTGCTTCGCTGCCTTCCTCTTTGTTCCTCCTCTCAGACCACAGGCATACAGCCAAGGTCCCTTCCTTGCTAAAGCCACCACCCTCTACCTGCCAGATTTCTTGAGATGTTCCCCCCATAAGCCTAAAATTGAAAAAGGACACTCACCCATTTGGTGCCTGCTTCCTTGCAGACCTTGAAGACAATCTTCATATTCTAGGTGTTTTGCCAAGGCTGATTAGTTTGGGGAAGCAGACAGGCTAAGTCACAGAGGTTTAAGAAGCATCCTCCTATGGGCTTCCCCGGTGGCGCAGCGGTTGAGAGTCCGCCTGCCGATGCAGGGGACGCGGGTTCGTGCCCCGGTCTGGGAAGATCCCACGTGCCGCGGAGCGGCTGGGCCCGTGAGCCGTGGCCGCTGAGCCTGCGCGTCCGGAGCCTGTGCTCCGCAATGGGAGAGGCCACAGCAGTGAGAGGTCTGCATAACGCAAAAAAAATAAAAATTTAAAAAAAAAAAAAAAAGAAGAAGCTTCCTCCGGTCCCGGTTCCTCAGACTCACCTCCTGGGTGAAGCTCAGCACAACCGGAGAAGTTGTCCCATCTCTAGGGGTCGTAACTGCCTTCTCCTCCAGGAAGCCCCCCTTTCTTACACACGAAGTCTGGGCAGGTCTTTTAGGCCAGAGATCCTGTCAATGGCAGCAGTGCCATTTGTTCAACTAGACTCTTGTGTGAAACACAAGAGGCCAAAACGTGTCCGTGCAGAAGTACTCTGGGGTGTGAAGTCAGGGTGGGGCCCGGATCTCCCCCCTCCCCATCTCTTTGCTCCCTCCCATAACACGAGGGTTCTTGAGGGAATCTTGACTTCTGAGGATAAGAGTTTGAAACCCATCCTAAAAGACCTTTAAGATGGATAACATACCTCAGGGAAACACCAGGTTGGGTACCTTTTATCCTAGTTTGTAATCGGTTCCACCCCACAAAAATTGCCTGAAGGAGTCTTCCAGGGGACATAAGTGCTTTAGAAGTATTCTAAATTAATGGATCAGGACCTCCTCCTGAACAAGGAGGGGCTGGTTTGTTTCACCGGAAGAGGTTTCTTTGAGGCCTTCTCCGTCCCCAGCTGGAGGAAGGAGGGGGGGGGCGGGGTGCAGCTCGTGCTGGAAGTCCAGTAGGACCCGGGGGGCACTGCCTTTGCTGAATGTTCTCTGCCAACCGCCTCCTCCCCTCGGCGCCCTGTGGGCATCTCAGATCGACCAGCTCAAGCACCGGTTGAACAGGATGGAGGAGGAGTGCAAGCTGGAGAGGAATCAGTCGCTGAAACTGAAGAACGACATCGAGAGCCGGCCCAGGAAGGAGCAGGTCCTGGAGCTGGAACGGGAGAATGAGATGCTGAAGACCAAAATCCAGGAGCTGCAGTCCGTGATTCAGGTGAGGGCCGCTGCGCGCACGGCGGGCGCAAGGGAGGCTGAGGGTCGGGCGCGGGCCTGCCTGCCTGGGCGTCCGTGCCCAGGCCACCGCTTGCTGACCGCAGGACCACGGAGAAGTCACGTCATCCTTGGGCACCGTGGTCCCTCCTCTGTCAGCGGGGGCGACCACAGCGCCCGCTTCTCAGAGACACGACGTTATGTGAGATCAAACTTGTGACGATACGTTCCCTTGGCTGAATCACTCCGTGACAGTCACCGTTCACGCAAAATCACTGCCCTGGGGGTGCTGTGAGAAAAGTACCTCCGAGAAATCTTCTTGCCTTAAAGATGCCAAGAAACTTAACTCTCAGCTCTGTGCGATTTGTTAAAACTTCAAGAGCCTCCCCAGCTTTGCTATCACAGAAGCATCTGTAGGTAGAGGAATAACATCCCAAAATACAAATGCAGGGAAAGAAAGCAGGCACCCGCCCCTTCCTCTGCAATGATTCCCCCCCCACCCCCCGGGATTGGCTGCCTGGTGCAGAAGGCTCTAGCCTTCTAGCAGAGCAGAGGATGAGCCCCGGGTTCGTCGGAGAGATTAATTGATATTTCAGGGGAGGCATCTGCAAGGCAGATGAACCCTCTCTTTGTTGTCACCTGTGAAGTGTGTGGAGAAGTAGCAGCTGCTTCTCTGAGCTCTGATAAGAGCTGGGACAGAACAGTAGGCATCGGGCTATGTCTGAGCGGAGGTGGGTTTCATGCTTCTTTCCAGGTGATAAAATTCATAAATGATAAGCTGCTTAAGGACCCCAAGAGGCAGCGACTCTTGCCTCTCCCCGCTTCCCTGGCACAAACCTTCTGCTTGCTCTGTGTCGCCGGCGCTTTTGTCCGCCGCCTTCCCGGGCCCCGCGCTCCCTGCCCTTCCCCTGCGCCCAGTGCCGTTAAACGCTGCCCCCCGTCCGCACTCCCCACCCGCCCAGGCCGGGAAGCGCAGCCTGCCAGACTCGGACAAGGCCATCCTGGACATCCTGGAACATGACCGCAGGGAGGCCCTGGAGGACCGGCAGGAACTCGTCAACAAGATCTACAACCTGCAGGAGGAGGTCCGCCGGGCGGAGGAGCTGAGGGACAAGGTGGGACCCCGTGGGCGGTCGGGGCAGCACCCACCCAGCTGGCACCCTCGGGCTGGGAGCCCCCGGGCACTCGTGTGTGTTAGTGGAACCTCCAGAGCCCACACTCTCTTCCAGGGACCAGGTCTGAGCCCGGGTGTAAATTCCCTGTGCGTCAGCTCCTGCAGTTACTTGTGAATTACTAAGCCTCAGCGTGGCACCTGTCTGCCCCCTGGCTGAAGGCCACAGGAGGGCACACGTGGCGCCCACCCTGTCTCCCGCTCCTTCCCTGGCACATAGTAGGTCCACAGCACATCTCTGTTGATGGACTGGCCTTTTACCTTGGTCCCTTCTGGCCAGAGAGCTGACTCTCAGAAGGTCAGGCCCTGCGGGGAGGGGCAGGCCGGCTCTGGGAGGACGCAGCTAGAAAATGGCTCTCGGGGATTCCCTGGTGGCGCAGTGGTTGGGAGTCCGCCCGCCGATGCGGGGGACGCGGGTTCGTGCCACGGAGCGGCTGGGCCCATGAGCCGTGGCTGCTGAGCCGTGAGCCGTGGCCGCTGAGCCTGCGCGTCCGGAGCCTGTGCTCTGCAACGGGAGAGGCCACGACAGTGAGAGGCCCGTGTACCGCAAAAAAAAAATTTTTTAATAAAAATAAATGGCTCCCGGCCCTGATTTGCTGACTGCGTGATGTGTGTGTTGATTTCTCCCTGCGCTGCAGTACCTAGAGGAGAAGGAGGACCTGGAGCTGAAGTGCTCGACCCTGGGGAAGGACTGTGAGATGTACAAGCACCGCATGAACACCGTCATGCTGCAGCTGGACGAGGTGGAGCGGGAACGGGACCAGGTACGGGCTCACCCCGGGGTGGCTGCGCGGCAGGCCTGCGGGCTCTGGGCCGTGGGGTCCAGCGGGATGTTTTGTCCAGGGCAGTGTCATTAACTCCTCCGGAATCACTCGTGAATCCATCTTTCCTGCTTCCGCTCCCAAGATGAATTCTATCCCAGTGCATTTGAATAGCTTGGGGGCCTGAGCTGGACCCCAGTGGCCTGGGCTTTAGCGTAAGATGGCCAGGTCCAGACCCTGTCACTCTTCAGACGCGTGGCTGCAGGCAAGCTGTCACTCCCTGGAAGCCTCGTCTGTGAAATGGTAATAGCGCCACCCGCTAGGGCAGAGGGTGGGCTCCAAGAGACACAGCCAGGGCTGGACAGACGGGAGCTGTGGCGTGACGATATCAACTGAAACGCCCAAGGGCCAGGGCCCAGAAAAGGGCCCGAGACCGTGTGACTGACACGTGCGCTGGGGAACGGGCGTCTGGGTCTGACTCGGGAGTGTCGGCGAAGAGCCAAGCGGCCTTGTCCTCCTCCTCTTCCTCCTCCTCCTCCTCCCCCTCCTCCCCCTCCTCCTCCTTCTCCCCCCCCCCCTCCTCCTCCCCCTCCTCCTCCTCCTCCCGGGCAGGCCTTCCATTCCCGGGACGAAGCACAGACCCAGTACTCCCAGTGCTTAATCGAAAAGGACAAGTACAGGAAACAGATCCGCGAGCTGGAGGAGAAGAACGACGAGATGAGGATTGAGATGGTCCGGCGGGAAGCCTGCATCGTGAACCTGGAGAGCAAACTCCGGCGCCTCTCCAAGGACAGCGGCAGCCTCGAGCAGGTGCGGCTGGCTGGGCGCGTGCGCTCCCGCGAGGAAGCACACCCTTCCCTCCCGCACCCAGCACAGCCGCGCCCCTGAACCGCCGTGTGTCTGGGTCGTGATGAGTAGCAGCCGCTCATTTTGAAGCTAGAAGAGGCAGGACAGAACCCTGGCCTGGCCGCTTGCTGGCCGGGTGATCTCGGGCAAGTCACATCCGCATTAGAACTGCAGCTCCTCCTCACGTGACCTCTGTTGGCCGTTAGCCTGCCACTGGGTTTCCTTAAACCCCTCTGGACGGTCAACCAGAAGTTACTTAATATCCTTGCACCTCAGCTTCAGATAACGGCTATAAATTACTTCGGACAGTACCCGGCACTGTTTTTATCATTATCCAGTCGTCGAGCAACGTTTCTTACATTTGTAGCTTAGGCGTGGGGCTGGAAATTGTGGATCGGACGGCGGTGTGTCAGATGAGGGGCCAAGACCGTCTGGGAGGCAGCCCCTCGACTGTTGTAAAGAGCACAGCGCGAGGGTCTGCGCCAGGGCGCCGGCGGGAGGGAGACGGGGGCGGGGGTCTTGTGAGGAGGAGAGTGGAGCTAGAATGATAGGTCTTGGCATCGGGTGGACGCAGAGGTCAGCAAAGAGGAGGAGGCCGTCCGTGGCTTCAAGCTCGGGTGCCCGAGGGAGTGATGGCGCCATTAGAGCTGTTTCTGCGCGTGACGGCTGCTCGTCCGTGCTCGTCACGGACACGGCCTCTCCTTGTCGCCAGAGTCTGCCCAGGAACCTCCCAGTGACCATCATCTCTCAGAGCTTTGGGGACACCAGCCCCAGGACCAACGGTCAGGAGGCCGACGATTCTTCAGCCTCAGAGGATTCGCCAGAGGACAACCGCTACTTCCTGCCCTACCACCCGCCCAAACGCAGGATGAACCTGAAGGGTATCCAGGTGCTCGCACGCAGCCGGGGAGGCGCCAGGGCCCCTGTCGGGCCACCCTGGGCCGGGGGTGGGCACCGGGGAGCTGGGGGCCCTCCTGGGGCGGGTCTCAGAGCCCCGATGCGACTTGACCGCCGTCAGCCCTGTGAACGGAAACCGTGCCAGCTTGTGCTCTTTGCTTGTTTGTTCTGGCTAATTCTTTCATCTCTTACGAATGAATGTCGTACAAGTTAAGAGAGAGGAGAGAGGATGAAATAAGCGTCGTCTCCAAATTCATTTGTTTATTCGGTGACTAGGTATTGAGCGCCTGTCGCGTGTTTACCGACGTCGATGGCTTGTGATGGAGCTGGAGTGGCGGCGCTCGTCCTGTCTGCTTTGCTCGGTCTCGAGTGCACTCCATCAGCTGAGGAATGAATGAATGTGACTGAGTGAATGAGACGGTCTCGCACGCGGGGCCTGGCACTGCCTCTTCCCTCCCCGCCCTCGCACACAGGGAGCGGGAAGGCCTAGGGCAGCGCCTCGGAGGCCAGCCCGGAACCGCCAGCGCCTGATGCCGGGGGTGGCCGGGGCAGCTGCCCCAGAGCCTCATCCGCTCCTGAAAAGCCCCCCCGTGCTGCGTAGCCAGTTCTGCTCAGCTTCACAGTCCCAGCCCACCTCCACTCTCGGCCCTCGCGCCCTCCGAGCCACGTGGCACCGCCTCCCGTGGGGCGAGCGCGTCTGTTCCAGCAGCTGCCTGCGCTGGGCCGGGGGGAGGCTCGGCCGTGGAGCATCCGTGGGCATCCCGCGCCCTCCGTGGTTCCTGCAGCCACGGGACGAGGGCGGCGTGGGCTCGCCTCAGTTTCTGTCTTTCCTTAGCGCCGGTGCCGTGTGTCTCGGGCCTTGTGTGATTCGCGTCCTCTGTCTCCTTTCTTCCCCTCCCCTCTCTCTCAGCTGCAGAGAGCCAAATCCCCCATCAGCCTGAAGCGAACATCAGATTTTCAAGGTTAGTGAGACGCCCGGACCCCTCTCCTGTCACCCTCACTCCCGGTGAATCTCTTTCTCCATCGCAGGCATCGATCCTGCGGGGTTAACCGGGAGGGTCTCGGGGGCCCTGGGGCGGCAGGGTGTCCAGACGGTGGTTACCGTTTGCTGTCATCGGAGAGGGCGGGAGCCCTGACCACGGAAACGTCCCCTCTGAGGCCCTCTCCCCGTGGGTCCGTCCGGAGCCCGGATACTTGGCCTCCCTCCCAGACTTCCGGCCAGGCAGTCCCCGGCGTGGGAGGCCACCAGTTCACCCCTAAGCCCCGGGTTCTCCGAGACACACTGTCCTCAGAATTCCTGTCACTCGTCCTCAGCGCCACTCTGGAGCGACAGCTGGCTAGCGAGGGTTTGCCTGGGTGAACCGGGTACCTACTGTGTGCCAGGTGCTGGCAGGTCCACATAGACGCTTCCGGAGCCCATGTACTCGGGCAGGGCCAGCAGTGAGGAGGTGGAATGTAGCTCTGGACACCCAAGAGAGCGGTTGGAAGAAGGCTGGAGAGGGATCTGTCAAGAAGGGCACGTGCAGACGGGGCCTAGAAAAGGGAGAATTGAGGCCACTGGGCACGGCCTCTGGAAGGGCCCCCCGGGATGGAGCAGGAGGCAGAGACGTGGACGTGCAGCCTGGAAAGCGTGTAATACAGAAAGCTGTGCTGCCTCCCGGGGTCAGAGCAGGACGGCGCCAGGAACGAGCCCGCAGAGGCCGACGGCCAGGCCCGAGTTCACGGGCTTCATTCATCCCTCTGAGGAGAGCAGGGCAGCCAGGGGTCCAGATCTGGGCTGCGCCTGGTGGGGACACCGGGGGAAGGGGAGCCCTAAGGTGGGGGCCGAGCCACTTCCCTGGTGGCCAGACCAGGTGTTTCAGGGACCTTGTACAGAAGGGAGGTGTAAAGGGCCTGGGGCCTGCAGAAGTGGAGAGGGCGTTTGTGCCGAGGAGAGGGAAAGGGGTGCAGCGGAGACGGAGCTCCGACGTGGAGCTCCGATGGAGCTGCCTGACGTGGAGCTGCCTGATGTGGGGCGCTGGGCCAGGGAGGGAACTGTGGTTCGTCCCCTGGAGGGCGCCACGGACCGAGCTGCACGTGTGCGGCTGGCTGTGCACGTACACGCACGCACACACGCCAGCGCGTGGGGCTGTGGACGGGGAAGCCGACCGCCCCCCTGCAGCAAGACAAGGGCCGAAAGGAGTGTGCACAAGCCCCCAGGCAGCCTCGAAGGAGCACAGGGGCTGCGCGGGAGGCAGCACACCCAGCCCATCGGCCCCGGTCCCCGGTCGGCCTGTTTAGGGGGGACGTTCTGGTCCCAGTTCCCGCTGTTCCACACGAAGTGCCGGCCGGGGTGCCCGCCTGGTCCTCAAGACAGAGGGCATCGTCCAGCCTTGACGAGGCCGCCCTGGGCCTGTGGCGGGGGAGGGACGTGGTGGTGAAAAGATCCGGCTCTTCCTCAAAGAGAGGGGGGAGGAGGCCGCCCCCCCAGCCCGGACAGGACGGCCCCCAGGGGCGCAGCGCCTCAGGGGCTCTCACTGACCCTTCCGTCCCCGTTCTCCCCCGCCCCTTCCGTCCGCGCCTCCTGCCCGCTTCGCCGAGGACAGGGAGGGGGCGCGAAGAAGATGTCACAGACGCCAGCCCCAGCTCCTGCAGGTCGCTGCCCGTCGCCGCCTCCTTCTCCAAGACGGTGAGCCGGGCCCTCTCCGCCACTCCCCGTTCCGGCTTGGAGCTCAGGCCAGGCCCCCCACCCCGGCCCCGCCCGCCCCACGGGCCCGGCCCACTTGCTCTCCTCTCCCGGGGCTGCAGCCCAGGCCCTGCTCTACGCCTCCTGGCCTGGCGATGTCTTTACACCTTCTTGCCGCCTCCTTTCCCAATTTAACGCTCGGTGGGCGCAAGCTGGCCAGCTCCGCTCCCGACATCAGGCCCTGGAGGAGCGAGATGTGATAAAGAGTGACTCCTGTCTGAGCCCAGCTCTGGGAGGGGAGATCCCAGGCCCTCATTTCAGGCAGCCCTTGCCGGGAGCCAGCGGGCCTCGTCTCAAAGGGCCACCCTCCAGCAGCCGAGCTGTCTGCGTGGGCATCCGCCAGCCCCAAAGGTCTTCTCTCGTCCAGGGCAGGCGCCCAAGGCTGGGCAGCTCTGGGGACAGAACTCCGCCTGTGCTGGGCGCAAACAAGGACCGCCTCTCGGGTTCCCACCCGCCTCCCCGCTTCCTGTCCCCGCGGCGAGCAGACGCGCACCAGGCTCGGTGGCTCCGGCCGCCCCCGGCTGCGCACGAACCTTCTTCGGCCGAGGTCGCCGCTGAGAACCAGCTTGCGGACCCACACTGCCTGTGCAGCGGGCGGGGACGCATCTGAGTTAAATTTAGGCCGCGTGTGTACAATATTTATGCCCGCGGAGGCGCAGCGTATAAATATCCAGCTCCCCGTAACACATCTGTGTGTGTGTTTGAAGCAGCCCCACCGAAGCCGTTCCAGCATCATGTCAATCATGGCCGAGCCCCCAGGAAACGACTCCATCGTCAGACGCTGTAAGGAAGACGCGCCTCATCGGAGGTGGGTGACGTGTGGAAGGAGGAGGTGGGACACCTTCCTGGTGCCTGCGGTGCCGCCTGACTCTCAACTAACTCGGCAGTGCTTAAGGGAAGCTTGAAATATAGGCAGGATGGTGCCCACTTTACAGATGAGGAGGCTGAGGCTCAGAGAAGGGACGTGGCTTTCCCAGGGCCCCCCAGCTTGCTAGCAAATGATGAAACCAGCATCGCTTGGCCCCCTGCTACCGAGAAATCAGGTTTCTCCATCCCGCGGTTCCAGAGCTTGGCTTTTTCCGCCAAAGAGCGAGAGACCCTGTGAATGTCCCCCTCATTCCTACCCCCCCTCCCCTTTCCTCACCTCCTGGAGACCATCAGTGTCCGCGTTGTGGAGACCGCGGTAGAGGTATGCCTGAGCATCCGGACACTGCCAATCAGCCAGATATTTGCCATCTTACGTTCAAGAGTCAGAGGTGGGTGGTGGTTCCTAGAAGGGCCGGACCAAGGAGTGGCCGGCGGGGCTGGATCTCCATCTTGGGTCCTGCCAGCCACCTGGCTTGGGCCTCATTACTGCACCGCAGGAAGCACACAGGAACAGCTTAGAACTCTCGGAACACGCGCCTCGCTCCCGACCCGTCCTGTCTGAGGGGGGCTCAGCTGTTCGGACCCGTCACACAATGCAGCCCGTCCGAGTATAAACGCCGTTAAGCACTCTGCGTCCGGGGAGAGGCATGAGTGGGAAGTAGCGGAGGGGGGCTGTCGGGGACTCTGCTCACCAGCTCTTCGTGTCCGTCCTCACACCAGCTAAAGTGGCCTCTGCGGGCTCTGGGGCCGCCCTGCCCTCCCAGCAAAGCACCCAGTCTCGTGCGGCCCTCCCACGGCCCCCAGCCCTCCCCAACCCAGCTGCTGACCTTCCTCTCCCGCCCATCCTGCCCTCTCAGAACCAGAGCCTCTCGGACAGCCGGAACGTTCCGGAAGCTTCGCTCTCCCCTGCCCACCTGCACACGCAGTCAGGAGAGCTCTCCCGTCCCCCCTTATGTCTTGCAGCACAGTTGAAGAAGACAATGACAGCGGTGGCTTCGATGCCTTAGACCTTGACGGTAGGTACCCAGCAGATGTGAGAGGCGTTTGCGGGTGTGGCAGCCACGTCGGCCCCGCCCCGATCCTCCAGCAGGGCTGCCTGGGGCGAAGCCTTGCACACAGTAGGTCCTCAGGAAACGTGTGCAGAGTGGATTCCGAGAGGGCTGTCTGTGCACAAGGAAGACAGGCCTCGGCCCATTGAGCGGCTGGGGCCGGGAAGCGCCTGAGGAGCCTGTCCTTTGTTCTGCAGACGGTGGGAACCATCCCGATGCTGAGTGTAGAGTCAGAGTTCGGTCTGGCTTTTTAAGAAAGCACAGCTCTCGTGATTGTAGCCAAGCGCTGTGATTCAGTCCCAGTAACTCTCCACAGCGGTTTTCAGAGATGCTTTGGTTGTCCTCGTTTTGCGGATGAAGAAACAGAGTCTTAGGGAGACTAAGGAGGAGGGGCTGGAAGCAGGGGAGACCTCTCAAGGATCCGGGTGCTAATTAAGCCGTTAACCCAGCTCAGCGAGACGAGAGCAGTGGCAGGCATGGGGCTGGGGCCCTGGGATGGAGATGGGGCAGCAGTTAAGGTTGGTTTTCAAACCCTGAAGTTGTAGGTGTGGGGCGGGCAGGCACTGGGGAGACTGGAGGGGGTGTGGTAGCCCTGAACCCGCCCCGCGGGCAGAGCTGGTATGATGGAGGCGATATTCCCTTTTGGCCTAGCATGTTGTCACGCAGAGCCGGAAACAAAGGCCCCGTCTCCAGGGAGTAAGCACGCACGCAGCGGCCGCCAGCCACCCACCACCCCTTAACAGCCGCGAGGCCCGGCACACACGTTGAGTTCCTGCACCTCACCAGGCCCTGTTGCAGCTGCGTGGGACACAGAAACCTGTGTCCCTGAGTTCTTGCTGTGGCAGAGACTGTGGTGGCATAGTTGAGAACCAGTGGGGAGACCAATGCAGATTTGCAGACCTGAGCTGCTGCTTTTTTTTTTTTTAATATTTATTTATTTATTTATTTATTTAGGCCGCGCTGGGTCTTAGTTGCGGCACGTGGGATCTTTTCGTTGCGGCGCGCAGACTCTTAGTTGCAGCACGTGGGATGGAGTTCCCAGGCCAGGGATCAAACCTGGGCCCACTGCATTGGGAGAGTAGGGTCTTACCCACTGCGCCACCAGGGAAGTCCCCAGACCTGAGCTTCTGACTGGATGGACAGGAGGGAGAAGAACAGGAAGGGTTCCGGCTTCTCGGGAGATGGCTCGGCGCCGTGGGGAGGTGGCAGCGTCCTCGGGCCCCGTGGAGCTGGCAGCGTGGAGACGGGCTCAGAATCCTCCGGGTGTGGCCTGCCAGCCCCCTCGGTTCCAGGGCTGCCGCCAGCCTGCCTCCACCCCTCGCCAGCTCAGGCTGCCAGCAGATAAAATGAAAGATTAGTGGCTCTCCTTAATTGGGGACCATCAGACGCTTTCGAGTGTTAAAGAGAGGTCGGCACCTAATCAAGGCTGGGTAATGGGAAGAACTCAAGGAGTTTGGAAAGGGGAGAGCTGGGAGGAGAATTCTGGGCAGCTGTCCAAAGCGTTTTGCAGTGTCGGGACAGATTGTCTCTGCAGAGAAGCCTTTGTTATATCAGCCCAGAGCAGGGCTTGCAGGTCTCCCGTCCCAGCGGCCTGAGCTGTGCAGGGTGGGCGTCTTTCCCTGGGGGTTCAGGCTTCCGCTGAGTTGGGAGGAGAGGGGGGCTTCCTTACTCTGTCCAGATGCTGCTCCTGCAGCCCCGCCCCAGACCCACCGAGGCCGGTAGATGGTGGTTAGACCTGAGGTCCCCAAAATGAAAATTTGGACCCTGATTGCAAAGCAGAGCAAGTGCCTGCTAATGGCGACCCCTTTCCAGAGTCCCCCCCTGGAGGCGGGGGAATGAATGGCTCTGATGGAGAGGATGCTGGGACTGGACCCTATACCCCCCAAGGGCCTCCGGGACCAGCTGACTGAGGCTGCTCCCTCATCCGGGGGCGGGGGGGGGCAGGGAGGATTTGCCAGGAGCCAGAAAGGGAGGAGCAGGGGCTGGGGGCTGGGGGGCCCGCCCTGACCCCCCTCGGCCATCTCAGGAAGCCCGCGGGCCGCCCTCCCTCCTCCGTCGACCTCGCGGGGGCCTGAAGGGTCCGTTGCTCCTTTGCAGATGACAGTCACGATCGGTGCTCCTTTGGACCCCCCTCCATCCACTCCTCCTCCTCCTCCCACCAGTCTGAGGGCCTGGACGCCTATGACTTGGAGCAGGTCAACCTCATGTTTAGGAAGTTCTCTCTGGAAAGGTACCGAGGTCACGGGAGGCGGGGGGCTGGGGCGAGGGGCAGGGATGAGGTGAAGGCTGCTCACCCCTCGGCCCCTCGACCCCCTGCAAAGGGGGTCGTCCACGTCACCCGTATGCTAGAATCAGAGTCTGGGATTCCCGGCGTCCCCAAGTCAGAGATCACTAGCCCTGACCCCCGGTCAGGCCCGTGCAGGAAGGGGCTTGCCCGGGGCCACACGGCCTGGTAGAGGCAAGGAACGGGGCTGTGATGTCGGACCGGCCCCGGCCCTCGGGTGACTCCCCGGAGCCCGGCAGGCCGTGCCCACGCGGCCTTCCCGGTGTGCGAGGAGGGGCAGCCGGGGCAAGTGTGAGCGCGGGAGCCGGTCGCCAGCTCTCTCCCCAGGTGGCTGCTGCTCTGACTCCCCGGGGACGCTGCAGCCCAGGCCCCGCCCTCTGGGTGTCCTGGCGACGGCTGCCTAACCGCCCCGCCTCCCCCCCACCCCCCCGTCTTATCTCCCGCCCCAGACCCTTCCGGCCGTCGGTCACGTCCGTGGGGCACGTGCGCGGCCCCGGGCCCTCGGTGCAGCACGCCACGCTGAGCGGCGACGGCCTCGTCTCCCAGCTCTCGCTGCTCGGGGGCAACGCGAGCGGCAGCTTCGTCCACTCGGTCAAGCCGGGCTCCCTGGCTGAGAAGGCCGGCCTCCGCGAGGGCCACCAGCTGCTGCTGGTGAGGGGCTGGGGGCCGGGGGAGGCAGCAGCTCGGGTCCCCACAGCGCAGGGCCTCCCACCCCCACGCCTGCGTTCAGCTGCCCATTCCCGGCCAGGAGGAGGGGTCGCCGGGGGGGCGGGCTTGCCAGCTCCTCCCTGGAAGCCCCTCCCCGGGCCCTTCTCTCCACGACTCTTTTGCTCGCGCTTCTGGAGCCTGTGCACGCGCACACGCGCGCACACGCGCTCCGGGCGGGGGACGGGAGGCACGTGGGCCCCATTTAAGTGCGATGCTTTCTTCCCTCAGCGGCGCTGAGCTGGTCTTTGTTGAGGAGAGGTGCTTTTATTCCCCGGCGGGGCAGTCTCAGCCCCGCAGCTCCGCTCGCCTCGCCTCCGCGGAGCCCAAGCAGGACAATGTGTCTTTGATATCTATAGCTAGAAGGCTGCGTCAAAGGCCAGAAGCAGAGCGTCCCCTTGGAGACGTGCACGAAGGAGGAGGCGCACTGGACCATCCAGAGGTGCAGCGGCCCCGTCACACTGCACTACAAGGTCAACCAGGAAGGTGAAGACCCCAGACGGGGCGGGAGGGCCCTCCCCTGCCCTCCCCTGCCCTCCCCTCCCCTCCCCTGCCCTCCCTCCCCTCCCCTGCCCTCCCTCCCCTCCCCTCCCCTCCTTTCCCCTCCCCTCCCCTCCCCTCCCCTCCCCTCCCCTGCCCTGCCCTCCCCTCCCCTCCCCTCCCCTCCCCTCCCCTCCCCTCCCCTCCCCTCCCCTGCCCTCCCCTCCCCTCCCCTCCCCTGCCCTCCCCTCCCCTCCCCTCCCCTGCCCTCCCCTCCCCTCCCCTCCCCTGCCCTCCCCTCCCCTCCCCTCCCGGTGTGCGTATGCTCAGCGTAAGGATGAGCAGCCCCGGCCCCGTCAGGAGGACCGAGGGGGCGGGTGTGGGGCAGGAAGGGCAGACGCGGGGACACACGTGGGCACACACCTGCCCTGGCCTGCCTCGGGCCTCTGCCCCGCTCACGGTGGAGACAGCGTGTCCAGCCACAAGCAGACTCCCTGGCCAGCTCCCCACCTCTCTCTGCCAGGCTGAGGTCTCTTTTCTCTCTTGGGCTTCCCGGCCCTGACGTAGACAGTGACACTGGGGTGACCAGCCCCGGCACCCGCAGGCCTGCTGAGCCCCACCGCGGCCAGGCCATCTGCTGCAGGACAGCTGGGCCTCACCGCCTTCTCGTCTGGCCCCCCGGCAGCTTTTTCATGGTGTTCTCTTTCTCGGCCCAGACTCCTAGGCAGCGTCTTCCTTTTCCCAAACTCACTTCTCGTTCTCACCTCTGGGTTTTTTCCTGCATGATTCTCTTTGCAGCTGGATCTTATTTTTAACCACCAGGGAGGGGGCTCATGAATGTTTCAACAGAGCATAAACAGCCACTCTCTAGCCGTTCCCCGCTGCCGCCTGCTTGCTCCTTCCCGGCAGTGCCCGGCCGCGGCGGAAGATAATAATGATGCTCTGTCCCCAGACACAGGGCCCGGCCTTCTCCTCCTGCAGGCGGGCTCCTCCCCTCTGCCAGGCTGGCGTCCCAGCCCAGCAGCACGTCTCCGGGCGCTGCCCCGCCCACCAGCCCCAGTGCCATAGAACCCGGTATGAGCGGCGCCCCCTGGCTTTGTGTAGCAGCAGCCCTGCGTCTGGAATTCAGTGGAAGAAGGGTTCCCTCTGGCAGGATCCTGTTTGTAGGGCCTGTCCTCCTCCCGGGTGGTGGAGCGCTCAGATGGTGATAGGTGTTAACTCCGCCCAGGTGGGTGGGAGGGGCCCGGCCGGAATCCCGTCTCTCCGTGAAAGGTGATCAGACAGGCCTGCTGGCTCAAGTCTCCCTGGCATGTGAGGTGCGGCCTGTGAGAAATACCATTTGAGGAACTGTTTGTGGGCCTGGCGATTAGGACTCTTAGCTTCCTCTGTGTTACGGCTGTCTGCGTGTGGGGCTGATTTCAGGATTTATATTATGGATTTACGTCTTGGACGTTTGCTGAAAGTTACTGCATTTATAGTATTCATCGTTTTATGCCCTGCTTCCTTCCAAAAGGAGTCATAAAATTTCACACTAAAGGGCAATGGCGTTCACTAAGGTTAAAACACGTGCCGTGGTCCTACCACTTTGGAAGACCATTTGGCAGGATCTACTAAAGCTGAATGTATACACAATCAGTGACCTAGTCACTCCACTTCTGTGAATACATCCAAGAGAAATGAGTACATACATCCACAAAGGTGTAAGAGTGTTCATAGCAGAGGTATCCATAGTAGCCGAAAACTGGAAACGGGGTAACTGTGCACACCAGAGAAAGGATAAATCGGCGCCACGTGGAATACTCTACGGCCATGAAAAAGAACACACCGGACTTTCCAGTGGTTGGGACTTCTCCTTCCAGTGTGGCGGGGTGTGGGTTCGATCTCTGCTTGGGGAGCTGGGATCCCACATGCCTCGTGGCCAAGGAGCCGAAACATGAAACAGAGGCGATAGTCAATGGGGACTTTGAAAACGGTCCACATCAAAAAAAAACACACGACGCTATGTTGCAGCATCGCGGTCGAATCTCACAGGCGTGACGTTGTGTGGTGGATGTCAGACACATTCCGGCAGAAGAGCACGTACCGTCTGCTCCCAGTTATATGAAGCGAGACGGAGCTTACCTGTGCTGCCGGCAGTGAGCGTAGAGGTTACCCCTGCAGGGTTCTGACACGGGCGCGAGGGAAGGTGCGGAGTGGTCGTTACCCAGGTCTAGACCTTTGTGAAAACCCGTCGCGCGGAATGCTTGAGGATGATGGGGTTTACTGCATGTAAGGTACCTCTCAAGTGAAAAAAATGGTGAAACACAAGCACCGTGTATTGGTAGGGAGGGACACGGAGATCGCGGCAGAGGTCCCAGATTTGCTGTAACCTGGCACAAGACTTCGCTCTGAGCTTCTCGGCAGCCGAGAAAAAGAAAGCCATCAGTAACGCAGCGGCTCGGTCATCCGGGAGGACAGACGTTTCCCAAACCACGCCCCCGTGATGCGAGGACCGCGACACGGGGGTGTCGTCCGCGGGGAGCCCCGCAGGGGGAGGCCCTCCACCGGCGGCTTTTGCGTCTTCTCCTTCCACAGGGTACCGGAAGCTGCTGAAGGACACGGAGGAGGGCCTGGTCACGTCGGGGGACTCCTTCTACATCCGGCTCAACCTGAACATCTCCAGCCAGCTGGACGCCTGTTCCATGTCCCTGAAGTGCGATGACGTCGTGCACGTCCGCGACACCATGTACCAGGACAGGCACGAGTGGCTGTGTGCGCGGGTCGACCCCTTCACGGACCACGACCTGGACGTGGGCACCATCCCCAGCTACAGCCGGTGAGGCCGAGGGCGCCGTGCAGCTCAGCAGAGGGGCTCACGGCGGGGAGCCTTTGCCTGCCGACTGGTGACTGCCCCCCCGTTCCCTCCTCCTCTTTGAAGCCACCCAGGAATGCTGCTCTCTTAAATCCCGTTGCTTCGCTAAATCCCAGAGCGCCGTCTTTCCGTCACCACTGGACGGCTTAGAGCCCGAGTTTATGCTCCGTGTGGTCGACAGTCATCTCTTCCGTAGCCCATCTCCGCAGCACCGTTCTGTAATTATATAGCGGTAGCCGCCAAGGGCTGAGCAGCAGCCTAGCCCTGGTTAGACGCCCCGGGCAGCTATAAAGCATCCACCGGCTCTGACTCGGCGGCCCAGGCCAGCCCTGCAAGGCCAGCGTCAGTAGACCCGATTCACAGATGAGGAAACCGAGGCTCAGAGAAGTTAAGCGACCTCGCCCCAGTACCCCGATGAGTCAGCGCCAGAGGCAGGATTCAAGCCCAGATGCTCAGTGCCCAGTCCTCCCTGGTGTATCCCTGGGGCTCAGAGCTCACACCCTGCATAGAGCCCCCTGCCCGGGCCAGGCCCCCGCCGGCTTCCCCAGGCTCGGCCCCGGGGTCTCTCCAGCCCCTGAGGCTCCGCCCTCCCCTCTCACCTCCGCAGAGCCCAGCAGCTCCTCCTGGTCAAGCTGCAGCGCCTGATGCACCGGGGCAGCCGGGAGGAGGTGGACACGACCCACCACACCCTGAGGACCCTCCGGGTAGGTCACCCAGCGCCCCGCCAGCTTCACGTCACCTCCCGGGCCCGTTTTGGAGGGGATCCCGAGGGGGAGCCGTCCGTCTCCGTGGGAGGGTGGATTGCAGGGAACCGGGGTCCTTAGGGCCGCCCCCTCCAGGAGGAGCCCCGCCTCTGCAACCCCCCCCCCCCAGCTGCGGTGCACGCTCCCCTCGGCCGGCTCTGGTCGTTGTTGGAACAAGTCCCGAGGCCCCTCTCACCCCCCGAGCTTGCTCCCCAGTCAGCAGTGCTTTGATCCGCGACGGGTGTTCGCCCCCCGCAAGCACGGAGCGGGTCTGGGGAGTCGTCTCCCATTCTCAGCGGCATCAGTATGCCAGCGGGTCTGACCGGTTGATAAACTGATTTCAGAACACCCTGCAGCCCGAAGACCCACTTCCCGCTGCGGACCCCCGGGTCAGCCCTCGCCTCTCACGAGCGAGTTTCCTTTTCGGCCAGCTCCTTCAGGTAAAGCTCTCGGAGCACCTGCGGACCTTCCGCCGCGTTCTGCCACAGCCCTGCCCTCTCCCTACCGAGAAGAGGAGGCCGTATCAGAACAGCAGTGCTCTGTGTTTGTCCGCCACTTGCAGCTCTTCACGGCACCTTACATCTCCCGTCCCATTTTATCCTCACGCACGGTGGCGGTCGGTAGACAGTCTGCACCTGTGGGAAGCAAACCTCGCTTTCATGAAAGATTTGAGCAAACTTAGGGCTAAAAGAAACCTAAACGTCTTAGCTGCTCAAACATGAATGGAAAAGTGAGGAGAGGAAAACAAACGTCCCAGATATCCAGGCCCTCGGACTGAGCGTTAAATTTATCTCTGAGCGTCCTAGCGGCCAGGGGAGAAAGGGAAACCCAGCAGGGCCTTGACATCTTATCTGGTGCTAAAACGTTTTAGCTCTTCGGGACCAGGAAAAATTTTTCCCTTGTACTTGATTCTAAGAGGTTTTTTTTCTTTTTTCTTGGCTTGGACCGTGATACGGGGAACATTGAACAGCCTCGTGGGTGATGTGTTCAGAAGTGATTTCACATAAACGCGGAAGCATCCGTGCAGCCTTTTTCTCTATCACCAGTTGACAAAAGCTGAGACTGCTGTTAAGATGCAGCCCCGCAAGGACGTTCCTGTGTTGGCTCTGTGCTAATTAGGCCCCAGCAGAGCTAGGGTGTCACCCCACCGCCCCATCCTCATGTTGGAACATAGGAAACCCAGAGAAATGGGTCACGGTGTGACCCTAAAACCCAGGCAGAGGCAAACAGGTAGCAGAAAGACACTTAGGGAGGTGGAAGGGAACCCTGGTGAAGGCCGAGGCACCCCTGAAGGCAGGACCACGTGAGACCACACTTTGTTGTGCCCACACGTCATGCATGAGTCCAAAACCCTGAGTTTGGGGGTGACTTGCTCGAAGGCCGCTTAACAACAGAGCAGACCTGACATCCCAGCTCCCTGGACTTTCCTCCCTGCAGAGGGAGGGCGTGGAGAGTCTCAGAGCAGCCCAGGGAGTATGGTGTCCACCGCCGGGCATCCCTTTCCGCCCTCCAGGACTCAACTCTGAATGGTAGAAGGGCGCAGGCCCTCCCCCGGAAGACTGGGGGATGCCGGGGCAGGGGGTGAAGCCCCTGCACCCCCCGCCGGTGGGCCGTTTGGGGGCGGCCAGAGGTCTTCCGCAACCAGAGCGCTCCAGGCCTCACGGTCCCCGTGGATCCCCTAGATGTGGATGGGATTGCGGGGGGGGGGGGGGCTCCATCGAGGGCCTGCTTGGGACCAGCCCTCTGGCAGGTTACGCCCAGCGGAGAAGAGAGAGTGAGCATTTGTTCGCTTACTTGCCCACTGACGCGTCCCAGACAGCTAAAGAGCTTGCGCCGCCTGCTAGGGGGTCCCCGGGTTGAGAGGGGGCGTGACTGGCCCGGGCGCCCGGGGCAGAGCCCGGATCTGAGCGGAGGTCTCCCGAGCCCGGGTCACGCCGTCCCCCACCCGCTCCCCTCTGTCCGCAGTTCGTCAGCAGGTCCGAGAACAAGTACAAGCGGATGAACAGCCACGAGCGCGTGCGCATTGTCTCGGGGAGCCCGCGGGGGACCCTGGCCCGGTCCTCGCTGGACGCCGCGAAGCTCCTGACCGAGAAGCAGGAAGGTGCGGTGCCGACCGCGCGGCCCCTCCCCGCCCCGCGCTCGCCCGGCGGCCTCGGGGGTCTGGGCGGGCCGCGGGGGCCCCCGAGAGTAGGGCTGGGGCGTCTGCTCCCTCCAAAGCAAGGGTGCCGCCCGGGCGCGTCCTGCCGAGTTCCCCGACGACGCCCGCCGTACTTGGTTTGAGCCCAGACGCCCGGGTCATTTGGAGCTGTTCGCCGGTGGGGCGTCTGTTTACTGATCCCCTCCCCGCTGAGCACCGACTGCCATTTATCGCGAGGCCAGCGAGGGGCCTCCCGGCGCGCAGTCCCCCGCGGGAGGCCCTGCCGGCGGCGGGCAAGCCCTCCCAGGGCCACGCCGGCCCCGGCGCTGACGGTGACGAGGGCCGGGCCGCCTCTCCGCTCCAGCCTCAGCCCAGGCCCTCCCTGGACAGCTCAGCACCTGGAGTGCATCTCGCGCCTCTCGCCGGCGTCTTCTGGCCTGTGAGCAGGGCCGTCTTCCTGGCTCGGCACTGTCGGCCCAGCTCCCGAAACAGAGCCCGGTCCACAGGTCACTCCGTAAATTTGCCTGGATGGCGGAAGGGCGTCCTGGGCCGCTGGCTTGCGCCGATTTGTACGGCGGTTTTTGAGGACTAGTCCCTGGTGTGCCATCCCCACTCCCAAATGGTTTTCAAGGCTTCCTGGAGCCGGGAGGGCGCCTGGGCTGCCGCTGCCCCAGTCGGTACCAGCCCTGCCCTGTCCCCTCCCAGAGCTGGACCCCGAGAGCGAGCTCGGCAGGAACCTCAGCCTGATCCCCTACAGCCTGGTGCGCGCCTTCTACTGTGAGCGCCGCCGGCCCGTCCTCTTCACGCCCACCATGCTGGCCAAGGCGCTGGTCCAGAAGCTGCTCAACTCAGGGGGCGCGATGGAGTTCACCACGTGCAGGCCCGGTGAGCCCCCACGCCGCCCTCTCGCCCCGCCCCCTCCCCACCTGCCCCCTCTCGCCCCGCCCCTCCTCCACCCACCGCCCTCTCGCCCCGCTCCCTCCCCACCTGCCCCCTCTCTCCCCGCCCCTCCTCCACCCGCCGCCCTCTCGCCCCGCCCCCTCCTCCACCCGCCGCCCTCTCTCCCCGCCCCCTCCCCACCTGCCCCCTCTCTCCCCGCCCCTCCTCCACCCGCCGCCCTCTCGCCCCGCCCCCTCCTCCACCCGCCGCCCTCTCCCCGCCCCCTCCCCACCTGCCCCCTCTCTCCCCGCCCCTCCTCCACCCTCCGCCCTCTCGCCCCGCCCCCTCCTCCACCCGCCGCCCTCTCGCCCCGCCCCCTCCCCACCTGCCCCCTCTCGCCCCGCCCCTCCTCCACCCGCCGCCCTCTCGCCCCGCCCCCTCCTCCACCCGCCGCCCTCTCGCCCCGCCCCCTCCCCCACCTGCCCCCCTCCTGCGCCCAGGGCTGAGGAGCGGATGGAGGCGTCTGGAGGCGTGTGGAGGGCGGGCTGCCGCGGGGACTGTAAAGTGTGAGCCTGACGTTGCTCTCCCTTGCGAAGCCTCGGGGTCTAGTGGAGGAGACGAGGTTCACTTCAACGTGGCCAGAGAGGGATCAGGCACGCAGCTCTGTCGGGCCCAGGAAGCAGAGCGGAGCCTGGACGGGACGGGCGGCCCGAGACCACCTGTGCTGCCCTCAGGACTTGGCCCCTCTCCCCGCAGACGTTGTCACGAGAGACGAGTTCCTCAGAAAGCAGAAGACGGAGACTATCATCTACTCCCGAGAGAAGAACCCCAACTCCTTTGAATGTGTCGTTCCCGCCCACATCGAGGCTGTGGCGGCCAAGGTGAGGCCGGCCGGAGGCTGACAGGGCTTGTGAGCCGCCTGAGCCGTGCAGAGGGCGACGCTCTCACCTCCCCGCGGGCGAACCTTCTTCCTCGCTCCCTCTACCCTGTGCTAACGTCTCCAAGCCCTGTCCTGCGGCTCTGACGTGCATTTATATTTGGAAGCTCCCCTATTTCTGATGGCTCCCCGGCGCCGGTCCTCTGGTCCGCCTTGTTCGGGGATGTGTGCGCGCCTGGCTGTGACACCGGGGGCCGGAGAGAGCCAGCAGGCGGGCGACGGGCACCGTGTTCGCCAAAGGGGGGAAGTGGACCGTCAGAAGGGTTCTTGGCAGCGACGCGGAAGAGGCGTCTGCGCGCCGTTTGGAGTCTTCTGGAGCCAGGCTTTGCGCCCCTGGCCGGCCCTGAGCGTGCAGTTCTTCCTCGCTCCGGGGCTGGGTGAAGGCGGGGCTCCCGGCCCACGAGGGTGATCCCGGCCCGGAGTCCGACACGGTGACCTGCCGCACGGCGGGAGCAGGAGTCCAGCCGGAGATTCTGAATTTGCCGCCCAGCTGAGGGTCACTCCCGCCCCCTCCCGCGCTGTCACACGGATCAAAGCACGGGCAGGGCTGTCAGCCAGCCTTGAAGAGTTTGCTGGGTATTGAAGTTTAGGGGATTGTGACAGCCGGAGCCGATGGACAGAGGGGGCAGGGCTGGCGCTGAGAACGTTTTGGCTGCGAAGGGGTTACCGTCCAAGAAGCTGTGCTCTTAGAAATCCAGCAGTGGCTCTGCTGGCGAGACAGAGCAGCAGTGACCGGGGGCACAGGGGCCTGGGGCTGGCCATCTCTGCCACCGGGCCTGGGTGCTGGTTCCACCGGCACGTTCACTTTGTGAAAGTCTACTGAGCTGCAGGCTTAGGGGCACGTGCGCTTTTCTATATTCAAGTTAAGTTTCGGTGCAGAGGCTCAAGTGGCACCTTCAGCAAAACAGGGATCGTTCTTCTTCCAAAACGACCCGCTCTCAGGCCCCAGGGAGTCGTGCTTGAGAACCCTGACATCCTCCCGGGACCGTCCAGCCGCCTCACCTTCCCTGTGTTTTCCACCTCCCACCCCCACCCCCACCCCCACCCCCACCCCCACCCCGTCCTGGTACCAACAGCGCCTCCGCAGGCAGAATAGAGGATCAGGTGTTCTCCACACTGACTTGGGTTTTTATCAGGACTCACGCACCCTGCCTGATTCACCCCGGGCTGGGTGCCAGGGCTCTGCCAGCACCCATCCCTGTGCAGGGGGAGCCAGGTGTCCGGACGGGGGGCCTTGTCTCTCAGAGGTTGGGTTCTGCCTGGCTCGTCCTCTGGTTCGCGGTGGGCACACGGGGCTGCCCCGCCCCGGCTCTGTCCCGTGGAGCCAGACCCTGCCTGGTGGGCCCGCCCCAGGCACCCACACAGGCCGAGGAGGCCATGGGCCCCCGCTGACGGCCGGCCACTGTGTCTGCAGAACAAGCACTGCCTGCTGGAGGCGGGGATCGGCTGCGCCAGGGACCTGATCAAGTCCCGCATCTACCCCATCGTGCTCTTCGTCCGGGTGTCGGAGAAGAACATCAAGAAGTTCAGGTAGGCTTCCCTGGCGGCGCAGTGGTTGAGAGTCCGCCTGCCGATGCAGGGGACATGGGTTCGTGCCCCGGTCCGGGAAGATCCCACATGCCGTGGAGTGGCTGGGCCTGTGAGCCATGGCCGCTGAGCCTGTGCGTCCGGAGCCTGTGCTCCGCAACGGGAGAGGCCACAACAGTGAGAGGCCCGCGTGCCGCAAAAAAAAAAAAAAAAAAAAAAAAAGGAAGTTCAGGTAGGGCTCCGGGGCCTCCCGCAGGGGCCCTGAAGCACTCCTCCTCTCCCCCGGGCTCACCGAGCCTCTGGGGTGCCCGCCAAGAACAGCTGGCTGTGTTGGGCCCAGCCCCTCCCCCAAGCATCCCTTTAGTGAATCCTTATCGAAGGTCAGTCCCCAGTCCTGGGGGACATGGCCCTGACCCCTCCAGCAATGGAAACGGTTACACACGCACACACACGTAAAACACGTCCAGGAGGATGGGTGTCGGGAGGGATGGGGGCGCCCTGGGACCCAGGTGGTCCGGGAAGCCAGCGTTGGAGCACCACCACCACAGCGAGGCCAGGCCGGGCACGTGCAGAGGGCACAGCTGGCGCCCAGACCCCCAGGCGGGGACGGCCCAGAGGAGGCCAGCATGCTGGGCAGGGCGGTGAGAGGTGACTGGGGCCGAAGGGGGTCCAGGCCCGGAAGGATGTGACCTTCTGGCTGGGACGGGAGCTACTGATGGTTTTGAGGAGTGACTTAATCTAATAAGGGATGTAAAGGCCCCGCTGGCTGCTGCGTTGAGACACAGGCATCGTGACAACCCACACGAGGGGTGGTCATGCTGGGACCACATCCTGTCTGGCGGGCGATGAGGAAAGGTCCGATTCCGGGTCCGTGTTCAAGGTCGGGCCTGTGTGATTGTCGAAGGGTTAGCCGTAAGATTTGATAGGAAGAGGAAATCGGGGATGCTGAGGTGGGGGAGGGGCGTGGCCTGCCTGTCACGTGGCATCTCTGATCCCCACCCTTCCTTGCAACACAACTGCAGCTGACACTGAGAGAGGTCAGGCCACTCCATCCTCTCCGCAAATATTTACCGAGCGCCTATTAAGTGCCAGGCCCGGGACCCCGTGAGTGAGCAAAAAAGCCCTGAGTCCCCACCTCACCACCTCCCACACGTTAGGACGGCTGCTGTCCAAAAAGCAGAAACACACCTGTTGGCCCAGATGGGGAGAAATTGGAGCCCTGGCCCACTCACTGCTGGTTGGGAACGTAAAAGGGTGCAGCTGCTGCGGAAAACAGTAAGGAGGTTCCTGAAAAATTAAAGCAGAGCTACCGTGTGATCCAGAAATCACACCTCTCGGTCTATACTCAAAAGAATTAAAAGCAGGGTCTTGAAGAGGTATTTGCACACCCATGTTCACAGCGGCATTATTCACTGTAGCCGAAAGGTGGAAGCAACCCAAGTGTCCACTGACAGATAAACGGATAAACAAAATGTGGTCCATCCCTACGAGAGACTATGATTCTGCCTTAAAAAGGAAGGAAACTGACACGTGGTGAAACATGGCTGGACCTTGGGGACATGATGCTCAGTGAAACAAGCCAGACACAGAAGGACAGACACTGTGCACTTCCACTTCTACGAGGTCCCTGGGGGAGTCAGATGCACAGAGACAGAAAGTAGAGGGGTGGGTGCCAGGGGGTGAGACGGAGGGGGAAGTGATTGTTTCAGGGGTAGAGTTTCCGTTTTGCAAGACGAGAAAGTTACGGAGATGGATGCACTTCGTTGCGAATAACTTAAATGTACACTTACAAGCGGTCGAGATGGGAAATTTTATTTCACGTGTACTTTACCACAATTAGAAAGGCTTTTTTATTTTTTGAGTCCCCACCTTTTAGGATTCCCTAATGAACAGGATAAAAGGGGACGGTGCGTAAGGTGCTAAGGGTAGACGCGATGGAGAAACAAAGCGGGGAAGGCAGCGTCGGTAGGGTGGCCAGCGGCGCGGGGGGGCGGGGGCCGCAGCACGGGTCCGCCCAGCCAAACCACGCCCCTGTGCGCCTCCCTCGCCCTCCGCCCGCCCGCAGGAAGATGCTGGCCCGGCCGGAGACCGAGGAGGAGTTCCTGCGCCTGTGCCGGCTGAAGGAGAAGGAGCTGGAGGCCCTGCCGTGCCTCTACGCCAGCGTGGAGGCGGACATGTGGGGCAGCGTGGAGGAGCTGCTCCGCGTCATTAAAGACAAGATCGGGGACGAGCAACGCAAGACCGTCTGGGTGGACGAGGACCAGCTGTGAGGCGGGGGCACCGCTGAGTCCCAGCGGGGCTCGGGAGGGGGGTCCGGATACCGCGGGGCCACGCCGAGGGGCGAGGGGCGTCCTGCTGCCTAGACGGCCTGGGGGCTCCGTCCTCCCGCCGAGGGAGACCCTCCAGGGAGCCCCCCGGGGGCAGATGCTGGTCGGGAGGGAGCAGGGAGCGGCCCGCTCCACCCAGGGCTGACCTGCCGAGTCGGCCAGCCCTGCGGGCGTGAGTCGGGAGACAGGACCCCACGAAGGACGCAGAGCCAGGTCGGAGGCCAGCGGCCCCCGGAAGGCGGTTGAATGTCACGCGTGGAATAGGTGTGCTGCACATAGGGAGGGGACCTGAAAGCCAGGCATCCCCCAGCCCTCGGGACACAGGATATGCGCGTTCCCAGGCAGAAGGGGAGGTGTGCCGTGCTGTGATTTTTCTTGCATTAAAATTTCTCCCAATTCCTTGTTTTCAACCAATTGTTCAATAGTTTGCAGAGGCTTTCGGCCCTCGCACCCTTCCTCACCTACAAACCACCCCCAGCGAGCTCAGTTCAGGCCCCATGTCATATGCAGGGTGAAGGTAGGGTGACCGTGCATCCCAGGTTTCCCAGGACAGGGCTGATTTACACCTGGGTTTGGGGCTGATCACTCACAGCACCCCCTCTGTCTAAGAGGCGTCCTGACTTGGACGATAAATTGTATCGTCACCCTGGGAAGGGCCCCCCCTCTTTGATAGGCTGCCGGGAAGGTCTCACGTCTACACCCCTGCGTCCCCTGGCTGCAGCCGCAGGCTAGGCCCCCCCGACTCGGCTCCCCCGCACACGTGCTCCGGCTCTCTGTGCAGGTAGCATCCTACGCGGTGCAGCCTCCCTCCATCTTTCAGTTCGGGAAGCAGCACGTGGGCTGAGGCCCTCCGGTGGGCTTACTGCCCACGGCCCAGGAGCCACACTCCCTCCACAGCAGACAGCAAAGGCTTTATGGGCTCTAGAGCCATTCTTCTCCTTGACTCTCTCACTGCAAACTTCCTGAGTACAGACCCAACAGGCACAGCCAAAGCAGGCCAGCTCCAGCCTGGCACCATGGCGAGTATTCGTTCAGCAGCTGGTAGGTAGCAGGCTGGGGTTCAGACCTAGGTCTGTGTGTTCTTCATGGGAGTTGTGGGAGCAACTGCTCGTTGATAATCCACATCTACACTGCCTTTCTCACCAGCTGAATCCTGATTTTATCCTGGGAAACCATGTGCGCAGCTAAAAGACCATAGTCCCAGCCTCCCTGGCAGCTAGAGTAATCAAGTAAATGTAAGGCAATGTTTAGGGTAGAGACAAAGCAGACAAACAGCCCTTCCTCCCGTTTCCTGCCTAAAATACAGACGTGATGGCTGGATCTCCTGCAGTCATTTTGGATCTTGAGGTGCCCTTGAAGAGGGAAACCCTGCACGGAGGATGGTGGAACAGAAAGCCAGAGTCACTGATGACACTTCGGAGCCCAGGACTGCTGCTTGGGTTTCTTTTACATGAGACTGAAATAAATTTTTATCTTGCATTAAACGGCTGTTATTTTGGTTCTCAATTACTTGCAGCCTTGAGCAATTCTTAACAGACATAGTTTTGAATTGCTTTATGGTTTCAGATACCATGGACGTGAGTTGATGAGCTCTGGTAGGTTTTATTGAAGATACGAATTGTTAATAAATGAACTCTTAACAAATACCTCATCCTAAAACAATAGTGTGTGTCCTGTAGCAGTTTCTAGCATTTCAACTCTTAGGAATCGCATCAGCACCACAGAGCCCTGGGAGGTATGAGTTGGGGGTGGGGGATCCTAGGAGGGGGCCGGGTTCTCTCCTCCCTGTGAATATCCATCTCTGCAACACAGGGTCTGAGTTTGCCTGGGAGTATGATGCCTTAAAAAAATAAAAAATTCCTCCAGGGCTTCCCGGGTGGCGCAGTGGTTAAGAATCCACCTGCCAATGCAGGGGACATGGGTTCGAGCCGTGGTCCGGGAAGATCCCACATGCCGAGGAGCAACTAAGCCCGTGTGCCACAACTACTGAGCCAGTGTGCCACAACTGCCGAAGCCCACGTGCCTAGAGCCCATGCTCCGCAACAAGAGAAGGCACTGCAGTGAGAAGCCCATGGAGCTCAACGTAGAGTAGCAACGAAGACCCGACGCAGCCAAAAATAATAAATAAAATAAATTTATTTTAAAAAAAAATATTCCTCCAAGAGCCAGTAAGCGATGCTTCTTTCTCCAAAACAGCCCCCAGAAACGAGCTGGATGTGCCGGGTCTGGAGAGGCCATGATTCCAGAGGTTCAGCCGTGACTATTTAGGACCAGATAAACTGCCACGCGAGGAGATGCAGGAGCTGGAAGGTCTTCTGCTTCCATCTTGTTAGAGCTCTAAGTCAAACAGTAAGTTTTCCCCAAGCCCAGGCAATCGTGTTTCCACTTAGAAACCGTGCTCCCTTGTAAGTACTTAGAGCCAAGGGGACAGACGTGACTGGAAAGGAGTCCCGGCCTGCTGATTTATTTATATTTCTTCATTTAACTTCAGAATCTCAGGCTTGTGCAGAATATAACCAAACCCGCAACTCACGTATAATCGGGGGTGGGGTGGGTGGTGGACAAGAAGGGGTGAAGACAGGCCACGCTTGGAGAAAATACCTTAAAAGAATGTGTGGTGGGTTTTTTTTTCCCAAGTAATTTCAGCCAGGCTCCAGGACATAGGGCTGCAGGGTTATATATATGTTAATCACCTGGGGTGGGAAGAGAGAAGTGAGGGTTGAGTTCCATGCCCTGGGTCACTCCCTGCACGAAAGAAAGTCGGGAGAAGGCAGTGGGAGGCGGGGGTTTGGTACCCCAGGGAGTCAGGCCACGTGAGGATTTCAGAGGAGACCTGTGGCAGCATCTCTCAAGCTCCGGGCTCCCGACTGGCCTGGAAAGGAAAGGGGCCCGCGGGGCTGGGTGGTGAGGGCGCACGAGGAGCTCTCTGCAAAGTCTGGCTGCAGCTGGAATTACCACACCAGGGCCTGCAAGCTCAGTGTTTCCTATGGAGCCAGCCCAGGACTCCGGGAGGCTGCCCTGAGCCACACTGGGGCGTGCAGCCTGCACAGCGAGCCCAGGCCCCAGGGTCTGGAAGCAACCCTGTGCCAGGCGGATAACACCACTGACAAACGCTTGGTCCGCCTCCAAGGGCATCAGCCACGCAGCTCAGAGCCCCAGAAAGCACGTTGTATGTGTAGATCTACATTTTTCTCGGGAGAAAGTCCAGGCTTTCTCAGATTCCTAAGGGGTCCTGTAATCCCCCAAAGATTAAGGACAATTGCTCTTAGGTTGGGCAAATATTAACAAGTTCTTGAGCTCCTACTCTGTGCCAAGCAGTTCCTAAATATTCTTCTACTTACTAATCCCCAAACTCCTCTCCGTGTTATACGGGAGAAAACTGAGGCTCACAGAGGTTAAATAACTTGACCAAGGTCACACAGCTGATAGCTGGAACTCCACCCAGGCCTGGCTGACTCTTAACTGGATCTTAACTGGATCTTCTGATTCAGAGGTGCTATTGGGGGCCCTGGTGACATCTGTGTGCCTCTCCTCTGCTCTTCCAGTGACTGGGGAAGTGGTTGGTGTCCAGGGCAGTGTCTGGTTTGGGGCCAGGTCACTCAGTGATCAGCTCAAGAGGATGTGGATTTCCTCTCTTGGACCGAGGAAACCTTCTCCTGCCCAGCAATACCACCTGGGCAGGCCCTGAGTTTCTACCTAATCAGGCCACAGTCTGGGGGCGAGGTGGGTGGGGATGCAGGCAGGGAAGGTCTTCGAGCTCCAGTGCCATGCTGCCCTGCTGCTCTCAAAAGCCATTGCGTCCGAGGGCCTTGTTCTCCTGTAAGTGTGGCCGTCTGGGTTGCTGTCCCCCTCGCAGCCCTGTTTCGCTCCCTCTCCGGGGTCTGTCTTCGGCAGTGCCGCCAAGGTCAAGCAGGATGCTGTGGCCACTGGATGGGGAGGCTTGGCTCTGTGCTCTGAGGGCCTGGCACTGGAAGGGGAGAAAGGCAAACTCCAGAAGGGGAGGGGGCCGCTCCAGCTGAGGCTGAACCTCGGCTTTTAGTTTCAATTTCAAACCCCAGGAACCCAAACCGAAAGCAGCAGGAAGTGCTCCCCACCCCCCACCCCCGTGCTGGCTCCCACCCTGCCACCCACTCAGGCCAGCCTGCTGCCCCCAGAGGCCCGCATCCTTCTGGGGTCACCGGGCTGTGGGTAGCTGGGGAAAGGCAGAGAGCCCCCGGGGCGGGGGGGGGGGCAGCTCCATCCTCAAGGGGCTGTGACCGGCTTGAAAGAAGCAGCAAGTGCAGAGCAGCTGCCGGGCCCGTCCCCAGGCGGTCGTGGGACACGGGGACATGAGGGTATCCACCGGTCACCTGCACGGTACTGGGAACCTCAGAGAGGAGAGAGGCTTCGAGGAAACGTGGTTCAGCATCGTTTTTAATCTGGAATTTTTGTATCTATTTTTAATACAACATCCAGAGTTCAAAAGCCACACGTGGGGCTTCCCTGGCGGCGCAGTGGTTGAGAGTCCGCCTGCCGATGCAGGAGACACGGGTTCGTGCCCCGGTCCGGGAGGATCCCACGTGCCGCGGAGCGGCTGGGCCCGTGAGCCGTGGCCGCTGCGCCTGCGCGTCCGGAGCCTGTGCTCCGCAGCGGGAGAGGCCACAACAGTGAGAGGCCCGCGTACCGCAAAAAAAAAAAAAAAAAGCCACACGTTCTGAAAGGCCGTCCATTTAAAACTCTCACCTCTGCCCGCCCACAGCCCCCCAAACACACAGGAAACCACCTTGCTTGGGTCTGTGTGCCTTTCACCGTTTTCATGCACGGACAAGCGATGCCCACTCCTATGCCCCTCTGCTGCACGACCGAAAACACATTCTTCACACTGTTCTCTGCTTGCCTTTATTTTTTTTTACTGAAGCATGTTTCTGGGGGCTCTTTCCTTATTCCCTCTCGCGGCTGTCTAGTGTCCCCTGTCGGGATCCCGTCATTGCCTCGGCCGCCCGCGTCGATGACCCAGGGAACGGCTGTGCCTCCGCAGCCCTTTACCCGGAGGCCGCGCCGGACATGCTCCCCTGAGGGCTTCGCGGGGGCGGGTCCCCCTGCCGGGCACAGCGCCGGGCCCGTCCCACCCGCAGGGCCCGCGGGCCACCACCTTCGAGCCTCGGTTGCACGAGGCGGTTCCAATCCCTCCCGGGGGCTCGGGAGGTCGGGGGGGAGTTTGGGGCTGGGACCCCAGTCTACCTGCACGAGAAACAGGCCGACCCCTCCCCCATCCTCTCAGAGACACTCGTCCACACACAGGCCTAAAACTGAGTTCACGCCTTCACCCCACCCGTCCCCGACCCGCTCACTCGGCCAGAAACCTGGTTTTCGGTCTCTCTCTCTCTTGCCTCTCTCTGTCTTCCTGTCTCTGTTTCTGTCTCCGTTTCCCTCTCTCCCTCTCCCTCCCTCTCCGTCTCCCTCCCTCTCCTTCTCCCTCTCCCTCCCCCCCTCTCTCTCTCTCTCTCTCTCTCTCTCTCACACACACACACACACACACACACACACACACACACACACACACACACACACTCTCACATCACTGCCTTCTCCATCACCTCATCTCACTGGTTAAACACTTCTCTCCCTACTGCATCGGCTTTTATCCCTCCCCTGTCCCCCGGCCACCACCCTGGTCCAGGCAGTCCTTGTCTCTCACAGGACGGCCAGGGGACCCCCCCAACACCACACTTACCACCCCCAACCGCATCAGCCCCCTTGCTTTTCCGCTGGACCCTGGGGCCTCGCACACACTGCTGCCTTAACTCTGCCTGATTAACCGCCACTCGGCCTTCAGGTGTCGGCTGAACCATCACCCCTGGAGGCGGAGAGGCTCCCTCCCTGGCCTGGGCTGAGGTCCACACCCCTCGCAACCCTCACCTTCCCGTGTTGGAATGACTGTTGAGTGTCTGTCTCAGCTGTGAACGTCACAAAGGTGGGGAGCACGCCTGCTTCGTTCACCGCTCGCCTCCAGTGCCTGGGTGCTGACAGCCTGCCGGGATGGACGCACAATTAAGCAAGTCATCGCGTTGCCGCTGGAATTTCCCAGCGTCCAGCAGGGATGTTCAAGAGTGCGGCGGGCCACAATAAGGCAAGAGGGACGGGGGGACCGTGGCAAACTGGCACACACATAATCCATCCAAAAGGGGCGGCGGGAACTCCCCCCCCCAGTCGCTTGGTTGCATGTAAGAAGCAAGACCCTGTCTTGCCAGATCTTCTGATTAGTCGACAGAGGCGTCCCCCAGTGTTCCCGCCGAGTTTGGACCAGGCCGCGTCAGGCATCCGCCCCTGGTGTGACCGGCCGTGGGCACCCGCGGGCTGGGGTTGGGGGACTTGCCATTTGCAGAAAAGGGGTCCTCAGTGGAGTGCCCCAAGGCCCTCCCACGAGCCCCAGAGACGTTCCCCGCTCTGTGATTCTGGCTTTCCCTGTGGCCTTAGCCTTCAGAGGAGAAAAAAATCCAAGCAAGAAACCAGAGGGATAATTTTCCATGTGGGCGGCTCAGAGACGCAGCCCAGAGAGAAAATGGCAGCACGTGGCCGCACCCACTCGGTGACCTCTCCTGGGCTCACAGCTAACTTTTCTCTGGGTCCAGTTGTGTTGTTGCATTTTTATGCATTTTTTAAAATGTAAACTGAAGGTGGAGGTCACTTCCGTTCACGGGGCTCATGGGGGTCTCCCGGGAGGTGGGCCCGGCTGGACTCCTCCTGAGGGGCCAAGTCCGGCCCGGCGGGCCCAGCAGCCGCCGCCCCGTGCCAGGCAGCTCCCCGGCCTCCCGTTAGCAGAGCTCTGCTGATGGATGAAGCAGCGGCCCCGGGGCGGGGACGCCGTGGCCCACGCAGGCCGCCTTCCCACGTTCACGTCGATTCCCCGTCACCTCCCATTAATTATTTGTCCGCGCCTGCCTCTGAGCACCGCTTCGGGTGAGCCCTGCAGGATTCCTGCTCCCTTTGGTTTGGGGGCCTTAGACCTCTGACCTCAAGGAAGACCCTCCAGACTAGCCCAAGAGCGCCGCCCCCTCCGGTGGACCAGCGCGCCTACTGTGGGCCAGGCACATTCACGAATGTCATTTCCGAGCCTGGCGCCCATCTGTGCCCGTGGCAGGTATCACCCCATTTGATAGATGGGGAAACTGAGGCTTGGAGGGGCCTCGCCGCCAGGAAGGGGCGGAGCTGAGACTCGAAGAGGGAAACCTCAGGACGCTCTGAGGTCACAGCTGCCTGGGGGCTTCCCTGCTGGGGATCACCTGGAGCTCACATCAGGCTCCGGTTTAGGGGCGGGGGTCAAAGGTCAGACAAAAGTCAGGGAGGCTGGAGTGCTCAGGAGGGAGCGCTGAAGAGAGGGAGAGAGAGGCGTGCCCCCAGCCCTGTGCTGAGGGGGCCCGCGGGAGAGGCCTCGGGTACCGAGATGCAGGTGGGTTTGCCTCCTTCCGTCCTGTCCCCTCACCAGGCACGCGTCCGTGCTGACCCGGCGCCCCCACTCCCTGCACTGTCCCCGCCGCCAACAAAGCCATCTGCCCCCAAGAGCAGCCGGGCCTGGGTCCCTGGGCCCCTGGGCTTGCCCTCGGTGGCAGGGCCGCGGCGAGGCAGCAGGAAGTCTGGGGCTCCCGGGCGTGGGCGGAGCCGCAGCTGCCTGTGAAGGGGGTGGGCAGGGAGGGGGCGTGGAGGAGAAAGAGGAGAGGAGGTTTGGGGCTTTCTGGTTTGTTTGGATACTAAAATTAGCCATTGAATGAGGGGGCCGAGGGCTCTCACTAGTCTCTGAGCCCAGGCTGCTTCGAAACCCCAGGTGCTTGGCTAAAATTGTATTGAAAGTTTCCGAGCCAGTCGGGGTGACTGGAAATGAATCTCTAATACAGGAATTTCTTTCTTTCCTATCACATGTCATGTTCGGTTCCGATCTTGTTTTGACCGATGCTGCGTGTCTTCTCCAGCATTTGTGTCTCCGACTGAACGTGAATGTGGGTGTGAGGCTGTGAAATTGTGTTTGCCTCGGGGTGGAGGTGGGGAGAGATGGAGAGGAGCAGAGAAACAGAAAGAGACAGACACAAAGAGGGACGGAGCTCGAGACTGAAAGACCCTCGTCTCCTCCAGAGCAAGGCCCGCTCTTCCCCTCCTGTGCCCCCAGCCCAAGACCTGGCACAGGGACAGCAGGCATCTCAGTGACAGGTGTGCTCAGGTGTGGCCGCACAGTGAGGGGTCCTTGGGTATCTGTGGGCTGGAGATGCAGCATCCCAGGGATGGAATGGAGACTTCTGAGTTCTAAGATAATATTCTATGACCCACCCCAGCGAAGGTCATGTATAAAGTGAGACTATAAAACCCGGGTGATGTACCACATGGAGTCACTGTGAAGACCAAGCAAGCTCACACAGGGAACCCTCCACTTGGCATCTCTGGCTCAGCTGTTGCTAACTGCAGGTCTAGTGAGGCCAGGGCCCCTTGGCTTCTCCAGTGGCATTTGCCCAAATTAGATGTTCAAAGCCAAACAAATGTGCCATTTCCCTCCCCAACCTATTCCTCTTCCCCCTCCATATATGGCATCACCCCCTCACCAGTCACTCAAGCTGGAAGGCTAACACTCAGCCTCAATTCATAGCTTAACCTGCTTCTCTCCAGCCCCCACCCCCGGCCAGCCCTCCTGACTGGATCACCCTCTGACTGGTCGGCCAGCAGCAATTCTAACCCATTTTTGTGCCATGAACCCTTAGGCATCTGAAAACCCAGAGACTCTCTCAAAGTAACATTTTTAAAAATTGAAGTATAGTTGATTTACAATATTGTGTTAGTTTCAGGTGTACAGCAAAGTGATTCAGTTATATTTTTTTTCTTTCCATTATAGGTTATTATAGGACATTGAATAATAGAGAGCCCTGTGCTATACAGTATATCCTTATTGTTTGTCTATTTATATATAGCGGTGCGTATCTGTTAATCTCAAACTCCTAATTTATCCCTCCCCCCTTTTCCCTTTTGGTAACCATAAGTTTGTTTTCTATGTCTGTGAGTCTGTTTCTGTTTGTAAATAAGTTCATTTGTATTATTTTTTAGATTCCACATATAAGTGATATGATATTTTTGTCTTTGTCTGACTTCACTCAGTGTGATAATCTCTAGGTCCATCCATGTTGCTGCAAATGGCAATATTTTATTCTTTCTTATGGCTGAGTAATATTCCATTGGGTGTGTATATATATGTGTGTGTGTGTGTGTGTGTGTGTATATACACACACACACACACACACACACACACACACACATCTCCTTTATCCATATATCTGTTGATGGACACTTAGGTTACTTCCATGTCTTGGCTATTATAAGTAGAGCTGCTATAAACATTGGGGTGCATGTATCTTTTTGAATGAGAGTTTTTGTGTTTTGAGTTTTTGTGTTATGCCGAGGAGTGGCATTGCTGGCTCATACGGTAACTCTATTTTTCGTTTTTTAAGGAACCTCCATACTGTTTTCTGTAGTGGCTGCACCAATATACATTCCCACCAACAGTATAGGAGGGTTCCCTTTTCTCCACACCCTCTCCAGCTTCAAAATAACATTTTTTAATGCATGAGGTAAAATGCACAGGCTTGCAAAGGAAACTGTCTTTGTTGAAATACAGTTATCAAAATATTTAAAGAGCAAACCCGTAATCTGGTAATTTATGCCTTTGTTGTAAATGTGTTAAATAACAATATTCAACGAGAAGATCCAGTGAGGGGCAGACCACTGTCATTTTCCCAAAGCTGTGATGAGCGCGGCTGTATTTCAGGTCACCTGTGGCAGCCACAGGAGACACAAAGATGCCGGGTTTCTCTCGCTGAGCAAGTCCTAGAGCTGCGCCTACAGCCCTGTGGTCATCGAGTCGTTCACAGTGGAAGGAAACACTAACTTTCAGTTAGGGGTTAGAGAAAACGAAGATGTAATTTTTCCAGTCAAAACTCACAGACGCCCCCCCCCCAACCCGGATCCTGTGCAGAACCCCTGTCGGAGGGGTCTTCCTGGAACACGACTGGGTCACATCCTTCCCCTGCTTTAGACCTTCCCCCTGGGAGATGCTGGGGTTGGATGAGAGTGACTGACCCTGGCCCAGCAGCCAGCCCCATCCAGCCCCTTCCGGAACCTTCTTCCTCCTGCTTTCCACAGCCAGCCAGGCTGGTCGTGCTCCCTGTGGGTCCCCCAAACTCTTCCCGTCTGAGGCTTGCAGAGCTGCTGCTCCCTCTGTGCCAGGGATGCCCCCCCTCAGCCCTCTCTAACGCTCCATGTCCCCTCGAACAGGTTGAGGAGCTAACCCCCAATACCCGTGGAGGTGCCCTTATTTGGAAATAGCATCTTTGCAGATGTAATCAGGTTAAGATGAGGTACACGGTTTCAGTTATACAAGATGCATGAGTTCTGGGAATGTATAACACAGTGAGAATGGGTAAAAATACTGTATTGTATACGGGAGTTTGCCAAGAGGATACATCTTAAGTGAAGAGTTCTTACAGCACACACAGACCGGCTACCACACAAGGCGATGGGTTAGTTATTTCACTTGATTATGGCAATCTTTGCACAATGAATGCCTCTATCAAAACATCAGGTTGTACCACTTGGAGGTACACAATTTTTATACGTCAAAGAACTTCTCTGAATGCAACAAAGGCAAGAGGAGGTCATATTGGATTGAGGGTGGGCCCTAATCCAATGACTGGAGTCCTCATGAGAGAAACGAGAGGGAGGTTTGGATACAGGGACACAGAAGGCAGACGGCCCTGTGAGGACAGAGGCAGAGATTGGGGTGATGCAGCCACAAGCCCAGGAACGCCCGGGGGGCCCCCAGAGCGGGAAGGGGCAGCAAGGACCCTCCCCTGGAGCCTTGGAGAGAGAACAGCCCCGCAGACGCCTTGATTTCAGACTGGTGGCATCCAGAGAATACATTTCTGCTGTCTTAAGCCCATGGTCTGAGGTAATTTGTTGCGGCGGCCACAAGAGATAGACACAGAATATGTCAACTCCAGCAGAGCCTGGGCTGCCTTCTCGGTCCCTAAGTCCCATGCCTGGCACACAGTCGGTGCTCACGGGGTGTTCGGAAGGGGTGAATGCGTTGCCAGAGATGTAAACCTGTGTCCCGGCAGGGGCGGTATTTTGTCCTCAGCGACACAGGCACCGGGTCTCCGTGCTGACCACCCCCCGGACCCGGGCTGGGTTTGTGGTCGGGGTTGGCTCTACCGCCCCCCACACCCCTGGAACCCCTTCCTGGGTCACATTCATCCTTCTGTCCCCCAAACCTAGCAAAGCCTGGACCCACGAAGTGGTGGCAAGAGGGGGGCAGGGAGCCCGTCCTGTACCCAGGGTACAGGGAAGAGAGACAAGGCCTGGTGTGCGGGGAAGAGCCCATCGAGCTCACACTCGGTCCCCAAGCCCTGGCGAGAAAGGGCCCGGGTCCCAGGGCAGAGGCCCCTCCAGCCTCCTTTCAAGTGGCCCTGAGGGTGTGTCTGACCTTGAGCATGGCTGGGGGCCCCTAAGCAGGAAGGAAGGAAGGCAGACCTTCAGACAGAGCTTGAGCCTGGGAGGCCTGGCCCAGAACTCACCTCGAGAAAAACCATCCTTCCCTGTCCCTGGCGCCCTGACAGCTTAAAATAAACAGCTACCCAGATACTCACCGTTGCCCTGTGCACCAGATGGGAGGGAGGGAAGTGTCACTGCAGAAAGCCCGGGTCAAGTAAGAACAGCTTGCGCTGGTCCTGGTTCTCCCAGAGAGACGGCAAGCTGGGCGTGGGACCTGGGCTGCATCCACCCAGGCAGGGGGAATCCGGACACGGCAACATCTGCTGGGCCCACTTCAGGTCGCAGGTGGGAAGCAGGAGGGCCAGCTTCGAGCCAGAGACATTGCCGTCTGAAATGCAATTTCTCACCGCCCCGCAAGCTCTTAGTGGTGCAGAAAGAAGTTAGGCGGCGGGTGGGGAGGAGGTGCCCGGATGCCCCAGACTGGAGGAGGGCTCAAGGCAGCGGGTGCGCGTGCCGGGAGAAATCTCAGAGGAGCCGAGTGATCTCGGAGGGAAAGCATTCAATGTCTCTGTTAATATGGCGCAGCCCCATTCACACTTTATTTAATGATCAGCCTCCAGGACTTATAGCCATGCTCAGCTTGAATGACCATCAACTGCTATATTTTTCTAACGATTTTCTTTTCTTTCTGTCCTCCTTTCCTTTCTTTTCTTTCTTGACTCTGCGTGTATGTATGTGTGTGTGTGTGTGTGTGTGAATTTCAGCAAGTGAGTTTCTAGGCTGGGAAGACGTCTAGTACCCTCTAGTGGTGAGAAGGGCTTCACTATGCTGTGTAGGTGTGTACACGCGTGTGTGTTTGGGAGTGTGTGTACTCATGTTTATGTACACGTGTTTGGGGTATGCACAGACGTGTGTGTGTGCTTGGGGTGTGCGTGTGGTCTCCGTGTGCTCATGTACAGGCAAGCACATGTGTTTGGGGGGGTGTGCACACACGTCTGCTCATGCTGGGCTGTGGGGTGTCAGGTCTGTGGTGGTGCACCCTTGGGTGCTGGGTCCCCGGTCACAGGTCCCACGCGTGCATGAGGACCCCGGCCCCACTGGTGGCCCAGTTCCCTCCAGGCTGTGCCTGCCACCTGCCTCCCCCCGTGCGCCCCACCCTCTGCAAATTCTCCCAGACAGGCTGCTGCCAGCTTGGCGAGCCCAGCCTCCTGCAGACCCTCTCCCTCAGGCCCGTGGCCCACCTTTCCATTAGAGCGACAGGGAGGGGTGGCTGGGGTCCCCTTCCCTCAACCCAGAGTTCTGCAGTCCTCGGTGACGTAAATCTCCCAGGATGACGCGGAGAAGGGGCCTCGCCTGGTCACCCCCGGGGCCACAGGCTCCCCGCACCGGCTGCTGGTGCGGGAATCGGCGGTTCACCTTCCGGGAGGCGACACGGAGCAGAAAGGGCGGGCGATCCTGCCCTCCTCGGAGACCCAGCACCGCCCAGGAGGTCCCCAGACCCTAAAAGTCGTGCTGATAACATCCAGTGCCCTCCACCGCTGGCCCAGCGTGGCCTGGCTGGAGGGGAAGCTCCTCTCCGGGGCCCCCCCCTGGGATTACTGAAGGCCCCAGGAAGACGATTTGAGCCTGGCTGGCCCCTCACAACTGTGTGAACTTGAACAGCTCTCTCCGTATTTCCAGCTGTAAAATGGGCACGGATCTGTACGAAAATGGAAAGCAACACTGCATATCTCATGTAGGGTTACATACAATGTGCAGTAACGATACACATTCACGCAATGGAGAAGTAAATAACCAGTGGGGGATGTGGCTCTTTCTCAGGGGAGAGAAGGGAAGGGATTGGGGTAAGGGACATGGCAACAGGGGCTTCAGCCGCACCTGTCATTGTCTATTTCTTTTCATAAAACCCCGCGAAAGCACCTGCACGGGAAACGTTGGAACTCAGTGGAGCTGGAAGGCGGGGGGCCCACGATGGCTCATGCTGCTACTTTCTGCGGCCTTCTGTATGCTTGAATGATTCCACGAAAAGATAGTAAAATGAAGTGGGGATATTAAAACCCCTCCGAGAGCTCCTGAGAGGATGGATGCAAGGCACCTAGCCCAGTGCCAAGGGCTCACCCGACACCCAGCCCACTCCGCCCCCAGCCCCTGCGGCCAGCACCCCTCCTCCCGGCCAGCCCGGACCTGGGCCAGAATGTTCCTCGCCGACCCCAGCAGACCCAGCCCGGCCAGTGCGTCCTCGTGAGGGGGTTCGCTCGCGCTCAAGCTGTGCACGTCTTAGCAACACCCGGCACAGCAGTAAAGACCTTCACCCCAAAGCACTCAGCCGCCGGCTCCGAAAAGGGAGGGCTTCCAGCCTGCAACACGCAAGTGATCTGAGAGGTATGTGGGCTTTTTTAATCAGAGAAAATATAGTATAATGATATATATGTGATATGTAGAAATAATATATACATATATATGTGATATACATTATAATGTAACACTATCAGATGTGTTGAAGACACTTATTTTTATGTTATTGTCGATTTGGGCAAACAATGCTGGTTTCCCACAAATCGTGGCAATGTATAGTTTTCTTTTATCATCAGTTTGTGTATATTGAAAAAAAAGGTGACTTGACTTAAAGGAAGACGCAGCTGGGGTCAGGATGACACGTCGTGCGGATCAAGGCCTTTTGCACCCAGCCGGGGTCTGAGTGGGGCTGACTGTCTGCCTGTACCCACTCACCAGGCCATACTGGCTGTGGCCGCCCAGAGGATGGGCATCTTTTTCTGTGTCTGAAGGAACTGTCCAGGCACCAAAAATTGTAGGGGTGGAATTTGAACTCTGGACCAGAAAGGGATATCGGGACGCTCGGCCTCCTTTCTTCCTGATGACACAGGAACAACCTGCCTTTTTGCCAGGCCCCTCACCCCACGGGGCCCACAGGCCTGAGGACGCCACACCGGGTCCATATGCCAAGGTGGCCCAGGCTGGTCCCAACTCTCCCGCTCGCTTGCTGTGTGACCTCAGGCAAGCCCCTGTCCCTCTCTGGGCCTGTGTGTCTCCATCTGTAAAATCAAAGGTGGGAGCTGGTTTCTAATGTTTGTTTGTTTGTTTATTGGAGTAGAGTTGCTTTACAATGTTGTGTTGGTTTCTGCTGTAGGACGAAGTGAATCAGCTCTATGCATACATATATCCCCTCCCTCTTGGACCTCCCTCCCACCCCTCTAGGCCGTCGCAGAGCCCCGAGCTGAGCTCCCTGGGCTATACCGCAGGTTCCCACTAGCTATCTAGTTTACACATGGTAGCGTATATGTGTCAATCCTAATCTCCCAATTCACCCCACCCTCCCCTTTCCCCATCATGTCCACACGTCCGTTCTCTGCATCTGTGTCTCTATTCCTGCCCTGCAGATAGGTTCACCTCTACCATTTTTCTAGATTCCACATATATGTGTTAGCATACGGTATTTGTTTTTCTCTTTCTGACTTACTTCACTCTGTAGGACAGACTCTAGGTCCATCCACGTCTCTGCAAATGGCACAATTTCGTTCCTCTTTATGGCTGAGTAATATTCCATTGTATATGTGCACCACATCTTCTAAAGGCGCCTCACCACAGACAGTCTGGGGTTCCCCCTTTTCCCCCACTCCTCTGCCATGCACACACCCTGTGTCTAAACCGATGGCTTTCCTTGACATGACAGATGCAGCCAGCAGAAAAGAGTTTCCCCCTGAAGCCAGTGACTTACATGCGGGCCCATCAGCCTCATCAGCTCGTCCCCGCTCAGTGACGGAGGCGGCATTGCCTCCCGGCCCCTCCACTGGCCCCTGGTACCTGCCTGCGGGGCCCAGGGGCCCCGTGGGGGCCTGGATGGACGACAGTCGGGGCACGGGGTAGGGAAGGGTCCACAGACCCTCAGGAGCCAGGCACCCCCCTGCCTTACTAACAGGAGGCCTGTGGCCTGCAGCTGAGGCAGCTTGCCCGGGGTCACACCAGAAGCCACTGGCAGGGCCCAGACGGACATCCAGGCGCCTGGCGGGGCCTCACGGTGGGAGGGGCAGAGGAAGTTCCAGGTGCTGCTCCCGGCCTCCCAGGCCCGTCGGGGAAGGCCTCAGCCCCTCCCCGGCCCTCCTCTCTGCCCCGCGGTCCAGCTTCAGGGAAGGCCCTGGCCCTCTGGTCCTGCCCCTGGCAGGAGTAAGCCCTGCTCCTGGGAGCCCCAAGCGCCCTCGCCACTCCGTGAAGCCCCTTCTCACTGGGCCCGAAAAAGACCCTCGTTCGATCTTGGCCACAGTGGTGGGTGCTGGTGGCCCTCGCCCGCCAGCCCCACCGTGTCGTGTGCTGAGGCCTGAGCGGCACTGGGGAAGCTCCGCAGAGAACGCGGCCTCCGCCGTGGGCCTGGCACTTAGGAACACGGCCCGCCGAACCCTCGAAACACCTGGGATGGAGAAGCTCTCCTTCACCTCCAGCCGAGGAAGGGGGAGGGCGGGCAGTGCTTTCCCAGGGCGGGAAACATGCAGCTGGGATCTGCAAGCAGGCCGGTCTCACCCGGCAGCGTGGGCTCGGTCACGTGGCCCTGAGAGCACGTGTGCGCTCAGCAGAGAGGGGTCAACGCCGCCCAGGGCGCCCCACGCTGGTCGGGCTTCGGAAGCTACTGCACTGATGTGGCAGCCGGCAGCAGCAGGTTTGAACGTGTCGTCTTCGGACACACCTGGGACAGGTGAGTTGGGGACCCCCAAAGAGCCCCCCGAGTCATTCACCCTCCCCTCCCCCAACACCTCATCCCCACCTGGTCCTGGCACCTCGTGGGGCTCCCAGTGCCCGTGAGGGGGCGGGATAGGGGCCCTCCCTTCGCTGAGCCCACGGGAGGTCTGCACCTGAGCCAGGCAGCTACGACCTGACGGGGCAGTGAAGCTCAGGGAGGTCCCACAACTCGCCCAAAGTCCCCCGCTGGCAGGACTCTGAAAGTTTGGGGGAGCAGATGCCACCCTGGGTTGCCCCTCACTCCCTCCTGTAGGGTTTGGCCGCTGGGGCCCCCACCCCGTAAAGGAGCCCCCGTCCCGGGGCTGAGCCCACCTCTGCCAGGCACTCCCCACCGCCACCGTGGGCTGGGTATAGATGAAAATTCAATTTCATTAAGCTAGTGAGCCATCAATCCCTGGCTCTGTCTAACAGTGCCGGGCAGGGGGCCTCGCTTCCCCCGTAATTCACTTGGCCTCCTCCGCTCTTGTTCGCAAACTGCTAGAGCTGCACTTTCCGCCCAAATTTATGGCGCTGGCGGAGTCTGGGGCCTGAGTTACAGCTGCAGGTTTGACGGGGGACTGCATTATTCTGCATCTAATCTTCACGCCCTGACAGCCAGGGAAGGGCCTGCTGCTCTCCTGGAGCCGGGCGTTGTTCTCCGGCTGGCCAGGCGTCGGTGGAGGCCCGGATCCTGGGCCCAGTCCCGAGCCACCCACGCCCAGGCAGAGACCCAGAATCAGAGAGCTCAGCCCACGCGGGCGGTAACACCCGCTGAACAGCCACCCATTTCATCCTGTAAAGGAGGGCGTGGAATCCCATTTCTCAGATCAGCAAACCGAGGCACAGAGTTCAGTGGCCTGCCCAGGAGATCTGGGCCTCATCCCCAGGGCTGGCTAACAGCAGAGCTCACTGTTGAGCCGAAGCCCAGAGAGCCGACTCAGCCTCGGCGCTGCCCAAACACTAGCCCAAGTGCACACCAATCGTGTCCACGGGTGCCCGGGGCAGCCTTGCTTGTAATTGCCCCCCAAAGAAGAATTCAGTAGGCCACAGAGCAACAAATAACGGGACCCACAGAATTCTAGGTTCATGAAGTAAGCGAGGGAGCCCCATGTGTCCTGACGTGCAAAGATGTCCAAGCTACACTGGCACGTGGAAGAAGAAAACTCTGAAACTATGTGTCATGTGTGCCCAAAGCACAAGTATAGGTCTAAGTGTGCAGGCTTGCGTGTGCACAGAAAGGTCCGGGGATGGAGATGCCACACGTCAACAGGGCTCACCTCTGGGTTTAGGGACTGAGGCAGGAGGGCAGTGCTGGCTTTCCTCCGCGGAAGGATCGGAACGGTGCAATGAGCGCACAATACTTCTGTAAAGGTAAACGCCATAAAGCGTTTCTCGAGCCCCACATCCCCACTCACAGAGCCTCTGGGAGTCTCCACACCCCCTTCTGGGCGTCAGGTGTTCAAGTGGGTCCGTAGGAGGAGGGCTCAGCCGTTCACGCCCCCCACGCCCGCCCCGCTGGGACTCTCGACCGCTGCGCCGCCAGGGAAGCCCCAGACTTCATTTTTTCAGAGCAGTTGAGGTTCACAGCAGAACTGCGAGGAGGGTACAGAGATTTCCATGCACCGCCCCCCTCACAGGCACAGCTCCCCGCTATCAGCACCTCACCAGAGGGTGCGTCTGCTACAACTGATGAACCTGCATTGACACGCCACTGTCACCCTAAACCCATAGTTTACATTAGGGTCCACTCAATGTCGTACAATCTATGGGTTTGGACGAACGTAGAATGACATGTATCTGCCATCATAGTATTACACGGGGTAGTTTCACTGCCCTAAAACTGCTCTATGACCCACCTGTCCATCCCTCCCTCAAACCCCTGACAACCACGGATCTTCTTGCTGTCTCCATAATTTTGCCATTTCCAGAAGGTCATATAGTTGGAGTCATGACAGTGTGTAGCCTTTTCAGATTGGCTTCTTTCACTTACTAATATGCATTTAAGGTTCTTCCATGTCTTTGCCTTGACAGCTCATCCCCTTTCAGTGCTACATAATATTCCCTTGTCTGGGCGGACCTCAACGTATCTATCCGTTCACCTACTGACGGATATCTTGGCTGCTTGCTTCTTTGCTTTTTATTTTTAATTGTGGTCTAATCTACAAACACGAAGATTCACTCTTCGGGGCATATACAGCTGTATGTATGAATGGACGCGGCCGTGTAAGGACCAGCCCCATCAGAGTACAGGAGAGTCGCATCGCCCCCAGAAGCTCCCTGCCCTGTGGAGTCCACCCTTCCCCCACCCCCGCCTTGGCAACCACTAATCGGCCCTCTGTTCCCGTCGTCTTGCCTTTTCCGCGGCGGTGTGTATCACGCAGCGTGTTGCCCTGTGACTCTGGCCCCGTCCGCGCCGTTCCATGCATGTGTTGTGCGTTCCTGTTGTGCTGAGAGGTGCTCCACTGTACGGATGCTTATCCATTGACCAGCGGGAAGGTGTTTCACTGGTCTCCACCGTTTCGTTCTCACGCATTAAGCCTCCGTAAACATTCTCACGCAGGTTTTTGTGTGAACCCACGTGTCCATTTCTCTTGGGTAAGTATCTAGGATCGGGGTCGCGGGAATAACGTTATAAAAAACTGACAAACCCCTTTCCCAAGGGACTGTGCCACCGTGCGCCCTGCCAGCGCCGTGTGAGTCCGGGGGCTCTGCGCCCTCGGCGTCACCGCGTTGTCTCGTGGTTGCCCTTCTAACGGGTGCGTCTCTCCTGCTGGCCTTCATTTGCCTTTCACTGATGGCCAACGATGTTGAATGCCTTTTCACGTCCCAATGTGCCATCCAAATATTGTTTTTAGCAAAGTGTCTGTTCAGATCTTCTGCCCGCTTTTTATGAGGTTGCTTGTTTTCTTGTTCATGAGTGTTGAGAACTCTTTGTATATGCTGGATACAAGTCCTTTGTTAGTTCCATGTTTTGCTGCAGCCTCATTTTAAGACCAAGGCCCAGACCCCAAGGGTGTGTCTTCGTGTACCTCTAAGTCAGAGTCATTGATTTTAAAACAAATCTGCCCCGGTGACCATTCAGTGGTGTGGTCAGAGCCCTAAGGCCAGGGCTGGGTCATCTGGAGGAGCACGTGGGCAGAGCCGATGGGTTAGCCTGGTAAAGGAAGAGGAGAGAGTGCACTGGGAGAAGCAGAGGCCATTCCAGACCAGCTCCGTCCGGTACAGGAGCCACTGGACCCAGGCAGCTCCTGGGCTCTTGACATGTGGCTTGTGAGACAGAGGAACCGCTTTTTAAATTTTATTCCATTTTAATTGAAAAACTGATATCAATGGATGGACAACAAGGTCCTACCGCATAGCACAGCACAGGGAACTATAGTCAATGTTCTGGGATAAATCATAATGGAAAAGAATATCGAAAAGAATGTAGATATACATACAACGGAGTCACTGCTGTACTGCAGAAGCCAACACAACATTGTAAATCAACTCGACTTCAATTTAAAAAAAAACAAAACTGACATCGGATTCAATGACTGGGAAACTTTTAAGTATGTTTGGTCAACTCGTGTGTGCTACCCTACTTTGCCGACCGTTAGTTTTGTGAAATCTAAATACAGGTCAAATATTGCTGGTTAAAACGTAGCGTCCGAGTTGAGATGTGTTGTAAGACACGCGCCAGGTTTCAGAGACTTCCTGCAAACAGAGTAACTTAAGCTATGTCACCAGCAACTTTTATGTTGATTCCATGTTGAAAAGACGACATTTAGCACCAATCGGGTTAAACAAAATATGTGCTTAAAATTCATTCCACCTGTTTCTTAATGAGACTAGGAGACAGCTTTAGGTTACCTACATGGCTTGTGTTTGTGGCCTGCGTCCTGTTTGTAAGGTCAGATCTGCTCTAAGTGCGGGAACAGAAACCCAGCACGCCGGTAGCCCGCGTTCACAGCCTGGCACACACCTGCCCCGGCCCACGGCACCCGGTTCTTAGGAACGAGGCCACACCCCTGTCACGTGGAACAGGAGTGGCTCGGAGGGAGCAGGTGGAAGGACTTGGAGCGTTAACACACGTGAAGCACGTACACACACTCCTTTCCGACCCTCCCTGTTGGGTGGGCGGCCATCCCCTCAGAGCAGAGAACTTAATGCAAGACCTTGACCATTGTGGTTTTTAAAAAATGTGGTTCTAGAAAGACTTGGGAAGAAAATAAGATCCTGAGAACACCTGGGTTCTCCCCACTCCCAAACGAGATGGAGATCCCGCCAGTGGGGGGACGAGGAGAGGCCCAGGGGAAGTGAGCGGGTCGGATGCTACCAGGGGCTCTGAGAAGGGGTCCTGACCCTCAGGCAGTCGGGGCGCAAGAACCCCCCAGAGGCCGGACACCTGAGGACAGATGGAGCCTGGGGAACTGGTAAGTGGAGGCACACGCAGGGAGGCAGGGAGGACAAGGGCCCAGAGGTTAGCACGGGCCAGCGAGAACGGCCTGACACAGAGGAAACAGTCTCCGTGGAGGACTGGGTGCCTGGAGGACGCCTAGAGCAGGGGGGGTCCGCTGTGACAGTGTCCCTTCAGGGGCCGCCAGTGATGGGGGGGCTGATGGAAAACCAGGCGTACCCCAGTGCCATAAGTCCCCAGAACACCCTAGAATGTAGCTGCTGCTCCAGGCCAGGGGAAGGGCAAAGGGCCACCCCCAAACTGTCTGAGTTCAAACGATCGCGTTTACTTGGAGTTGGCCAAGATGACTTTATCCGCCGTCAGTCAGAATAGGGGCCCGGTAGCCGCGGGGTTGAGTTACAGAAACACACAGGCCTGGTTCTGCTTCGCCTGTCGTGCAGTGAGAAATGCAGCCCCGCTGCCTGAGTGACCACTTCCTTCTCACGCAGCCAGGAAGCTTCCAGAGCTCGGCTGCGTGGCTAAAGACAGGAATGGCCGGACCCCTGGGGCCTGAAGCACACACCCCGAGCTAAGACCCTGCAAAGGGAACAGGGCCAGCTCCCTTGGAGCCGTGTCGGGAGGCTGACCTCGCTCCTCTGGGCTGGCTGAGCGTCCACATAGGGCAGCCTGGGCCGGGGAGTGTTGGGCGGCTGATAAACGGCCTCGCACAACCAGCCTTCCCGGAACGGCCAAGGCCAAGGCTGGTGGGCAGGAGTCGTGGTCCGTGGCAGGGCTGCTGGATGAATGCCTGTAGCTGGGGAGGGGGGCCCCTTCCGCCCACAGCGCTGGTCACACCTGTCTGGTCCCGGAGGGGGGACTCCGGGCGCGAGTGAGGACAAATGGCAGCCTGGAGAGCTCATTTGTGGCCCGCAGAGGAGATTTCCCGCGCCCTCTGCGCCCTCGATTCTGGAGCCCCACGCTGGGTGTCGTGGTGTGGTGTGAGCGACACCTGGTGGTTGCAAGCGGGAACTGCAAGTCATGTTCTCCAGGTCGCCAGGGACCACCCCCAGGCTGGACCCCACCCTCTGCGGGCAAAGGCGGGACCCCCACTGAGCACTGCCTGAGGACTTCGCATGGAAGCAGCAAGGTAGAGCTACAGGGACCACACCGCCCAGTCAGGAGGCGTTCATTCTTTCCCTCCCCCAACACTCCTGAGTGCCCCCTGCATGCAGGGCGTTTGGAAGAGAGGTGCCTGGCTTCACGTCACAATGGGGGAGGCAGAAGGCAAGCATATAAGTCATGAGACAATGTCATGCTGGGTTAAGCGCCATGAGAATTTACAATGTTCAAGAACAGAGTCCAGGCTTCCCTGGTGGCACAGGGGTTAAGACTCCACCTGCCAAGGCAGGGGACACACGGGTTCGAGCCCTGCTCCGGGAGGATCCCACATGCCGCGGAGCAACTAAGCCCTTGCGCCATAACTACCGAGCCCATGGTCTAGAGCCCACGAGCCACAACTACTGAGCCTGCACTTTAGAGCCCACGAGCCACAACTATTGAAGCCTGCGCACCTACAGCCCGTGCTCCTCAACAAGAGAAGCCACCGCAATGAGAAGCACGTGCACCGCAACGAAGAGTAGCCCCTGCTCACCAACTAGAGAAAGCCCGCGCGCAGCAACGAAGACCCAACAACAGCCAAAAATAAATAAATAAATTTATTTTAAAAAGAGAAAGAATAGAGTCCAGAATCTTTCTCAGGGCCTCCTGTGAGCCTCATCTCAGCTTCATCTCCCAACACTCATGCTGACACAGGCCGAGCCCCACCCTCATGGAGCGCCCTGCAAGTCGTGATCTACGGCGCCATCCAGGCCTCAGGGCCTTTGCACATGCTGTTCCCTCTAGCTGCAGAGCCCTCCCCACCTCATCTGCCGACAAATCCCACTTGCCCTTTACAGCTAAACACAAGGGTCACCTCTTCCATGGAGCCTACCCTGATAGTCCACGGGCAGAATCAGCCCTCTTGCGCCCCACCATGTTGTTCCTGCACCTTGTGTGGCTCTTCCAGAAGGTAAGAGAGTGGGGTGACCATGAGCACTGGACTTGGAGCTGGGGAGACCTCGTGTCCAGCCCTGAATGTCACTTCCTAATTTTGTCACCTTGGGCACCTTTCTTAGCCTCCGTTTCCTTGCCAGTGAAAAGTGGGATTTATAATAGCACACAGCGCTCAGCGCATCTCCTGGCACCCAGAAAACACATTAGGTAAATGTTAGCTGCGGCTGGTTTTGATCTTGCTATTGGTATTGGCATTGGCATTGGCATTGGCATTGGTATTGTGTCCTGAGGCCAGACAAGCAGCTGTTTGTTGTCCGGCTTCCCGGAGAGACTCTGAGAGTCTTATCGTGTCGTGTTTTGTCTCATGGGGGGGCTTTTCCTGTTGCTTCTGAATTGTGTCTGGGACCCCGAGCTGGCAGCAGGGGGTTATCAGGTAACGCCAGCCAGCAGCAAAGGGGGTGAGAGGGCTTCTCAGGGCTGAAGAGGTGGCCAAAATGCTGCCCTGCCCTCCCCCCACGCCCCCGAATCCTTCCACCCCCCGGGCACATAAGCAGGGGGCTGTGAAAGAGGCAGGCAGAGAGGAACCATCAGGAGTCCTAGGCCAGGGCCAAGGGGCGGGGAAGGGGAGGGCTGGGGAGCGAGTTAAGCAAGAGTCTTGGGTTTTTCCCTCCCCCTCCTCCTCTTCCCCCCCCAATACCCACGGCCCAGCAGAGAGGAAGGAAGAGGAAGGAAAAGCAGGCGGTTCCCTCTCTCCCTCCTGGAGAGCAGGGCAAGGCCTGGCTGCTCTGTGGAAGGGGACAGGATGAGGGTGAACTTGGATTTGAGAAGGAAGTTTTAGATTCAACCAAACCGGCGATTTTATTGCTCAAAATCCCCCGGGAAATGACGGAGTCTGCCCGAGCCCTAGCGAAGGGACAGGAAGCAGAGATTGGAAAGAACGAATCACGAGTGGGGAAAAAAATCAAATTATTTCCTTTGCGTTCCCAACGGGCCAACAGCTCAGCTCCAGCGCCTGGAGCTGAGCTGGTGGCCGACCCAGCCTCACTAGAGGACGGGTCACTCCCTCCACCAGGGAGTTCCATGCCCCAGATGTGCTCCCATGAGGGTCTTGGCCCAGGACGCCCCCTGCCCCCCAGAGCCCATGCTCTCAGCAGACTCAGAGCCCGTGCACAGAAATGCCCTGCTTGGTTTGATGCTCTGCTGTCCCCGTCTTGAGACTCTTAAGACCTTTGCGGACAAGGGACCCCACATTTTCCTTTCGCACTGGACCCTGAAAATTATTCAGTTGGTCCTGGGATGGTTACTTTCTTCCCAAGGTCACAGCCAGCGAATGGAACCCCCTCCTCAGGCCCCAGGGCTCCTGTGCAAACTGCTCCCCACGGCACCTTCTGGGGACCTCTGAGCCCAAGCAGGCTCCCTCCTTCCTCCTTCCCCAGAAGGAAAGCTCTGAGCCCACCACCCCCTTTGTCTCTCTTCTCTGAGAGCCTTGGTCTGCATAGACCACCAGAAGAGGGGCCCCAGCCAGCAGGGGCGGGTCACCATCGGACACAACTCTTGCCCATTTTGCGGGGGAGGCGTGGGGTGGGCAGCCCTATAGGTCCTCTAGGGCACAGAAACCTACAGGAAGTTACACAGAATTTCCAGAAGCTGCAATGGAATGAGAAGGCCAAGGGCAAAAAGGGAGACAGTCTGGGCTTCCCTGGTGGCGCAGTGGTTGAGAGTCCGCCTGCCGATGCAGGGGACGCGGGTTCGTGCCCCGGTCCGGGAAGATCCCACGTGCCGCGGAGCGGCTGGACCCGTGAGCCATGGCCGCTGAGCCTGTGCTCCGCCACGGGAGAGGCCACAACGGTGAGAGGCCCGCGTACCACAAAAAACAAACAAACAAATTTTTTTTTTAAAGGGAGACAGTCCCACAATAGGAATCAAGTAAGTGCAAAGACTTAGCACTTCCCGGGCGCCAGACTCTGTGCTGAGTTTCCTACATCACTGGGGTCAGTGTGTTCGCTTGCTTAATCTTCACAACATGCCGGCTTGACTATTTCATCTCTAGTTTACAGAATAGGAAACGAGGCACAGAGAGGTTAGTCACTGATCCAAGAGTCATCGTAGCTAGTGGGTGGCAGAGCCTCAGTGTCCCCGGGGTATACTTTGTGCCCTGGGTGTTTTCCATTTGTCACTCTAACTGCTGCGATAACTCCACAGTGGTGATTAATGCTAAACAAAGATTTTGGAGGTCTTCATGGTATGTGGTAACATGGTACTTTCCGGCCCCTTTGTTGGACTAGATCTGCATTAGTTTGGGGGTTCTCCAGAGAAATAGAACCAGCAGGAGATTATATTCATATAATGTTACATATAAGATATATTATATATACAATGATTATATGTGTCCAAAGATTTATCTTAAGAAGTTGGCTCACACAGGCGTGGAGCTGCCAAGTCCGAAATTTGTAGGGCAGCCCAGCAGGCTGGAAACTCAGGCAGGCGTTGATGCTGAGGGCTTGAGACAGAGTCTCTTCTCTGGGAAACCTCCGTGTTCGCTCGTAAGGCCTTTCAACTGATTGGATGAGGCCCAGCCGCATTACACAGGGTGACGTCCTTTACTTAAAGTCAACACACCTCCAGAACATTTTCACGCAGCATCTAGATTAGTGTTTGATTAAATCACTGGGTCCGATGGCCCAGCCAAGTTGACACATAAAACTAACCATCACCAGTTCTGACCAGTAAGCCCTGTGCAGAACTTGCTGGTTGTGCATTTAATGGTCAGTGCGAAGCCCTCCGAAGCTCCTTCCTTTGCTCTGCTCGGTGACCAGCAAAGTTCAAGATGGGGGCTGCCAGGTCAGCCTGGGTCCCGGACTGAGGTGACGTGAAAGAGCTTTCCCGTACAACCTTGATGTGATTGAAGGGGGAGCCAGAAAAAAAAACCCCTTGGATTTGGGAGAATTTTGTGAAGCTAAACCAGGTCTAAATAAATTGGGTCCCCCTGCTTCAACTTTGCATTCGTGCAACCCTCGTGAACTGGCTTTTGCTGTTTCTTGAGGCCTCCCCACATCCTAGCCTCCCCTCATAGGTGGTGTTATGAAAGGCCCCACGGTTGCTGCCAAGGTTGAAATAACACGCAGCAACCTGTCATGTTTGAACCTCCGTCAGCGCCAAAATAGAAAATCACCCAGCTGTCTAGCCTGCTGACCTGGTTCCTAAAATTGCTGACTGTTTGTTCCCATACATGTTCTCCTTCTGGGGTTTGGAGGACAAATAAGTAGATCCTAGGTTCAAACTGGGAAGTGCCTCGGCCCATGAGACCTGGGTCCCACGACTAACCCTTCCTTTAAAACATGTTGACTTTGGCTGAGATAATCATCTAGCAAGACAGCTAATTCTCTCTTCCAAACCATGGCCGTGGCAGCACCCTGGAGAATCCCCTTGTCTACTTCCAAGAGAAGTGACGAGGCCTGTCCTAAAGAGAGGGCCCTCTGCGGTGCTCTCAAGACCCTTGAAGACTAGGCCTGCCTGCCATCCGTCCATCTACCCACCCATCCATCCATCCAACCAGCCATCCACTCTCCTCCCATCTTTCCTTCCTCCCTCCCTCCCTTCCTTCCTTCCACTCATCTACCCAACAAGCAGTGGTCTGAGTTTCTGTTATGTGCAAGTGCAGGGCCTCCAGCTCTACACTGATAGACACAGACCCTGCCTCGTGGACGTAGTTGCGGAGACAGACATTCAACGTATAATGGCAGAAATAATTTTAAACGTGATAAATGCTAGGGAATGAAAAGTGTGGGACACGAGGAGGAAAGATACTGGGAACTGGGCCTGGTTTGGTGGGTGTGGTGGGGAAATCTCGGGTCAGGAAAGGCCTCCTGAGAAAGTACTGTTTGAGCTCAGCTCTAAAGGAGGAAAGCCTGGGAGAGAACTGAGGGTGGAAAGAAATACCGGGAGCCAAGGCCCTGAGGCAAGAGCAGCCTTTCCCAGAATGTGAGCCAGGGCTGCCGAGCTCTTCAGAGTGCATGGGCCTGTGTGGAGGCAGGAGGAGGAAGCAGTAGAGGCCCTCTTCTTAGTCCCACGGCGGTGGGGCTGTGGGGGGGGGGGGGGGGCGGGGAGCCGTGCTGCTGTAAAGGTAGCGTGGGGCTCCAGGTGAGGCCAAAAGTCTGGCATTCAAGTGCTGGGTTTGCCACGTCCTCGGTGCGTGATTTGGGGCAGGAGACTTTACACCGCCAAGGGTCAGTCTGATTGTAAATAATATGGAGATAGTAATAGTAACAATGACTAACACGTAGGGAGCTCTTACTTTGGTGCCGGCCATTTTTCTTAGGACTTCACCTACGTTATTCAATCAACAATGATTTCAAGCTTGTACTATTGTAGTACCATTATTATTCCCACTTTACAGATGAGGAAAAGTGATGCACGGTGAGACTGAGAAATCTTCTTAAGGTCACACCCCTAGTAGAGCATGGAGACTCGAGTGCAGACCCATGGGCCCCGCTGTCCGTGCTCTCAACTATTAGGCTACATTGCCACGTGCAAGTTGTATCAGTAAGGAGATGTTAGCTTATGAGGCAGTAACAAACAACCCCAGAAACTTTTGTTTACTATGATGCAGTAACAAACAAATTGAACACACTGGGCCAAGTTCGTTTAGAAGGTCTATTTTTCATTTCTATAACTTTGGAGTTTTTAGAAGATGTATTTATGTTAGTGATATCAAATTTCATTGCACCATGATCAGAGCATGTGGTCTATATGACACCAAACTTTTAAAATGTGCTGAAACTTGTTTTGTGGCCAATTATGTGCTCAATTTTTGAAAATTTTCCTTGTATTTGAGTATAACATTCTCTAATTACCAGGTGGATGGATAGATAGGTAGATAGATAGATAGATAAAGAGACATATATAGAGCTATATGTATATATACTTTTTTTTTAGGTCAAACTTGTTGATTGTTGCTTCAGTGATCTAATGGTACATAAAAAGCCACTCCACGACTTAGAGGATTAACACATTTTCTTTGGTTGTGATTCAGCAAACTGGGCAGGGCTCAGATGGGCAGTGCTACTCGACCTTCCAGTGGCCGTATTCAGTTGCAGATTGACTGAGGGCTTGGCTCAGCTGGGACACTGGGGTGGCAGGGGGTCTTTCCAAGTAGTCTCATGGCCTTTACCTTTTCCCGCGGTCTCTCCAGCAGAGTAGCTGGACTTTTTAAATGTCAGCTCAAGACTCCAAAAGCGCAAAAACAGAAGCCATCGGGCTTTCTTAAGGCTTAAGCCTGGAACTGGCGGAATGTCACCTCTGCCACATTCTACTGATATTTGTCAAAATGAGCCCCAGGTCCAATCCAGATTCAAGTGCAAGAAGAACCAGAAGAAGTGGTTCATTTAGGTTTAGTGGTTTAGTGGTTCATAACGCAATAGACTACTACAATTGTATTTTTCAACTACTTCAACTATTAATTACTAAAAGAGGCATAGTTGGCCCATACCCACATCCCAGCAATGATGGTGGATTCCTCAGTTTCTCCTTGAGATTTGGTCAATTTTTTCCCTTACTTATTGGAGGCTATGTTATTAAGGGCATACAGATTTAGAATTGTTATCAATACATCTTACCAGTGAATTAAACCTTTTATTGTACAAGGTGACTCTATCCCTAGTGACGCTTTTGGACTTAAAATCTATTTTGTTTCCTATGTATGTAAATATGTCAGACTTCTTTTTGTTGGTATTTGCCTGGTAAATCTCTCCATTCTTACTTTGCTCTCTTCTGGGTTGTTACGTATGTCCTTTAAAAGCATGTAGCTGGACCTTGTTTTTATTTTATCCAGTCTGACAATATTGTCTTTTAACTATTTTAGTCTATGTACGTTTATTCTGATGAGTCATATATTTGGATTTATTTCCACTTTCTTATTTTTCCCTATTTGTCCTGTATTTATTCTTATGTTACATTTTTCTTCATTTTTCCCATCATTTTGTATTGATTGATTTTTGTTTTCCCATTCCATTTTTCCCCTCCGCTAGTGTGGAATTTATACGTTCTATTTCTCTACTTGTTGTGTTTACCCTAAAAATTTTAACATGAATATTTAACTCGACAAAGTTTAACAGTAATCAAAATATTTATTCTCCTCTCAAACACTTCAAAGACCTTAGAACACTTTAATTATGACTGTCCCCTCCCTACATATACACCTTTAGTGTCCAGTATTTTAGTTCTATTTCTTTCTTCACTGTGCAAGTTAGAATTATTATTGATGTTTAATACATTCTCTAGGGCTTCCCTGGTGGCGCAGTGGTTGAGAGTCCGCCTGCCGATGCAGGGGACGCGGGTTCGTGCCCCGGTCCGGGAAGATCCCACGTGCTGCGGAGCGGCTGGGCCCGTGAGCCGTGGCCGCTGAGCCTGTGCATCTGGACCCTGTGCTCCGCAGAGGGAGAGGGCACAGCAGTGAGAGGCCCACGTACCGCAAAAAAAAAAAAAAAAAAACACCTCAAGGTAGAATTTTTAAAAAACATACATTCTCTAATGAGGATTACCTATATGTCCACAAAACAGCCAGCATCCCCTCTTGTGTGGCACGCCTTCCTTTGGCGATGATTCTTCCTTCTTCCTGAAGCACATGGCATTAGATCACCAGGGCTACCATAATAAAGTACCACAGACTAGGGGGCTTAACAACAGAAATTTATTTTCTCAAAATTCCGGAAGCCAGAAGTCTGAAATCAAGGTGTTGGCAGGGTTGGTTTCTTCTGAGGCCTTTCTCCTTGGCTTGTAAATGGCTGTCTTCTCCCTGTGTCTTCACATGGTCTGCCTCTGTACATTTCCTTTTCTTATAAGCACATCCACCGTATTGGGTCAAGGCCAACCCAGTGACCTCACTGTAGCTTAATCACTCTTTAAGACGCTATCTCCAAATACAGCCACTTGCTGGGGTACTGGGGGTTAGGACTTCAACATATGTATTTTGGGAAGGAGACAATTCAGCCCGTAACATACATTATTAGTATTAAATAATCATCTATTTTTATTTGTTTGAAATGCTCTCAGTGTCTCCACTTTCTTGAAAGATATTTTACTGGGTTTACAATTCTAGCTTAATGGTTATTTTTTTCTCAATTTTTTCTTTTTTTGGCTGTGCCGCAAGGCATGAGGGATCTCAACTTCCCCAACCAGGGATTGAACCCACGCCCCCTGCAGTGGAAGCAGGGAGTGTTAACTACTGGACCAGCAGGGAAGCCTCTCAATGTTTTTAAGATATTATTTGCCACCTGGCTTCTACTTTTGTCAATGAGATATCAACTCTCCGTTCAACTCTCCGTTTATGCTGTTCCTTTGAAGATTCCATGAGTCAGTACATGCAAAGTGCTTAGAATGGTGTCTGGCGCCTAGTAACTATTATATAAATAGTAGCCATCGGGGATTCCCTGAATTCCCTGGTGGTCCAGTGACTAAAATTCGGCGCTTTCACTGCTAAGGGCTCAGTTTCAATCCCTGGTCAGGGAACTAAGATCCTGCAAAGCAGAGCAGAGCGGACCAAAACACCCCACACAAATAGCTATTATTATTTTCTCTCTGGTTGCTTTTAAGATCTTCTCTTTGTCTTTGATGTCCTTGAATTTCATGATGGTATATCTTGGCCTGGATTTTTTTTTATCAAGCTAAGCATTTCATGTCATTTGTCAATTTAAAACTCTCAGCCACTATCACTTCAAATATTTCTTCTTCTTCATTCTCTCTGTCCCCATCTGGGACTCTGGTTAGATATATGTTCGATATTCTTCCTCTGTCTTTCCTGTTTCTTTCTTACCCTCCATATCTTTATCTGTGTTGGAGTCAAGGTTATTTTTCCAGATCTATATTCCAGTTTATTCTCTTCATCTGTGTCTTAACCTGCAACTTACCTACTAAGTACCTATTTCAGTTATTATATTTTTTATTTTTAGATGTATTATTTGGTTCTTTTTCACATCTGCCCATTTTTAATATTCTCTTATATTTATACTTTCAATACCCTCTTTTTCTTCTTTAGAGATATTAAATATATTTATTCTATGACCTATGTTTGATAGTTCCAGCATCTCAAATCCTTGTGAGTGCAATTCTGCTGAATGTAGTTTGGGCGGACTTTTACTCATGATGCTTTATTTTCTTGTGTGTTTAGTGATTTATTTTTATTTTTAAAATATTTATTTATTTTTATTTATTTGCTGGTGCCAGGTCTTAGCTGCAGGAGGCAGGCTCCTTAGTTGCAGCACATGGGCTCCTTAGTTGCAGCTCACAGGCTCCCTAGTTGTGTCATGCGATATCCTAGTTGTGGCATGCTTGTGGGATCCAGCTCCCTCACCAGGGAACGAACCCGGGCGCCTGCATTGGGAGCTCAGAGTTCCATCCACTGCGCCACCAGGGAAGTCCCAGTGATTTTTTTTTTTTAATGTAAACTTACTCTCCTTGGTATTCAGTCTCTTGATAAGTGATTGATATCCATACAGCGGATTTTACTAGTTTAACCCTTTCACTGAATGTATAGCCCTTTGTGGTCCTGGGTTTAGGCAGTCGTCTCCTATCAGACTCACTACCTTCAATGATCTCTAGGTTTTATCTCCTGTCCCTCACCTGCGGCCAGGAAAATAGAAAGTCAGGTTTACAAGGGTTCAGCAGATGTCCTCGGGGCAGCTGGAGATCATCACTAACCAGTTTAACTCTGAACTCCTGCTTCTACTTTGATTTTGCTCTCTGAGACTTCCTTACTCAGCTTGGTGACTCTTTGTAAAAGTTTTAATAGTTTATACAGCATTTTTAATTGTTGCTGGAGGAGGACGGTAGTATTTTGGCCTACCACACTGCCAGAAAAGGAAGTCTGTTCATTATTTCTCTCCTCCATCTCTTCGCCCACTGCTGGAACTCTTACCATTCACGTGTAACTCTCCAATCCTTCCTCTCAAGATTTCCATCTCTTTATCCTTTTCCTCTGCGTTTTGAGATATTTCCTTCACTTTATCTTCCATTCTCTCATTTTGTTCTCAACCCTTCTCAATGGTTACCGTTCTATCTTCTATGGGGAAAAAAATCATTTGTTGTTGTTGCATAATGTCTTTTTATGCCACGAACAATTCTCCTAAGGTGGGGTGATGGTGGTGACAGTGATAGTGATGACAGTGGTGATGGTGGTGATGGTGGTGGTGGTGGTGGTGGTGGTGATGGTGGTGATGGCAGTGGAGATGATGGTGGTGATGATGGTGGTGGTGGTGGTGGTGATGGAGGTGATGATTGTGGTGATGGTGGTGGTGGTGGTGATGGTGATGGCAATGGAGATGATGGTGGTGGTGGTGGTGATGATGGAGGTGATGATTGTGTTGATGGTGGTGGTGATGGAGATGATGGTGGTGATGATGGTCGTGGTGGTGGTGGTGGTGGTGATGGAGGTGATGATTGTGGTGATGGTGGTGGTGGTGGTGATGGTGATGGCAATGGAGATGATGGTGGTGGTGGTGGTGGTGATGGAGGTGATGATTGTGTTGATGGTGGTGGTGATGGAGATGATGGTGATGGTGGTGGTGGTGGTGATGGTGATGGCAGTGGAGATGATGGTGTTGGTGGAGATGATGGTGGTGGTGGTGGTGGTGATGGAGGTGATGGTGGTGGTGGTGGTGGTGATGGAGGTGATGATTGTGGAGATGATGGTGGTGGCAGTGGAGATGATGGTATTGGTGGTGGTGATGATGGTGGTGATGATTGTGGTGATGGTGATGATGGTGATGGTGATGATGGTGATGTAAATTTTCATTTATTTACCACTCGTTGAGATGTTCTGTTTTGTCTTCTTCTCTCTGGCACCTGGGTCCCCTTAGGCCTATTTAAATTTTCTTTTTCTTGCCCAGAGCTCTTTGGCCTTCAGTGAAAGCTTTTAGGGCCTCTTTTGCAGGGATGAAAGCCGAGGTAACCAGCCAGCTGTTGCTACTCTGACAAGTGCTGAGAAGGAGCTCCCAGGTGTCAGTAGCTGCAGAGTGTTGGCAAACTCCCAGGCCCCTCGCCCATGCGGCTCTCCCACATCCTCCCCGGGCCAGAGTAGCCCTACAAGCTCACAGGAGAGTACAATGGGCCCCACGGGGACCCTCTTCCTTTTAGGAACCCCAGAATCTTGGGCTTTATCCTAGGCTTCTGAGTTCTGATCCTCTCACTCCCACCTAGCTGGAGGGTGAAAGAGTCAGTGCCTGTTCCCTTTTCTAGAGATTCTGGAAGAGCTCTCCGTCCCACATATATGCTCCAGGCCCTGTCATGGGACACTCCCTTCTGGCTCCCCCTTAAGTCAGGAGCTGGAGTTGAATACAAGCTGGGAGGAACTTTCGGGCCACCCTTCCCACCCCCTCTGCCAATTTTTAAACACACAGTGGCCGTCTGTTTACAAATTTGGGTCTTGCTTATTCTTTTTAGGAACCGTATGTTATTGCATTTGTATGGCTGTGGGTTAATTTATTTAACCTGAGCTTTTCCCAGATTTTGATTTTTAATATCACACAATATACAGTCCTTATGAATCTTCATCATTATGCCATGATTCTTCTTCTTCTAAATTTGCAGTACCTGATTCCCAAAGCTCCATGATGATGATAATAAAAATGTTAGAAATGACTGAATGCCCATGATGTGCTAGGCCGATATATGTGTTAACTTATTTAACACTACTTTCACAGCCCTATTTTTATCCTGATTTTACAGATAAGGAAATTAAGTCTCAGCGAGGTTAAAAGACTCATTCAAGGTCACACAGCTAATAGGGGATGGAGGCAAGCTTCAGAGTTCTCATGGCTTCACTGTTTCCATACGCTGCACGGAGAATACACTGGGTCAGATTTCCAGTCCAGTTTCTGCAATTTAATAACCATACTTCCCCTGACAAGTGACATTAGCTTCTTGGGACCTAAATTCTTCTATTACAATAATCTCTGCCTTACCTCCCTCCCAGCAGTGCGGAAGAGGTCAAAGAGATCGTGTACGTGGAAGCACTTTAAACACTATAACGTGCCATACAAATAATTGAGATTATTTCTGAGTACACATTTAAGCTGCTTGATTTCAAGCACTGTAGCCCTTTGAAAGAGATGTCCGGAGATCTAGTCAAACCTCCCAATTGGATACTATATAATGATTGCAGAAACAAGGCATAGCTGTTTTTAAAGATACAAAGTTATTTGTAAATGTTGTCTGGAGCAGTTGCTCCAAGTGTTTTCTGAATCACCTTTTCTTAATTTCTTTTAACTGAATGACAGACTAACTCTAGTCCACTGCTGAATTCCACATTCCTCTCTTTATTTGTTCAAAATTCCTTTTTGTGTGTGTGTAAGAAACATTGCTTTCTTAGGCCTCTCTACTTCCTCTGCACTTCTGTCATACACTAGTGTTTGGCTTTCTGCGGAAGGCCATTTTCACAAAGAAACAAGACATTATTTTTCATCATTTTGAAAGATGAGAAAGTACTAGATAATGTGTTGATTCATAAGTGGTACAAATTCACACCTCAGTAATTGACAAATGCCACACACCACGGGCATTCAAGGTCCCGAGGGAGTTTATATTTCTGAGTCAGGTCTTTGAATACCGCGGTTCTATGGCAGAAACTAGGCACTCCTTTAGTCTGCGCTTTGCCTGGTAACTAGAGCAGCCTGGCTCCCTTACCAAAATGTGAACATTTCTTGATGCAAAGCCTGCATCTTCTTCATCTTCATATTCTTCCCCAGAAGTCCCCAGTGCCTGGTGTTTTCATGATTATGCAAAAATTATTTGTAGAACTGAACGGCGTCACCTTCATGAATTCTTTTTTCCACTGTGCATACCCTTCTTTAGTCAGAGGCAGAGCGGGTTCTTGTCGGCCTTTGTGTGGGATGGCATGTCAGTCATTTGTAGACTGGTCTTTATTTTATCCACCTGGTGAGAGGGAGGGTTTGGACAGGATGATCTTTAGGACCTGTTTAATTAAACAAGGAGGTGTCCCTAATGCCCTGGCAGCCTACAGGAGCAGACCAAAATGTAAGCCTGTGAATGCCTCAAGGTTACGAGACGACGCAGATAAGCTTGTTGATTTCACGCACCTTAGCCTCTTGACAAATGTGAAAGATGTGTTCAGAGACCTTGTCAAATCCCCAAATTGGATACCGTAAGCTAAAGACAACCAATCACAAACAGCTAACTAGCCTTTAAGCTGTAGCCAATCAAATCATTTCCTATCTTTGCTTTGCACTTTCTCTAAGTTTCCCCCGGCTCCCTGCTGCAAAATGCTCCCAACTGGGTTGACACCACCCTATTAGAATTGATTTTTGCTCAAATAAACTCTTAAACTTTTAAAATATGTCTTAGTTTATCTTTTAACAGATCATGGCTCCCAAAGCCCACCAGTCTCCTGGAGACTAAGAGATACCTGAGCTCCTTCCTGGAGGTTCTGACTCCCAATAGATCTGGGATAGGTAAGAATTAGTAATAAGATCAGCTAACACTTATCAAGAACTTGCTTGGGTCTAGGCACGGTGCTAAGTGTTTTACAAGTTCATGTTCTCACTTTACATCTTCACAACCATATGGGGTAGTTGCTATTATGGCCCCTATTTTATAGGGGAAGAAATTTAAGCTAAAAGTTGGGGGGAGGTGGGGGAAGCTGCCTAGAAGGTTATGTAACTAGTAACGGGTCGAGAGGAGATTGCATCTCAGATCCGTGCTACAGGAGCCTTTGGCGGGGGGTGGGGGTGGGTGGGGGGAGGGGCTCCTGGTGATTTTGATGATCAGCCAGCTGTGAGAAAAGCCGCGCAGAGGCCCACGCCACTCTTAAAGGATGCATCTGTTTGCAATGTTTGGCCCATCCCCCTCCAGTGTTTCTGGAAAGAACAGCTTTCTCTCTAAACCTAAGACGAGCAGCTGGACCTCTTATCGACATTTCCCAGCTTTCGGGCAACGCCGAGCCCACTCCGCGAGCCTCTGGGTCTCACAGGTTACCCCAATCTGGGAACCCAGAGAGACTCTTTCTGTACACCTGGCACTTCTGGTCCCGCCCCGTTTCGCGACACCCCCAATCCTAAGCCCGTTCTTCGCGATTGACGTGACCCCAGAACAGTTATAATTGGTCATGACGGACTGCCGCTCCGCCTCCTCGAAGACTCCGCCTCCCTTTCATTCTGAAAGAAAGAACCTCGGCCCGGGCGCCCAATGAGAAGCGCCCCCACCCCAAAGGTCCCTCCTCTTTCGGCGCCGACCCCGCCCCCAGGGTCGGAGAGATGCCCGCCTTTCGGCGTAGCATGGCCCAATCGGAGGGCGCGACCGTCCGGACGGACGGCAGCCGGCCCAATCCCCGGGCCTCGGGCCGCGTCGCCCCGCCCCTCCGCCGGGCCGAGCGGCGGGCAAGAGCGGGCCTCGGGGCGGCGGCGGCGGCGGACGCGGCCTGAGGGAGCGGCCGGCTGCCGCCTCGCCCGCCGCGGGGTCCATGGCCTGAGCGGCCATGTCCGGCGTGGTGCGGACCCTCAGCCGCTGCCTGCTGCCGGCCGAGGCCGGCGGGGCCCGCGAGCGCAGGGCGGGCGGCGGCGGGGCCCGCGACGCGGAGCGCGAGGCGCGGCGGCGCAGCCGGGACATCGACGCGGGGCTGGCCCGCGAGAGGCGCGCCGTGCGGCGCCTCGTCAAGATCCTGCTGCTGGGCGCGGGCGAGAGCGGCAAGTCCACCTTCCTCAAGCAGATGCGCATCATCCACGGCCGCGAGTTCGACCAGAAGGCGCTGCTCGAGTTCCGCGACACCATCTTCGACAACATCCTTAAGGTGCGCTCTCCCCGCGTCCCCGCCCGCACACCTGCGCCCAGGTGCGCGCAGGTGCGGCCCCGCGGACTCCTGCGCCCCGGCCGGCACCGCGGCCCACGCCTTTGTCTGTCCCTGGTCTGGCCGCAGCGGCCCCGTGCCCCCAGCTTTGGGGGAGCCGGCCAAGGATGCGCACCCTGTCTCCCCGTCGGCCTGGTGGCCTTCGCCTCTGCTCTTCTCGGGGATTTGGGGACTGAGGAAGCGGGAAAGCCGGACACCTTCTGGGGCTTTAGAGGCGCGGGCGTTTTAGCCGTGGGGAGGGCCCCTCCTGGATTCAGGGTGCCGTCCTTGCCCTGCCCTCCCAGTAGGTTCAGGAGAGCGGTGTAGACTGGAGAGGAAACCGGCCGCACGTCTCTCCTTTTAAACTGGTTATTAGGAAAGTTTCCAACATGTACAGAGTAGAGAGAGTAGAAGGAACTGTAAGTACCCAGGCCCCTCTCCACAACTTCAGCAGTGATGGATTCAGTGCCCGTCTTATTTCACCTGTACCTCTGCCCCTGTGATTTTGAAGCAAACCCCAGACACTATAGATTCACTGGAAAATGTTTGTTTGCAGAGCTCACAGATAAGCATACGGTGGTTATGTTTTTTAAAATGATGCCTTATCAACCCTGGAAATTTAATAACTCCTTAACATGGTCAAATACCCAGCCCGGTTCAGCTTTCCTCCGTTGTCACATAACTGTTTTGTTTGCGTTAGGATATAAATTAAATCTTTGCGTTGCAATTTTTAACATATCTCTCAGGTGGTGTTTAATCCCCAGGTGCGCCTTCCGTCCCTTGCTCCATTTTTATCATTTGCTACTCGTTTGTGGAAAAAAAAAAAAAAAAAAAGTAGAGCTGACCAAGTTTGGGTTCTAGTTTCTGTGTACTGTGTGAACCTGTAGTAGAGGGCCCCAAAGAAAGGAATTCTGGAGAAACCTGATGATGAGGGGAAAATAGAGCCTCTCCTGTACCTAGAGTAGTGTCATTTCCTTTTTTTTTTTTTTCTTTCTTATAGTTTCTTACCTCTACCCTTTCCTTTCCCCTTCACCTGCCCTTTCCATGGCCCATTTTGGGGAAACCACATTACAGGTATGAGGAAAGTTGTCTCAAAACAGAGGTAGAGGGAAGCTTGTCATACCAGAATCCTCTCTGGAGACGAGATTTTGTGGTGCCTGAGGAACTCTAAAGTTAGCAAAGGGCTGTAGAACCAACCCACGGGCACATGTCTTTCACTTCACCCATGAGGAAGCTCTGGGCCTTGGTGATGAAGTGGCTCCCCGCTGGGACCCGGAACCCTGGGCTTCAGACTTACAGGCCTGCATCAGGGATCTCGCACCAGTATTCTCACTTGATGTATTTGTTAGTAACACGTTTCGTTTTGGTAGAAATAGCTCTTTTAGGATCCTGCCGGGAAGAGAATAATTTGAATGATAAAACACCCGTTTCCTTTTCACCTCTTTCAAAAGCCTCTCTGTGAGTCAGAGCTCTGGCCCAATACTTCATAAACTTTAAAGGCTAGGTGCCCACTATGATCCAAGGGATTAACTGTGTGTTTAAAATTCCCCTCATCTTCTGGGGTAAAGTTCATTTGATTGTCTTTCTCTGTCACAGAGCTGGATTTTATTTTTGCGGCTTTTCTGGACCTCTTAACCAAGCAGGTTATAAGATTTGGCTGGTTGACTCGCAGTTTCTTTCAACTCGGGAGGCAGAGAAAATACTTCGAAACAGAATCTTAAATCTAAATCAGTGTATTAAGTGCATTTTTAGAAAACTCAGTCTCAGCTTTTCCAATACATATAGACACTAACTTTTACTTCTTTACCAGCAAGAAACAAGATTTGTTAATCAGTATCCTATTTTCCTTGTCAACTTTTTTTCTTTTTTGATAATTGTAATCCATATTAGGCTCACTTTGTCTGTTTTGACCATTTCAATGAGTAGTTAGCAATTCATCTTTCACTGTAAAACCCATAATTACCTCTCCCCTCATTTTTAATTGGTCAGATCACTTTGGCAAGAGACTTTTTAAATAAATTGCTTTGTAGTGGCTCTAGTAGCAGATATTTGAATAATAACTCTTCAGAATAATATTTGTGTCTACAAATAGAGTTCGTGTTAACAGGCTATTTTTAAAGCGCTAGCTATGTGCCAGGCCTTTTCATATATGGCCTTTAATTTTCCTAATGCTTCAAATGGTATTGTCGCGTTTAGCCAGTGGGGAAATTGAAAACGGAGAGTTTGAAATCTGCATAAGGTCAGTTACCTAATTCGTAGGTGACACAGCTGGGAACCAAACCTGATCTTTTTTTAAAATTAAACTTTTAATACTGAGAGAATTGTAGAGTCCCATGCAGTTTTAATAAATAATAGAGAGCTCCTAATGTACCCTTTAACCAGTTCCCCAGAATGGTGAGATCTTGTAAAACTAGTACAGTATCACAACCAAGATACCGACGTTGAGAAAGTGAAGACACAGAATGTTCCCATCACAAGTATTCCTCACGTTGCCTTTTATAGCCACTGCCACCCTTCACCCTCCCCCGACCTGGCAGTGACTGATCTATTTTCCAATTCTATAATTTCGTCATTTCATGAATATGATATAAATGGAGTCTTACAAGATGTGACCTTTTGGAATTGGCTTTTATCACTCAGTGTGATTCCCTAGAGATACACCCCAGTTACTGTGTGTGTTCACAGTCAATAGTTCCTGCCTTTTACTTGCTGAGTAGTATCCATGGTAAGGATTTACCACCGTACACCATTTAACCATTCGCCCGTTGAAGGACATCTGGGTTGTTTCCAGTTTCTGCCTATTATGAATAAATCTTCTGTGAACATTTGTGTACATGTTTTTTGTAAGTACATAAATTTTCATGTATCTGGGATAAATGCCCAAGAGTGCAGTTGCTTAGCTGTGTGGCAGTTGCATGTTTAGTTTTATAAGAAACTGCCAAACTGTTTCTGAAGTGGCTGTACTATTTTACATTCTTACCAGCAGTGTATGAGTGAGTGATCCAGTTTCTCTGCATCCTTGCTAGCATTTGGTGTTGTCACTATTTTTTATTTCAGCCATTTCTGATAGGTGCGTAAGTGCTATGTTACTGCCATTTTAATTTGCATTTCCCTGTGGCTAATGATACTTTCCTGTGCTCATTTGCCATCTGTATATTCTCTTTGGTGAAATGTCTCTTCATACTTTTTAGCCATTTTGTAATTAGGTTCCTTCTTCCTTTATTGTTGAGTTTTGAATGTTCTTTATATATTCTGGGTACCACTCCTTTGTGAAATACGTGTTTTGCAAATATTTTCTCCCAACCTGTAGCTTGTCTTTTCATCCTTTTTAACAGGGTATTTCACAGAGCAAAAGTTTTTAATTTTGATGAGGTCCAGTTTGTCAGTTTTTCCCTTTATGGATCATGCTTTTGGTGTCAAGTCTAAGAACTCTTTACCTAACCCTGGATCCCAAAGATTTTCTCCTATTTAAAAAAAAAATTTTATAGGTATACATTTTACTTTTAAGCCCCTGATCCATTTTGGGTTAATCTTTGTATAAGTTGTGAGGTTTAGGTGGAGATATTTTGTTGTTTTCTCTGTGGATGTCCAGTTGTTCCAGGATTATCTGTTGAAAAGACTATCTCTCCTCCTTTGAATTGCTTTTGCATCTGTGTCAAAAATCAAGTGGGCATATTTGTGTGGATCTATTTCTGGGTTTTCCATTCTATTCCACTGATCTATCTCCTCTTCTGCCAATATCACATGATGTTGATTGCTATCACTGTACAGTAGGCTTAACTATCAAAGTGATTTCTCCCACTTCATTTTTTGTTCAAGATTGTTTTAGCTATTCTAGGGTCTGTGCCTTTCCATTGTAAGTTTTAGAATAAGCTTTCTTATGTCTGTTTTGATAGCATTTGCATTAAACCATAGATCAGTTTGGGGAGAATTGACATCTCTCCTATGTTGAGTCTTCCAATTCATGAACATGGTATGTCCTCATTTATTTAGGTTGTCTTTGATTTCTTTCATCAGCGTTTTGCACTTATCAACATACAGATCCTATACATGTTTTGTTACATTTATACTTAAGTATTACATTTTCTTTAGAGCAGTTGTGATACTGTGCTTTTACTTTACGTTTCCATATGTTCATTGTTACTGTATAGCAATAGGATTGATTTTTGTGTCAATCATGTGTCCTGTGACCTTGGTAAATACACTTAATGGTTCTAAGAGCTTTCCTATAGATTCTTTGGGATTTTCTATGTAGATCATCATGTTATCTACAAATAGGGACACTTACTTCTTCTTTCTCTAAAGTTAGGTATGCCTTTATTTCTTTTTCTTGCCTTACTGCAGTGGCTAGAACTTCCAGTATTAAGAGAGGTGAGAATAGTCATATCTTATGTTTCTTTCATGATGTTGGTGATTTGCATCTTCTCTTTTTATTTTTCTCAGTCTTTTAGAGGCTTATCACTTTTACTGATTTTTTTTCCCCTGAAAACTAGCTTTTTATGTTATTGATTTTTCTTCTGTTTTCAGTTTCATTTATTTCTGCTTTTTATTATTTTTTTCCTTCTACTTGCTCTGATTGTATTTTGCCCTTTAAAAAAAAAATTTCTTGAGGTAGAGACTTAGATTATTTACTTGAGACCTCTCCTCTTTTCTAATGTAAACATTTTAAGTGCTATAAATTTCCCCCTCAGCACTGCTTTAGATGTAGTCACATATTTTGATATGTGGCATTTTAATTTTTATTCAATTTCGTATGTATTTTTCTTTCTTTTGAGATAGCTTCTTTGATCCATAGATTGTTTAGAAGTGTGTTACAGTTTCCAAGAGTTGAGAGATTTTCCTATTATCTCTCTGTTCTTGATTTCTATGACTCCATTATGGTCAGAGAACATATTTTGTATGACGTTAGTTCTTTTAAATTTTTTGAGGTTTGTTTTATGACTCAGAATATGGTCTATCTTGGTATGTGTTCTGTGGGCCTATGTTGGTGAATGTTCCATGGGTACTTGAAAAAAAAATGTGTATTCTGTTGTTTGGTGGCATTTTCTGCATATGTTGATTTGATTGGTTGCTTGATGGTGGTGTTGAGTTCTGTATCCTTGCTGATTTTCTTTTTAGTAGTTCTATCAGTTGTTGAGTGAGGTGTTGAGGTCTCCAACTGTAATTGTCCATTTTTCCTTTAGTTCTGTTGGGTTTTGCTTCATGTATTTTGAGACTCTGTTGTGTGGTACATAAACATTTAGGATTATTATGTCCTCCTGATGGGTTGGTCTTTTTGTCATTATGTAATGTCCCTTTTGGTCTCTAGTAATTTTCTTTGCTCTGAAGTCTACTTTATCAGCTGTTTTAACATAGCCACTCTTTTTTTTTTCTTTTATGAACGCTTTCATGGTATATGTTTCCATCCTTTTAACCTACCCACATTGTTGTTTTGAAATGAGTTTCTTATAGACAGCATGTTGTTATATCATATTTTCTTATCTACTCTGACGATCTGTTAATTTGTGTATTCAGATGATTTACATTTAAGGTAAGGTAATTATTAACAGGTTAGGGCACAAGTCTCCTATTTTATTATTTTATATTTTTGTTTCTTCTGTTTCTGTCCTTCCTGCAGGTTATTTAAACATCTTGATTGATTGATTTTTTTTGAGTAGCGTATCAGTCAAAGCTTTGTATCATTTTCTTGGTAGTTGCTCTAAGCTTACCATATACATATGCAATTTATCCCAGTCTACTGGAAACTGTGTTTTACAACTTTAAGTGAAGTGTGGGAATTTTATTTCCATTTAGATCCGTTTACCCTCCTCACCTTTAAAAAACTTTTATTTATTTATTTATTTATTTACTTTTGGCTGCATTGGGTCTTCGTTGCTGCGCGTGGGCTTTCTCTAGTTGTGGCAAGCGGGGCCTACTCTTTGTTGTGTGCGGGCTTCGCATTGTGGTGGCTTCTCGTTGCAGAGCAGAGACTCTAGGCACGAGGGCTTCAGTAGTTGTGGCTCGTGGGCTCTAGAGCGCAGGCTCAGTAGTTGTGGCGCACGGGCTTAGTTGCTCCGCAGCATGTGGGATCTTCCCAGACCAGGGCTGGAACCCATGTCCCCTGCTTTGGCAGGTGGATTCTTAACCAGTGCACCACCAGGGAAGTCCTTACCCTCCCCACTTTTAAAATATCAGTGTCTTAAGTATTTCTTATATTTTGAGCACCACATCAGATGGTTTTACTTCAGTCATCAAATATGATTTAAGAAATGCACGAGAAATAGGAGAATTTGTTATATTTATGCCTGTTTTTACCTATTCTGACTGTGTCCTTTCCTTGCTGAAGTTCTGGCCTTCTCCTGTTACTCTCTCCTTTCTCTTTGGAGAATTTCCTTTAGCCAGTCTTTAAGCATGGATTTGCCTGCAACAAATTCTCTCAGCTTTCCTTGTCTAAGAATGTCTTTTGTTTCACCTTTAATCTTGAAGGATGTCTTAGCTAGCGATTGGACTCACAGCTGACACTTACTTTCTTTTAGTCCTTGAAAACTGTGCCACCTTCTTCTGACCTCTGGTTTCAGGCGAGAAATCAAATCATTCAAATTGCTGTTCCTCTGTAAGCTTGTCATGCCTCTCTGGCTGATTTTAAGGTTTTTCCTTTGTCATTGATTTCCTGAAGTTTAATTATGATTTGTCTGGACATAGGTTTCTTTCAGCTTATTATATTTGGGGTTTGCTCAGCTTCTTAAATCTGTATATTTATGTCTTTTGCCAAAATTGGGATATTTTCTGCCATTATTTCTTCACATATTTTTTCAGTCCCGCTCTTTTTCTCCCTTCCTTCTGGGACTCTGTCGATAGGCATCTAGCACTTGTTCCTGACCTCTGGGTCCCTGAGACTGTGTTTCTTGTGGAGTGGGGTTCTAGCTCCGGCTCTCCCTAGCTGACTGACACCAGGGAAGGTGAGGGGGCAGAAGTGGCAATGGGCCTAGTCCCCCCCACCTCCTACCCTCTGGGACTGGGTGGGGTGGAGGCTCAGCTCCCCCTGTGCCAGCACTGCCCTGGTTGGGGATTGGGAGCACTTCCTGTGTGTCTAGGCATGGATGGGAGGTGAGATCCCTGTGTGGCCCCACTGCCAGCACGACGTGGTGGGCCACTTGGAACATGCCTGGTTCTGAGGCACAGGAAGGGGGTGTGGAAGGTCAGCTTCCCTTTCAACCCCACCGAAACCTCAGAGGACGATTCTGCAGTTTTTCTGTTGGTTTTTGGCTGGAATAGGGTGGGTGTTGTCAAAAACGTTTTCTGTTGTAAGACCACCCTTTTCCTGGCCCTTTGGTTGGGGAGACAAGCTGCTCTTGGAGCTCTTTCCATCTGCCTTTTGGCTTTTCCAGCTTGGAGGCACTGGCAGCACCCTGTCCTGGGCAGGTAGGGACGGTCAGGACACCTGGGGGACTCGCTGCCAAGTCTTTCCTCAAGTCCCGTGTCGCCTTCTTCCCACTCCCTTTCCTATGCTTGTTTTGTTGTGTTGTTTCTAGAGCCTTTTCACTTGTAATGGCGAGGGCCTGGGAGGAATGAAGCTACTCTGTCTTGGCAGAACTGGACCAGATGTCTTCATCTTCCTGGTCCTTGATTCCAGGTTCAGGGCTCTTCCTTCGTGATCACAGTTGTGCCTGAGTTTGACCACATTGTTTCTTTAACTTCATTGCCTCACTCTACCCCCTGTGATGGGTTATTTGAATCTACTAGTTGCTTTGACTTCCTGTAAATATTATCCATAAGACTTCCTAATCTTTCTTTTTATTTTTATAATCTTTTTTCTTAACATCTTTATTGGCGTATAATTGCTTTACAGTGGTGTGTTAGTTTCTGCTGTATAACAAAGTGAATCAGCTGTGTGTATACATGTATCCCCATATCCCCTCCCTCTTGCATCTCCCTCCCACCCCCCCATCCCACCCCTCTAGGTGGTCACAAGGCACGGAGCTGATCTCCCTGTGCTATGTGGCTGCTTCCCACTAGCTATTTTACATTTGGTAGTGTATGTATGTCCATGCCACTCTCCCACTTCGTCCCAGCTTCCCCTTCCCCCTCCCCATGTCCTCAAGTCCATTCTCTATGTCTGCATCTTTATTCCTGTCCTGACCCTAGGTTCTTTAGAACTGTTTTTTTTTTTTAAGATTCCATATATATGTGTTAGCATACGGTATTTCTTTTTCTCTTTCTGACTTACTTCACTCTGTATGACAGTCTCTAGGTCCATCCACCTCACTACAAATAACTCAGTTTCGTTTCTTTTTATGGCTAAGTAATATTCCATTGTATATATGTGCCACATCTTCTTTACCCATTTATCTGTTGATGGATGCTTCGGTTGCTTCCATATTTTTATAATCTTAAAGATGCTGTCTCTCACTTGCCAAGTGGGCTGTCCCAAATGTGCATGTGTTTGGTGCCTCACAAATTATTTAGTAACGCCTCTGGTGCCAGCGAGGGCCTCAGTACGTGTGTGGAGGGCTTTAGACCAGCGTGGCTTTACGTCACCGTGCTTGCTACTCCCTCATCTGTAATTGCAAGAACCATTTTTAATTAACCGATTTTTACACCCAGTTAGAGGTGAGTAAAACGTTAGCTGTGTGAAGGGCCTTTGTTACGCGGACTGGAGATCAAATGCAGAATCGCATGGGTGCATCGTTTAACTACACAGAGGCAGGCCTGCCTTGTATATATACGTATTGATGATTTTAAAGCCTTGTGAGTAATTAAATTATTAGAATTAGTGGTCTTTTGTTGGCACTGAAACAAAAGAATTCAATTCAACAAAATTTTTGGACCTTGTATCCAAGGATTTGTGCTCTGTGCTGGTGGGGAGAAGGACATTTAATGACAAGTCCTGCCCAGTCCCTACCCTGCAGGCACTCTGACTAGCTGGGGAGACAGTCGCTCTTGTAACTGTGTTGAGTCTGAGTGTAACCAGACTCAAGGCCAGTGCAGAGGCAGGGAGGCGGCCCAGTGGCGAGTAGGGAAGGTTAACTCTGGCCGAGGTACCCAGGAAAGCCTGCCAAGGAGGCGTGATGTGAGCTGGCCTGCGAGCGCCCTGCAGGAGTCCAGCAGGTGGAGAAGAACTCCCAGCTGAGACCATCTCACTGTTTGTCTATCAGTTAAGACGGAGTTCTAGTAAGTAGAGGTATTAAAGAATGAATGTAGGAGTGAGACAGAACTTTCTAGTGCCAAGAACTTGTAATGAGACGGCTTGCTAGGGACCTGTGGTCACGATGCTCTGTGGCTGAAAACTGGACCTTCTTCCTGTGAAATTTGTGTGTGTGCACACAGTTTCAAGGAGCTCCCTGGACATGCTAAATCCCAAGAGTGGGCCCACATGTGCTCTGTGGACTGCAGTTTAAGAACGTTTGTCGTAGAATGCCAAGATTATGTTAGGTTTAAAAAAATCTTTTATTATTATTATTTCTTTAGAATTGTTTGCTGTACTATATTTACCTTTTTGCTAAGGTGAAGAAGTCTCAGAAGAGGCTCCACTGCTGTCTGGAATTTTTAAGCACTTTGAAACTCCTGACCTGCAGCAGCTTTGTTTCTTGGGTTCCGAAGCAGCACTCTGGGCTTGATGCTGCAGTGGGTTTGCGTGAGAGCGGAGTCACAAATGTGCTTCTGGGGTCTGGAAGAACAGTCGGGTTTTTATTGCTTTTCTGGCAAATTGCATTTAAGTAAAAGCAAGTTTGCTTTTTCATGTGGACACAGATGGTTGGTCCTTTATTTAGTAATGCCAAAAACCAAAACCAACAACATCTTTTTCCATTGGTTAAAAACTCCAGAGCCTGCCCTCTGGCCGTTGTTGGGGATTCAGAGCACATGGACAGTTGGTTTTCCCCTCCAGCTTTCAGGGTGACATGTTGATTGTTTTAACCAAATCTGTTTTTCGGGGAGCAGTATTTGACCTTTAGTCACGTCTGTCGTGTGGGGTTTGGGATGCAGCTGCGCGTGATGCCAGACAGTGTTCTGTCGGCAGCTCATAATTCTTTGTTGTTACGTAGTTGTGAGTGGGAACGTGGATCTTACCGGTTTTAAATGGAACTGAAGATTTAAACTGAAGTCTTACCTGCAGATCTAAGTATAGGGTGATCTTCAAACCAAAGAAGCTAATGTGGTGTGACGGACCTAATGCTTAATGTCCATTACCTGAAGGGCAGTGCCGTCCCTCAAAGACAGGCTGGTGTAATTCATGTTGTAACTACTGTAGTTTCTAGTTAAACAAAAACAGTGGGTCCTCCGTGCATCTTCTGTCAAGTGGGCTGCACAGAGCAGCCGCTCAGTTGCGGTGCACTTCGCCCCCTCAGAGGGAACGAGATGCGAAGAATAGGTGCTGACCGTGAGGTAGTCATCCTTTCGCATGATTCTTCAGCGCATGAAGATATTTATCTCACATTCGGATCAGGGTTCAGGTAGGTCCAGGTATGTGGCTTGTGGAATGGAAGACATAGTTTGCGTCCTGCGTTGGTGTGTCGGTTAGAGAAGCCGTCGCTTCTGCCTTGGTATGGTGAACTGAGTCATTTTGAACTTGTGCTTTGGAGGTGCAGCATCCAGAGGACAGGAAAGGAACAGTTGTTACTCTTGAGAGTACTTGCAAGAGGATAGAGGTAGTGGGAGAGCAGCACTGCCCTTGTTCTAGATGCCAAGGGGAGGAAAATGTTCCTGATCCCTGCCTTGTTAAGGAAGCACAGGCCAAGTACTGAATGGCTGGCACTTCTCTCTGAACCTGGGCATCCATTTTAGTGTCTGGTCTACAAGCCACGGCACCAGCTTTGTCAAATGGCCTTGTTAGACTCAGCAGCAGACTGGCCTTAATGAACATTCACTGGTGTTAGCCAGCGCACCCAGGCCTTAGGTAGTCAAGTGACTGTGTGAACTTGAGCAGAAACTCTAAACCAAGCGAGTGCTCAGACTCAGAGAGTTTGTGTCCTGTGCTGTGTTAACACTGCCATTACTTTGGTGGACTGTTCTGGTGATTGTGCGGTGTGGATTCCACCGAGGCCTTGAGTGCCTTCTGGGGCAGTCATATGGAGGTTCCCTGCCATATCCAGGGAAGGCCAGGGTAGAGGTTGGGGCCATGGGAAACCTGCACCCATCATTCGGGGCCAAGGCCTTTGTGTTGTGCTGTGTGCATGATGGCAAGTCCTCCTTTCACGGTGCTTCTCTGCCTGGTTGGCTTCAGTGGGGAGGGAAACACAAGGGAGGACAGGGCAGGAAAGGGGGCGTCCCCGGTTAAGTCACTGGCGGGACCGGGGAGCCCTAGCCTGGCTGAAGGAGGCTACCACGTTGCATTCATACAAGCGAATACAGGTATGATGAGATCCATCTGCACTAGAGTGACAGTAAACATCCTAGGGCCACACCACTGACTTACACTGCAGAGAAGCTTGTAGCAAGCTCCACGCTCACCGACAGCACGCCCTGTGACGCAGACTGCATTCGTTCTCAAGGTAAATCTTTGTGCATCTCTGTAAGACAAGATACTCAGCGTTACTAGCAAAAGACTGGACATTTACCGAGAAAGGAAAGGAAGTAATTATCTAAAGTCTCACCTTACTGCTGGTTTCCCTTACAGGTAAAAGGGAACAGCTGCCTCAGAGGTTTGTTTTTGGAATTTTTATAACACCTGTCAGCAGGATTTTTAATCTGTGTTTTCCATTGACACTCAGTTCTCCATCTACAATTGTTGGCACACAGGAGATGACCCCAAAATTATTTATACTTTTCGTGGCCACTTAAAGTGTTGGGATTTTTTGTTTTTTTGTGGTTTTTTCAAGGAAACGAAGTTCTGTAATTTTAGTTTTAGGCTGGGGAAAGGAAGTGTTTTCCCCAGGAGTCTGATGACTCGATTGGGTAGATGGAGGTTGAAAGCTCTGTTAGAAGTGTGCGGTGACGTGGAAAACAAGGTGGGGGGGGGCAGGGGGCGGGGACTCCCGAAATGAGCCGATCAGAACAGAGGAATAGAAGGCTGGCTATTTCCCTGCCTGTCAGTGCATATCTGATACAGCTATAAAGTAATGGGACTGTGTTTTTAAACAAACAAGCCAGAACTACCAGAACAGACTGGTTAAAGCAGACGGCTCATTAAAAGTAATCATCTCAGGAAGCCACGTCAACAAACCCTTAAGCGTGTGTTTATGTGCTGGGCACCGTCTCTGCCCAGAAGGAGTAATACCTTTCCTTGGTGTGGGGAGCGACCCGCTCCGTAGGCTCGCTGGCGTTCTTTTACTCTGACGGGACGGATTTTCATCTTCCAGATGCAGCTGTATTCTTGCCTGGCTCGCCAACCCTCTGCCCCCTCTGCAGGGGCGGGGAGGAGCAGGCTCGGGCTCCGGCGCCTGCCCACGGCCCGGTTCGCAGCCCTGAGCTGTAGGCGTGGCCCTGCCTGTGTTGGTCCGGCTGTGCCAGGGAGCAGACCTCCTTGGCTGCAGGTCGGAAACCAAACTCCCCCATCTGTGGCTTTTATTAGTAGGAAAGCCAGTATTTTGATCTCCATCTATCTATCTCTGACTCCTGTTTTGATCTCCACGTCGACTCTAGACTCGGGAGCGGAAGAGGAGGATCGAGACTCGTGAGTACGAGCTTGCCTGGGGCACCCACTGGGCTGGAGCTCCCTTGCTGACGTATCCGTTTGGCGCTTTTTCTGCCACGAGAGGAAATAGCAAAGTGATCATTATTTTAGGCATAAGTGTAGTTGTACCCGAAGGACACCATCACTTTCTATTTCCTCCTAGAAAGTAGAAGAAGCTCGCTCTGCTTACCGGCTTACGTGAGATGTTAGCGCCTGCAAGCCCAGGAGTTGCTGGGTTTCTAACCTCCCACTTCTCCCAGGTGGGGGAACTCACCTCACTGAAGGAGCTTCCTTGACATGGAGATGTTTTGGAGACTCTGACACACTGGGACCCATTTGACACAGTGTTCTATGGGGCAGCACAAAATACAGAGCCTCCTTCTACATGAATTAATTCACCCTCCTTGAGTGAATTAATTTATTCAACAAATTCCCCAGGTACTGTGATATAGCAAAGAACAAGACAGAGAATTCCTCACTCCTGTGGGTAGAGCTGCCATCAGCCCCGTGCCGTGTCCTTACAGCCCATGCATCTCTCAGTGGGGTGTTCTGTAACTGGCAGCTGCGAGCATCCAGAATCCTGAAGCAAGAAAAGGCACAGCCCTGTGGCCAGCTGGAAGGAAAGAATTCACACAGAGGAAGCAGGAGCAAATGCCCTGAGGCAGGAAGGCCAGAAAGAAACTGGAAGGAATGAAAAAGCTCTGTGGAAATGATGGGTGGGGAGGTGGGAGAGGGAACCTGGGTGAGACCTGGCAGGGCCTTCCAGGCTGAGGTGATCCTAGCGGCAGCAGGAGGCGGATTGCAGCGTTTCAAGCAGAGGATTGCCTTGATCTTTCTCCTTTTTCAAAGCTCCGTCTGGGGGAATATGTTAGAGTGAGGCAGGATCAGAGAATCTTCCCCCATTCCCTAGTGGTATAGCTGCATACATAAACAGCCATGTTTGCATTTAAAAAATAATCTTACCTATGAATATAGAAAAATTCAGAAGTAATCAAGGAAGGAAAAAGAACATGATTACACATGTAGTTTATACACATGAACTGTATAAAATTCTGATATTTGACCCTTTTTGACTTACAAAAATGGCAGTATTATATGGTCCAACCTAACGTCTCAAAAACACTGCATCCAGGGACAAAAAGAGAGGATTCTAGGGCGGTGTCGTGTGCCTCTTAACCTCAGCTCCTCCTCCTGAAAGTAACATCGAGGAAAGAAGGTGAGTCAGCAGAATCCTGAGCATTTGTACTGATAGCTTGCAGTTTGGAGAGAAGCAGCGCTGGGGCCTGGAGAGGTCTGCTCCAGCAGAGGGCCGGCTGCAAGGGCCAACCGCGTGCTGCCGCCAGAGCACGGCGCCGAGCCAAAGCTCGCGAGACGGGGCGGGGAGGTGGAGGTGGAGGGCTTCGGGCGAGGCTGCAGAAGAGCATCCACAGTTTTCAGCTTTCTTCTCCTCCCGCCCCTCAGACTTAAATTGAAAGCAACGTACATTGTCAAACTCTAATTCTGATCTGGGGTGTCAACTAAGGTAGAAGTGGTATCAGGGAAATTGAAGTCGAAGATTAAAGGTTGGTGGAGAGTTAAGCAAGAGGAAGTTGGAAAGAAATGGCATGGCGCCTCTAGCGTGCAAAAGACAGATGAAAAACCAAGTCTGGAAAAACAGGTAAACTGACACAGAAGTAGATTGCCCAAGAGTGCTTTATGTTGTGTAAGAAAAAGAAACATCTAGATGACATAAAACCAGAGCTCAAGGGTATGATAAAACAATAAAATGAGAGAAAAAGGGAAATTGCAGAGTTAGTGACATACACTGAAAACATGGGCAGCACCATTATAGAGCTCATAAATAGGTCAGAAACAGGAAGGACCTGAATGGAAAGTTAATCACGACATGGGTGGGGGGGGTGTCCAGTCTGACTCACTGTTGATGCCCCCGTGTTTGTAGCCTTAGGACTTAGAGAGACACGGGCATGTAAACATATCCCTAAACTTCGGTGTCCAAAGAAGTCCTGCTGTGCCCGCAGAGGGAGATAAAGAAAGGTGTTTTTGCCGACTTTACGATCACTTTGCTCTCCTCTCATCTCTCTCTGAACTGTGTAGGGCAGGGACTGCAAGTGGACTTCTGTGCTTTCAGCCCATCGCCGTGTCACCCCTGTGAGCCCTTTGTACTCCCCTGTGGCAAACGGGCCTTTTAGATGTGGGACTGTCCCCTAAAGAAGGACTTTTTTTTTTTTTTTTGCGGTACGTGGGCCTCTCACTATTGTGGCTTCTCCCGTTGTGGAGCACAGGCTCCGGACGCGCAGGCCCAGCGGCCATGGCTCACGGGCCCAGCCGCTCCGCGGCACGTGGGATCTTCCCGGACCGGGGCACGAACCCGTGTCCCCTGCATCGGCAGGCGGACTCTCAACCACTGCGCCACCAGGGAAGCCCAAGAAGGACCTTTTTGAGTAGAGAGAACTAAACTTATTTAGCCACCTGCTAACCTGAGGTCCTCAGCAGCAGGAATATTTTCACTAGTTTCTCTTTCCTGGTGTTTAACCTTGTGCCGACACGTCATGGGAGAAGAGAACTTGGGGCGGCACCTGCAGAGTTTGGTATGAACTCTGGCCTTTTCTGTCTCCTCCTTGGCACCACGTAACCAAAGTGACTGCTTTCGTGCGTGTGTGTGTGCGCGTGTGCGTGTGCGTGTGTGTGTGTGTGACTTCACAGTTTTCAAACCCTCTTTCACATAATTATCTGGTCTGTTAACTGTGGCAGCTTTACAGTAACCGGAGAAAGGCAAGGCAGGGTCTACGCTGCTGATGAGAAAACGGAGGTGGTCCCCCCTTTGTGACATGTGACTCCATGTGACTCTGGGAAGTGGGTGACCGGGGACCATGGGGTCCACCTTCTTAAGAAACGGGAGTATTGCTTGCACGGCGGTAACGTTCCCAGCAAGGTTAGTTTTGCCTGTATTATGACGTCAGTGGTAGATTTGGGAACTTCGCTAGCATGGACTGATGATTGTTACAGGCGAGCCTAATCACAGCTGAATCTCACGTAGGAGACAGTGCAAAACTCAGGGAAACACACACACACTCACTGTAAAATAGTGTGTTATGATACTGTCATAAAAATGTATGTAACCATACCTTAAACACTTATTTTGTTATGCTTCTGATATATTTTTGTTTCTGTGAAACACTTATGAATTTGGTTTTTTAAAAAATACACTTTCTACAGTAAACATTATTTTAAAGACTGCCTTGGTAATAGTAATTTTATAGTATGAGTCCTTAGGAATATAATTGAACAGTCCAGGAGTGATGATTTAATGCTTTCTTTCCTTATATACTTTACTGCAGTTACCAGGACATTCGCATTTTGAATCGTAAGAGTTCTTAAAAAAAAAAAAAAAAAAAAATTTGTGGTTTGAATCTTGCTTTAGAATTTTTGTAATCTTGAATATTTTCAGAATGTGTAAATATTTGCTGAGGAGACCACAGCATCTTCAGCATTTTAAGTGGGAACTTGTTTCTTAATTCTTGGTAACTTCAGGAAAAGAGCCACCAGGCTGCCTGAGCGCTCCTTCCTCTGTCTGGTACAGATTAAAACTCTTCTGACAAAGTAAAATGCCCTTTTCTAGTCTTTCACAAATTTTTTTTTTACCAATAACATTCTTAAAAATAAAAGCATTGGGAATAAGGAGAATGTTTTAAATGTAGGTGTTTTTGAAGTAGATTAAAAGACTTAAATCTTCTTTATTTTATAGAAGGATAGTTCATTTACAATGTTGTGCTAGTTTCTGGTGCATAGCAAAGTGATTCAGATATATATATTCTTTTTCATATTCTTTTCTATTATGGTCTATCACAGGATATTGAATATAGATCCCTGTGCTATACATTAGGAGCTTGTTGTTTTTCTATCCCATATATAAAAGTTTGCATCTGCTAATCCCAAACTTGAAATCTGTCTCTCCCCTATCCCACCCCTTACCTTGGCAGCCACAAGTCTGTTCTCTGTGTCTGTGAGTCTGTTTCTGTTTTGTAGATAAGTTCATTGTGTCATATTTTAGATTCTACATATGAATGATATCACAAGGTTTTTGTGTTTCTCCTTCTGACTTACTTTGCTTGGTATGATCATCTCTAGGTCCATCCATGTAGCTGTAAATGGCATTATTTCATTCTTTTTTACGGCTGAGGAATATTCCATTGTATATATATACCACATCTTTAAAGACTTAAATCTTGAATTGAGCCTTCTAAAACAATTTCGTCCAATGTTTATATAGTTAATTAACAATATAATAAATATACCTAAATAGTTATTTTCTTTTATGTTGTTTTTATAATTAATACTCAGGTGACTGTTTCCTTGAATGTGACTTTATTCCCCCAAATAGTTTTGACATTGATCCTGTCATCTGACCTATCTTATATAAAGGACATGATCAAAGAGGAAATCATATAGTGCTCAATTATAGGTAACAGTCACAAATACCGAGCAGTTAGGGTGCCTGAAGGTGTTTCGGGGACTGAGGAAAAGTTTTCCCTGCACAGAGACATTTTTACTTCAGACTGGAACAAGTCAAGAATGCCAACTACTAATCTAATAATTCAGTGATGTTCTGGAGATTCTACTCAGTTAAATAAAAGAAAAAAAAGTAGGTGTATCTACTAGAAAGGAACAAAATTAACATTATAAATAGTAAACCCAAAATATCATCTAAAAGTTATTGGAATTAAAAATAGTTACAGGAGTGGCTGGATACAAAGTAAATGTTTGTGCCTGAACGTGTTTGCTTCTCTGTAACAGAAAAATCTCCCACTCATAACACCAACAAAAAGGATAAAATACCTAGGAATAAGCAAGAAGTGAATAAAATCTACTTGATGAAAGCCATAAAACTTCACTGAAGAACATAAAAATCATGGAAAAATTGATTATTTTTTGTGAGTAGGAATTCTTGATATTGTAAAAATGCCAATTTATGAATTGAACACACCACCAGTCAAATCCCTATTTATTTTTCTTGGAACTTAACAGAACCATTCTAAGGTTTGTGTGATGAGTAAATGTGTGATAATAACTAATAAAATTCTGAGACTGCATTGTCTGGGGTAGTTATCATGAGAAATATTAAAGTATTATGGAGCTACCGTAATTAAAGTAGGGCAGTCCTGGCTCAGGCATGCATAGAGGGTCAGTGAAATAGAATAGAATCGCAGACAGACCCACACGTGCTTGGGACTTAAGAATATCATGAAGGAGGGTTTTCAAAACAGTAGAAAAAGATGGATGAGTAAATTGTGCTGTGAAAATGGCTAACCATTCAGGGAAAATCTGTTTCTAATGCAATAATAAATTCCATATGGTTTAAAAATAAAAATATTAAAAAGGGGATCATGAAAAGACAGAATAGAATGTAGATGAACACTTTTAGGATCTCAGGATAAGGAAAGCCTTTCAAGTTATGACACCAAAGACAGAAATGATCAGGTCAGGGGGTGTATGTTTTTGACTCCATAACTTTTAAAATTCTGTTTGGCCAAAAAGAGCATGAAGTCGAGTGGGAAATAGTATTTAGAACATATGGTAAAAAATTGGTGTCCTTAATCCTCTAATATTCGTCCACCTACCAGTAACTTCCAAATTTATATACGTAGCCGTGTCTGTACGCTTGCTCTTTGGACTCCTGTATACCACGTTCCCCTCGACATCTGCACCGCTGTCCAGTGGGCATCTTGAACTCGGCGAACAAAACCAAACTCCTGACCCCTCGTCCCACCCCCTCTGACATTTCAGCTGGTCGCCCCACCGCCTGGGTGTCCAATCTGGAAACCGAATCGTCTTTAAAACCACTTTTCCCAGCATCCAGTCCATTGGTACGTCCTGATGACGCGCGTATCCTGAGTCCCCTTCTCTCCTGCCCTGTGCGCAGCCTCGTCCAAGCCCCGCTGGCCTCTGGCCAGTTGTGCAGCAGCCCCCCGAGTGGCCCCAGGTGGAGTCACTTTGAGGTTATTCTCACAGTTCAGGTGTTTTAAATCAGGACGACAGTGTCTGAATTTCTGTGGGACATCAAAAAGGTCACCTAACCAGATAGAGTTGCTTTAATATGACCTTTTTACTTTTACTCTGCTTTTTTCATAATCAAGGTAAAATTCACATAACATAAAATTAACCACTTCAAAGTGAAGAATTCAGTGGCATGTAGTACATTCACTATGTTGTGTAACCATCACCTCTATCCAGTTCCAAAACATTTCCATCGCCCCAGAAGGAAACCTGGACTTGCTAAGCTGTGACTCCCTTAGCCCTCCCCCAGCAACCACTAATCTCTCTTCTGTCTATGAATTTACCGATTCTGGATATTTCATGTAAATTGAATCATATCTTGTGTAATATTTTGTGTCTGGCTTCTCTCACTTAACATTTTTTTAATCAATAGCTTTATTTATTTTTTTTAGAACGATTTTAGGTTTACAGAAAAACTGAGTAGAAGATAGAGTTCCCACATACCCCTCCTGAGAGTTTCCCTATTATTCACATCTTGCCTTAGCTAGGTACCTTGTTATTATTGATGAACCAGTATTGATACATTATTATTAACTAAAGTCCATAATTTACATTAGGGTTCAATCTTTGTGTTGTATAGCTCTTTGGGTTTCGACAAATGGATCTACCATCACAGTATCGAACAGAATAGTTTCACTACTCTAAAAATCCTCTGTGTTCCACCTATCCATCCCTCCATCCTTCCTTTCCCCCCCTTCCTTCCCCCCACCCCTGGCAACCACTGATCTTTTACTGTCTCCATAGTTTTGCCTTTTTCCAGAATGTCATATAGGTGGAATCAAACAGGATGTAGCCTTTTCAGATTGGCTTCTGTCAGTTAGCAATATCCATTTATGGTTCCTCCATGTCTTTTTATGGTCTGGTAGCTCATTTCTTTTTGTCGCTGAATCATATACCCTTGTCTAGATGTACGACAGTTTTGTTTTTCCGTTTACCTGTTGAAGGACATCTCAGTTGCTTCCAATCGTTAGCAGTTATGAATGAAGCTGCTATAAATAGTTGTGTGCAAGTTTTTGTGTAGACATAAGTTTTCAGCTCCTATGGATAAATAACCTTGGAGTGCAGTTACCGATCATATGGTAAGAGTATGTATAGTTTTGTAAGAAACCACTACACTGTCTTCCAAAGTGACTGTACCATTTGGCATTCCCACCAGCAGTAAATCAGAGTTCTGTTGCTTCACTTCACATCCTTGCCAGCATTTGGTGTTGTCAGTGTTTGGGATTTTAGCCACTCTGATTCCAGTGGTATCTTGTTTTGATTTGCATTTCACTGATGACATATGATGATGAGCTTTTTTCATATGTTTATTTGCCATCTGTGTATCTTTGGTGAGGTTCAGATCTTTTGCCCATTATTTGGATTGGTTGTTTTCTTGTTGGATTTTAAGAGTTCTTTGTGTATTTTGGATACAAGTCCTTTATCATATATGTATTTTGCCGTTTTATCCAGTCTACGGCTTGTCTTTTCATTCTCTTAAGCATAATGTTTAAGAGATTCACCTACAAGTTTGTTTTTTTTTTTTACAAGATTCACCTCCGTTGATGTTTACAAGATTCATCTACGTTGTAGCGTGTATCAGTACTTCATCCCTTTGTATGGCTGAATAATATTCCCTTGTATGGGTATACCACATTTTGCTTATCCATTCATCAGTTGGTGGACATTTGGGTCGTTTCTACTTTTTGGCTCTTATTAATTAACGCTATGAATGTTTTTGTATGGACGTTTTATGTGAACGTGTTTTCATTTCTCTTGGGTATGTACCTAGGAGTGAAATTGCTGGAATATATGGTCACTATGTTTACATTTGGGGGAACAAGCCAAACTGTTTTGCAAAGTGGCTGCACCATTTTATGTTCCCACCAACAGTGTATGACGGTTCCAGTTTCTCCACATCCTCACCTACACTTGCTGTTGTCTTTTTTGTTGTTGCTGTTGTTGTTAAATAACCACTGTGGTTTGGGTGTGCGCGTCCCGACGGCACTGAAGGTCTTTTCGTATGTTTATTTGTAGTTGTTGTTCTGCTTCTGATTAAGCTCTTCCTTCTGACTTCTTCCTGCTTATCAAACCTGTGTGAGGGGTCGTCGTATTTTTATAATGATCGTGTATATTTGGTGGCTAATGACCATTTCTGCCACTCAGATGCCAGAGAATTGGAAATATCTAGCGATTTTGAAGAGTTTTATTATTGCTTTTAAGAGAATGTCAGGAATGTGAAATTGGAATGAAAACACCTCAAAGTCTTGTTCTTTTCAGCTGTCATCATTGCTTCGTGCCTGTGTTTCCACAGCAGCCCTTGTGCTGGTTTGTCTGCCTTTCGTACTCCAGCATAAGCTTTCTCAGACGTTTTTCAATAAGGCCATCATCCTGCTTCCAAAATTATAGTGGTCCTTAATCTCCCTTCAGATCAAATAATTTCCAAGTCAGGAAGGACCACAACAGCTGTGTCCTGGCACGGACACCCTCCTGCCCCTGCTGAGATAGCTGCCTTCTGTCTGGTGCCTTAAGTTCTAGTTTACTTTCCTTACCACTTGGCTGCTAAATATCATCACATAAAATGAAAACACAGCCGACTGGGGCAGAGGAGAAGGCTCCCTCGGGCGCTGCGGTGGCGCTCCGCTCCGGTAGTCCCGTTTGCCCCCGGTTCCCCGCTCAGCCCTTCGCGCTCCGCCCTCTGTCCTGTGGGCGAACAGTGCAGGTTTTGTGCTCTGGTCTCTGCTTGGCCAGAGGAGGGAGGGCGGGAGGGCGACAAGAGCATGAGATCAGGGTGTTTATCGCCCCAAGTATCCTCCCTGTGCACCCACACCTTTGTCCGTAATCCCTAATTCGAGTGTGCCGTGTGTACGTTTCCTTTCTGGAACCCGGATTGACTTGGGGTGTGAATTGGTATTCTCCCTCTTTTGAGGGCAGTTTGATGACGGAAGATGGTCGCTGGAGCTTGTGCAGCCGGGGCCAGGGCGAGTGGGTGGTAGGGGGCAAGCACGGCTCCGGGGACCCGAGAGAGAGGAGCCTCCTCGGTCTGTGCTGGGCCAGCTCGCCGCACCCTGGTCCAGGCCCGTCCGTGTGCGCGGGGGCCCCTGGCAACCTTGTGCGAGCGCAGGTGTCAGCTCAGCAGGCCTGGGATAGGGCCTGGGGTTCTGCACTCCTGATCAGCTCCCGGGGCGGTTTGTGTCGCCCAGACCACCCTCTGAATAGCGAGGACAGGCACTGAAGTCGCGGTGTTCTCAACACCCTAACTGCCCCCGGGGTGGCCCGGGTGCGTGGTTCGTTACAGCGTGGGATGGGCGCCGCACAGCCAGTAGTAATCGCCCCTGAATCAGCGGAAATTTGTGGTGCTTAGGAGGCCCCAGTCAGAGCAAAACCAAACAAACCCCTGTGCTGCCAGAGCTGACATTCCGTGTGGGAAACAGACGGGGTAACTTCTCTAAAATGTCAGAGGGTGAGAAGTGCTGGTGGGAAAAGAAACGGAGCAGAGGGAGGGGTGGAGGGGAGGGGCCGGGGAGACGGGCTGTCAGAGGTGGCATGTGAGCGGAGGAGGGGTCGCGTGGGGACAGCACTTCCTGTGGAGGGGCCCCGGGAGGTGGGGCTTCCGGCGGGAGGTGAGAGACCGGAACTGCCGGAGCCGGGCGCAGGTCCCAGGAGCCTTGCAGGCCTTCGGAGGGACTCCTCGGGCTCCACTTGAGGTTGGACTGACACTGCCTGCTTGGATACTCGAGGGTTGCTGGCTGCCGCTGGAGGGAGACCAGGCTGTTAGGAGTGGTCAGGGTCTGGAAAGGCTTTGAGGGTACTGATGCTGAAAGTAGTGTTTTTGAGACATGGAAGCATGTTTGTGATGTGTTTCGTTGAAAAAGGAGTGAGGTTTTTTATGTTTTTGGGTCAAAATTTTGAGTGTAAAAAAATTAATGGGGGGACATAGTAATGATTTTCACAAAAATGTAATATGTATTTATTTCTAATTAAAGGGGATTTACTTTTATTTTTCCTACTTATGAGAGCACATATATTACTTTTATAGAAAATAAAAACAACTTTTCCCTGTTTCTCTGTGTAGTTCTACTGCATGTCCTTTATTCCATCAAGATCATTCATTTGAATTGCATTTTATAGAAAACATAGTTTATACTTTGTCTACAAAATGCGTCTTCAGTTTGCCTTTATATATTTATTTATTTATTTATTTATTTATTTATTTATTTTTGGCTGCGTTGGGTCTTCATTGCAGCGCGCAGCCTTTCTCTAGTTGTGGTGAGCGTGGGCTACTCTTTGTTGCAGTGTGGGGGCTTTTCATTGCCGTGGCTTCTCGTGTTGTGGAGCACGGCCTCTAGGCGTGCGGGCTTCAGTAGTTGTGGCATACGGGTTCAGCAGTCGTGGCTCATGGGCTCCATAGTTGTGGCACACGGGCTTAGTTGCTCCGTGGCATGTGAGATCTTCCCGGATCAGGGATCAAACCCATGTACCCTGCATTGGCAGGCGGATTCTTAACCACTGCGCCACCACGTAAGTCCTTCAGTTTGCCTTTTTAGTTAATTGTATGTGTCTAGCCAACGAAAATGCAAGACCCTCTGAAGTTCAGGATTTCATTTTGATGTTCTCTTTGCTCTATTTTGTAGCAGATTCTGAGTCTTATTGAATGAGTTCTGATTCTTTTGAGCAGTGACTGGGCCTCTTCCAAAAGTTTTTTTTTTCTCCTAAGTCTGCAGAGGTTTATTATTTGCACGATTGAAAGACCAAGAATGTCTAAGTCCTTCAGGTTCTTTTGTTGTCTTCATCATGGTCTCTGTTCCAGTTACTTCCCTAGATACTCTCCCCCAGACCATCAAAAGTTCCTAATTTGAGCTCATAGAAGCTGTAATCTCAGGACTCTTTTGCCCGTAGTGCTGTCAATACTTCAGTAGATAAGTAGCCTCATATGTAAATAGTTCCCTCTTGGCTCTGCGTAGTTATAGGAAGGCAGGTCCCTTGGGTTTAAGTGTGTATTGTACGTAGTAGGGAGGAGGACCCATCAATGCATGGGGCTGGCTCCGGACCATGTGGACCAGGATGTGTGGAAGAGGCCCCTCCCACAAAGCCTGTCATAATACCTCAGACCTGACTTTTTGTTGTTGTTGTTACAAATGATGTATGAATAATCCATAAGAATTAAAGTTACGGACCTCCCTGGTGGTGCAGTGGTTAAGAATCCGCCTGCCAATGCGGGGAACAGGGTTCGAGCCCTGGTCCGGGAAGAACCCACATGCCGCGGAGCAACTAAGCCCGTGTGCCACAACTACTGAGGCTGTGCTCTAGAGCCCGTGAGCCACAACCGCTGAGCCCTCATGCCACAACTACTGAAGCCCGTGCTCCACAAGAGAAGCCACCGCAATGAGAAGCCCACACACCACAAAGACCCAATGCAGCCAAAAAACAAAAAAAACTCCACAACACTGTAAATCAACTATGTTTCAATAAAAATTATTTTTTAAAAAAAAGAAAGTTACTTTTTCTCCAAGCTATAGCAGTTACTAGTAATGGTAGTGTTCCTGAAAGACGTGTTGTTTGTAATCTCTTAAACCGCATTGAATTCGGGTAAATACAAGGTCAGGAGATGGACGTTAGGAAGCCTGAAGATAAATTCCTGTAGCATCTTTTAAGTCAGTGCTTTTAGGAGTGGCTTTAGCAGACCATCTTGGAGATGGGGAGGGTTGAGAATGTTAATTTTGTTCCACGCCTTTGCAAGTCGCGGTCTTTGATCTTTACTAGGGCTTCCTAAGATGTATCTTAGACTTGGGAGATAAGAGTGCACCAGGGCTAAGGCCCCTTAATTCAGAATTACTTCTCTTGGTTACTGGACACTCTGCAGGTGCTAGTTCAGGCAGGTAGATCGTCTTTGAATTCTGAGAATGTTGTCCCAGTGAAATCTGGGAAGGGAAACAAAAAACCCACAAAGGAGAACATCTCAAAGGAAAAGTAGCTTCAGAATTTGTAATTTAAGTAAAAAATTCTCAAAACAGAGAATAGGAGAGCTGAGTAAATACAATCTAATCTTTTTTAACTGGATTAAGAAATTTTGGTGTCCTTCTGACTCTTCATGTGTGTGTTCCATTTTTACATAGTTCTAGTTGGGTGCACCCTGGAATATCAGACCTGGGCGGGCTTGCAGGGACCTGGTCTCACGCCCTTTTATCTCTCAGGCCTGGTGTAGCACCAGCACACAGTAGGCATTCAGATAGATATTTGTTGGATGTATGAATACACACTTTAAGAGGAAGAAAGTCTGAAAGAACTTGAAAACCAAATTTTAATCTTGATGATCTTGTAAAACAAAATATTTTTCATGTTTTAAGTACATGAAGGTCAAGATTCTACTGAGCAGGAAGATAATCTAACCCTGTGTTTCCTGGCAACTAACCCTGAGCCCGTAGACTTGACAAGGGAAGAAACCGAGCTTACCTGGTTTTGTGTAGCCAGCTCTCGTGCCAAGATGGAGGGGAAAGCGGAGCAGAGGGCTCGGAAGATGGAAGGACTGGAGGAACTGCCGTTACCCACCGGGCAGGTTGTTCAGGGGTGAATTGATTTGCTCGCGGCCACCCAGTGAGTTAGTCAGGAGTTGCAACAGCCCTTCCCTTGGATAGAGTCATGCATACAGTTTGGGAGTTTCAAGGGTAGCAGCTCTCTATTCATTATTCTGTGTAACTGAAAACACGTGGCTCTGACTTCGCTCGCTGTCAGCTGGAGACTGCCATCCATTTTCTCACGCTGTGGGCTCTACGGTTGAAGGTGGTGCTGATTGGCTGGTTCATTCACGTGATCTTTTGGATGGGGGCGGTACCGAGACTTGGGTCCCCGGCCACCGGAAGAAGTGGGCTTCCCGCTGTTGAAATAAAGTTGGCACGATCAGAGTGATTTTATTTCTCAGCCTGTCCTTGTAGAACATCCGCAATCTAAGAATCCTCACAAAATTCTCAAGCCTATAATCAGCGGAATGTTACTCAGAAAATCAGGGAGCATCTTTCACTTACCTGACATTTTTGTAGAATGTGTTTCCCGTGGGATTTTTGTCTGTGTTGCTTAAAATGGGGCTACAGTTTCCTCTTTATAAAGCTGTAAGGAAGAGGCCGGCGTGGTCCCCTAACCAGGAGATCATAAGTAACTGTGGGAGCAGGTCTGGAAGTGGAGCAGCTGGGAGAGGCCCACAAGGAAGTGAGCCGCCCTGCTGTCTGTGGAAAGAGTGCTCCAGGCCCAGGGAACCGGCTCCGGGAAGCCCGGAGGCTGGATGTGCCCGCGGCGGTGGGGGTGCGGTCGGAGAGAAGAAAGGCCAGCATGGGGGTAGACGGGTAAGCAGTCAGAGATGGGGGTCGCTGGGCTGGGGAAGTTACACAGAGCCTTGGAGGCCGTGCCAGGGATGTCATTTAAAACTGGGTTCAGGGGCTTCCCTGGTGGCGCAGTGGTTGAGAATCCGCCTACCAATGCAGGAGACACGGGTTCGTGCCCTGGTCCGGGAAGATCCCACGTGCCGCGGAGCCGCTGGGCCCGTGAGCCATGGCTGCTGAGCCTGCGCGTCCGGAGCCTGTGCTCCGCAACGGGAGAGGCCACAACAGTGAGAGGCCCGCACACCGCAAAAAAAAAAAAAAAAAAAAAAAAAAAAACTGGGTTCAGCGGGAGGCCTTTGGGGTGCTCTCGGTAGAGAAGCGAAACCATCCGACTTAGGGTTTTAGGAGGGTCGCTCTTGAGTGCTACTAAGTGGGGAACGTAGGCGGGCTAGGGCCGTGGGAGCGTGGGCCACAGTGGAGGTGGGAGTCCCTGGGAGGACCGCAGGCGTCCAGCGCGTCCTCTTGGATGTCTAGTGAGGTGGGAGCGGTGGAAGTGGTGCAAGTGGTTTTCGGTCATCTCACCAGCCTCGCTTTTTTCATCTGTGAAGCGGGGATAATTGTGCCTGTCTCGCAGTAGTTCTAAGAACTCAATGAGTTGATGCTTGCGAGGTTTGTGCCTGGACGCGGTGACGGTTCAGTTCACACTCGCTTTGTTTTTGTTATGACCACTGCTGCTACTACCTTTCTCCCCAGAGGCAACTGCTGTCGTGAATTTTGTGTGTATTCAGTCTGTGTCTTTATACTTCTGCTACCTACATGTATATCCATAATCCACATGTATATTTATGTCTCTTTAAGAATTTATGTAAGTGGTATCATTTGGAATGCATCATTTAAAGCATTGGCTTTAAAGGTATGTTTGCATCCTGTCCATGTTGGCACATACTGACCTAGTTTGTTCTTTTTATGGTACGCGGGCCTCGCACTGCTGTGGCCTCTCCCGTTGCGGAGCGCAGGCGCAGCGGCCACGGCTCACGGGCCCAGCCGCTCCGTGGCACGTGGGATCTTCCCGGATTGGGGCACGAACCCGCGTCCCCTGCATCGGCAGGCGGACTCTCAACCGCCGCGCCACCAGGGAAGCCCCTAGTTTGTTCATTTTAACCATCGAAGTAATTACCACGGTTTGTAATCCATTCCCTAGTAGCGCACAGTCAGTTGTTTTCTGTTTTCTTTGCGACCAGCAGTGCCTCACTGGATGTCCTTGTCCATGTCTGCAGTGCACTGTGGCCAGAGTTTCTCTGGAGTGTATGCTTGGGTGTGGACTTGCTGGGTCAGTTGTATGCCATTTTACTGGATATTGTTTATTCCAGCTTTACTGGACTCTTGCTTCTCAAATATGTCAAATATTGCTTCTATGGAGAGTCTTAGTGAACAAAGCTGTTAAATGAAGCGGAAAATCGCAGCCCTTATTTCAGATCTTGAAAAATCACTGCGTATGTGCTTGAGTAGACAGATTAGGGAGACTAGCTGAGTCCCTGCGCTGCAGACGGGAGCAGAGGAGTGAGAGGGAACACCCCCAGGGTTTGTTCTAATCGGGAACTGCAAGGCTCCCAGGTGTGGAAGTGATGGCCTTGAAGGAGGAAGTGCACACTGACAGACGCCTAGAAACAGGAGGCCCGGCACGCCATGCAGGGCCATGCAGGGGAGCACCAGGCCCGGTCTGGGGCGCGGGGGGTGGGAAGAGCCTGGCAGGAGCCTCGATGGTACTTTGTGGGAAGGAGTGGGCAAGGCGGGGGGGGGGGCAGCTTGGGGTTGAATGGTGCGGTGGGCCGCTGGCTACGGGGGTGGTCCCTACTTGTCCAGTACCTGGCGCTGGGCGATGAGGCCAGAGGAACCCTACCCCCTGGAGCGTAAAGCCAGAGGGAGAAGGTGGTTCGGGAGGACGGGCTCTGGACTGGTTGGTTTCCCTGTGAAACGGAATTAGCTCCCCCGGAAGGGGCGGTCTCTCCAGGATTAGCAAGTCTCCTAAGACGTCAAAGCGTCATAAATACGGAAGGTGGAAGGCGTGATTAACACTAGGAGGGACGATCGCTGTGCCATCGGCTGGGAATGCCGAGACACAGGAAACCACTCATTTTCTCCCTGCCAGTGGGGTTGCCCCTCTGAGTTCAGGGCAGCCCAGTCACCTGAGGAGCTTTCGGAAGTGCCCACCGTGGGCTCCACCCCCAGAGACCCTGAGTTCATGGGCCTGGGATGCAGCCTGGGTGTCAGGATGTTTAAAGCTCCCCGGTGAGGGACGGGCAGCCGAGCCTGAGAAGCACTGATCTGAGAGAGAGGATTCTGATCACCCACTCGGGGTGGTGGCGGCAGAGTGGAAGGGTCTTAAGTCAGGTAAACTGCCTTGGAGGGGAGAAGCCCAACGGCAGAAGTCGGCCAGAGAGTGTTTTAGGCCCTGGAGGCCAGGGGTCAGTATCAGGGATATTACGTAGGTACCCATGTAACAAGAAAGAAAACAAATGTCCAGAGATTTTAGTGGTAACTTCAAAATACTATAGTAATGCCAACTGAGTATAATTTTTTTATCATACAGGTATACTGTTGAAAAGAATGGAATTCTTTTGTGGGGATAACATTTCACTTAATTGGGGTTCAGAGTTAGTGTTCTTACCATTGAATCAAATGCAGAGATTCATCTCTGAGAACCGTCCTTTGCTCACAAGCCAGACACAGTCGGGGAACAGGATGGATTCGGCCCACAGGCTGTCGTAGTTTGCCAACCTGCCCCCTGCCTGGGCACAGCAGGCTGAGGGTCTGCCTAGTTCGGAACCAGGGCCAGGAGCCCACACTGCGGGCAGAGCAGCGGCCCCTCCCCTCCGGTGGTTCTCAGACTAGGGAGGCACGGGGAGAAGCTTCCATTTACTCTTTGCCCGCTTACCAAAGTTCATCTCCGAAGAATATGGGGCCTCAGGTGACCTCGGAATAAAGGTGAATGTTAGAGGATTCAGTTTGCCAGCAAATACGAGCAGCTTCGCAGAGTCTCTGCCTGGCTCCCCTGCTGTGCAGTGAGGCGTGTGTACTCGGGGTCCTCCGTTTGTTTTCTTCTTGACCGTTTGTGAGAGAGCCTCGCCTTCTCACTTGGATATAAACTAATAAGCCAGAAACCCACCGTCCCAGATCCCGGCGCCATTCCTGAGTTTACTTTGGCTAACTTTCAAAGATTGTTTCATAAAACGACACTTTGACGTTAAATTTCTCCCGGTTCTGAGTTACGTTTTATAATTGAACTGTGGTCAAGGAAAAATCCAGGGAGCCTTCGCTGCCTTTGTGGCCCTGCACATACAGCTCACGACTGACTGAACTCCCTCTCCCTCACCCTCCGCCCTCTCCCCTCGCTCAGCAAGCTCCAAGCCTCTCTGAGGTTTAGTTTTTCAAAAATGCTAAGCACAGGGCCTTTGCTTCCTTTCCGCTACAAAAGCCCCTTCCTGTCGTCAAGGTCAGCTTACACGGCACCTAAGTGGCCTTCCCTGACCACCATGCTGACAACAGGCTCCTTTACGCTTCTCTCTGCTGAGTATTTATTTCCTTTAGATCCCAGATCGCAAGGGCTGGGTTGCAGTTTGTTTCACTGTCTATTGAGTTGCACTTTGAAATGTTCCTCCACTCGCGAGGAAGCTTCATGCGGGCAGGAGCCCCTCTGTCTCCATCTCTGCTGCAGCCTAGGTGGCTGCCACAGTGCTGGCACCTGGTGTCTTTGGATGAACTGAATGGGACCGAGACTGCAGGATAGAAATGGTTTCCTTCTGTCAGAGTGCCCACCGTCCGGGAGGCTCCAGAAGTAAAGGGTCATTGTGTTGCAGGCACTGCGCTCAGAGAGCAGGTGGCCTCACGGGGCCGCACAGAGGTCATTTCAGCTGCTGAGAGGTACAGGTGAGCGCAGGCACCTCGGGGACACAGGAAGGGTGCTTAGGGGGTTTGTGGGTAAGTCAGGAAGTCCTTTCCGGAAAGTGAGTCTGACAGCCGTTTATAGCTGGAAGGCTGTTAATTCTAAGGGATTCACACCTGCAGGGGCACCTGACGCAGCCCCTTTTAGAGTTCGTTCCAGCTCTGACCTTCTGTGAAATTCTGGGCCATGAAAAAAGCAGGAAAAGGAAACGAGGAATTTTGTGGGGCTGTGGTTTTAAATAGGGTGGCCAGGTAAGGCCTCAATGAGAAGGCGACTCGTGAATATTCAAGACTTTATTACTACGTTTGCAGAAGAAATCCCCTGACAGTTTCAGGCTGTGACTCTGACCTTCTTTGTGAATTTGGACAAGGTCGAGAGGGGTCTTTATTCTGCCCCACTGATTGTCTTTAACTCAGGCACTTGGGATTCCTAAAGACGAGCAGGGCTCACGTGGGTCGGGACCGCGGGGTGGCAGCTGCCCGTCTGCCTGCTCTGAGCACAGGCTCGCTGCCAGCCTGGGTGCCGGCGGGTCTTCCTCAGGTGCCGAGGAGCCCGCAGGCGGGCCGGCCTGGGCCTCACGTCCCAGAGTCTTCTGACTCATCCCGGTGTGTCCCAGTTTTCCAGTCCTGTCTGGGCTCAGTCCAGTGCAGTCGGACCCTACCTGCACGCTGGTCCTCGGGCTCCGTTTCCACCCTGCATCCCCTTCCCGCCTGGTCCCGCCCGCCTCTGCTCTCCGGCGTCACTTCATCCAGCCTTGTCCTCTCCAGGTGCAGCAGGTCAGTCGGTCCCCGTTACCCGCGCGCTTCACATGCATCAGACAGGGGGTCTCCTTGGTGTCTGTGACCTGTCAGCGTGCTTTGCTGACCGGGGCTGCCATGTCCTCTGCAGCAGGGATGCGAGGCAGCAGGACCCGGCAGGCGGGAGACTTGTCACCAGATACCCTTTTGTACCTGATGAAGTTTGTACTGTGAGCATGGCATCATCTACTTTTAAAATAATTCGAGGGGCTTCCCTGGTGGCGCAGTGGTTGAGAGTCCGCCTGCCGATGCAGGGGACACGGGTTCGTGCCCCGGTCCGGGAAGATCCCACGTGCCGCGGAGCGGCTGGGCCCGTGAGCCGTGGCCGCTGAGCCTGCGCGTCCGGAGCCTGTGCTCTGCAGCGGGAGAGGCCACAACAGTGAGAGGCCCGCGTACCGCAAAAAAAAAAAAAAAAAATCGAAAAATACAAAGCATCATCCTGTTGAACAAGAGCATTCTGTTTCATCAAAGCTGGGAAATATTTGTGATTTTAAAACTTGGTTTCATCTTAGAGCTGTAACCTCTTCTTACTTGGGACAAAGCAATTACACTTTAAAGGTACCAAGTTTTTTTGATTTTTATATACGTGTTTATCCTTAAACCCATCTGAAAATGTTGAGTAAGTACTTCGTTTGCCAACTCTATCATTAGTTAGGGGTAGAGGTTTTGTGGGGTTTTTGTTTGTCTTTTCTGTGCTCACCCCACATTATCTACGTGGACCTTGAGGTTCATGATAAATGTTCGTACATTCATGTGGCTTTGGTCGAAGTCAGAAACTGGGAATGGCTGCTCAGGAGCATGAAGTTACCCCGTTTTAGCAAATTACGAAGGTCTAAAGACTGTCTGTTAATGTCTTAGCAGCTTTAAAAGAAAAAGAAAGTAAGCTAAGAAAAACACTGTCTGAATGATTTATCATAATTTTGAGGAAAAGCAGATGTGGGTCTTTAAGGAAGTATTCTTCCTTACTTGAAAACTGAAAATAGTCTTTTCACAGAATTAGTAACAAAAGGATTAACTCAGTTTGCGAGTTTCTAATGAAGAATGCTCTGAAATGCTCGGTCTGTTGAGCACTTGAAAGCCTTTTTGTCTTGTGGCATCGCATTGCTAGGGAAACTTTCCAGGAAGTTCCGTCCACACTCTAAATAATGAATGCTTTAGGTGCTAAATACCAGATTTCCTTTGGTTTCATATGGAAGCAAAATGTGACTTCACCTGGTTCCCGATGGAAGGTGCTTGTTAGGAAGTGGACATTGGTGTTGTGTGTGACCTGCTGGACTGTCTCTGAACCAGTGATCAGAATCCATTCGGTGGAGCGCTTGTTTCACGTGTGTGCAGCTGCAGTACCAGTCGACCGTTAGAAAGCAGCATCGCTCCCCGTCCTGCTGGCGCAGCAGGCCCTCAGTGAGGGCTGGCACAGCAGAATCGAATCGAGCGTAGCTCACTGGGAGCCTTATCAATGGAAATAATTCCCATTTTACAATCTGCTTTCCTACTCTAGAGCCTGTGGAGTACGGGCAGTGCACTTTCAGGTACATTGACTGTAGTTGGAGTCGCTTCTCAAATGGTTTTTTTTTTAAGAAGTCTATATAGTAAACAAAAGTTTGGTAACAGTTACTCTAATGGCCATCATATAAAGTTTATCCGAGGACTGTGAAGCAGCTGATGTGTGCTGAATGGAGGTCCAGTTTGTCTTCCATGTAAGATGGCTTGATTCACCTCCAAGCACGCGGGCCTGGGGCTGGGACGTGGGATAGCACTGCCCGAGGCAGAGCCAGCCCTGCCCGGGGGCGGGGGCGGAGCTGGGCCTTCCTTTCTGGGTCTCTTGGTGCCAGTGCTGCCCGGCCCTTGGGACACAACCCCCATATGCCAAGCCCGGGGCCTTCAGGCTCGGGCTTTCAGTAAGTCTGTGCTCTCTTCCAAATTCTAATCTCTTTTGGTTGTAGAGGATGGAGTCCCGTCACTTGACTACATAAGAAGTCTCCTTCTTCTGGTTCTGCACCTACTGTCGACAAAGGCTGAGCTGCTGCCTTGGTGTCCCTGTGGATGAGACCTTCCCTGGGACCCCACTTCCCCAGTTTTTTCTTCTTATCTTTCCAGCGACTGCTAGGATCTGTTGTCTGGGATCCAACTTCTTCTTATTCTTAGTATTAGGACCCTAAGTTCCTCCTAAAGGAAATGATATGGTTATTATTATTACTTCTTTTATTTTACCCATTGCAGCAAACCCTGAAAATTTAAGCTAGATATTTCACAAGAGATCCCTTCCACCCCTGGGGTTGATCCCTTTCTAATGGCAGAACTTCTCCCTACAAGAAAGTGATTGTATTTATTGTATCTGTTGACTAGGAGAAGGCATCGTACTGGAAGGCTGCTTCAAATTCAGTATGCTTTTAAAGAATTACTTGTATCTTATTAACCAGAAAAGCATCGGTATGTTTTTAAAAGAAGTAAAAAAAAGGACACTTAAAAAAAAAAATGTAGGGATGTTTTCCATAGTTTTCTCCTATAAATTTCATTATTTACCTTTAAAAATTAGACCAAAAATCCAATCAGAGTCAATTCATGTTGTGGGTAAATATTGAAGGTTTTTTTTCCAATGATGCTAGCACATTTCAAATCATTTTGCAAAGGTTGTATTAAAATGTTGTTTTCCTTAAAAAAACAAAAAAAGGAAGTAATATACATATATGTGAAAATTGCTTCTATTTAAACTGTCACTTTGCAGATTTAATTTACTTGTTACAGTAAATTAAGCTGTCTCTTTGGTTGAACTTTTCCTTTAAACAGGCTTTTCTTTTATCTTTGACATATGAAAAGGAGATAGTTTTAAAAGGAATTTTCCAGACCTGTTATATAACTGAATTGCTTTCAAGTAAAGTATGGGCCAGTATTCAAAGTGTATTAACCTCAATAATGATTCCTCATGTGGTGAGATTTCCAGGGAGAAATAAATTGAAATGACTAATGATATTTGGTTCGTGTACTCTCTGACCAGTTTTGGTACAAGGCAAATCGAATGGTTAATATACAATATCTCTTGCTTCAGATATTCCTCGCTGCAGACCGGGAGATAGAAAGGATTGTTCCCCTTGTTTAGCCCGTGAAGAGCCTGAGATCTGTGTGTTTATCCTGTCCACATCTGTAGATCTGTGGGCGGAGACTGGAAATACGGGAGTGAGCAAAGCAGACAAAGGAGCCTTCCTCGGGGGCCGCGTGCTCCAGTGGGGGAGAAATATAATAAACCAGATAAACGAGTAAAGTGTCGGGTACACGGGCTGGCTAGCAGCAAGTGCTCGAGAGATAAGCACGGAGGGGATGGGAAGGGTAGGTATGGGGTGGGAGCAGGTGGAGGAGAGGATGGCCGGGGAAGGCCTTGCTAAGCTGACACCTGAGTAAAGACTCACAGGAGACAGAAGTGAGTGGTGTGGATATCTAGGGCAGAAGGGTTTCAGGCATCAAGAACCAGAAGTGCAAAGGCCCTGAGGCAGAAGCATGGTGGCCACGTGACTGGCGTGGAGCAGGCAGGGGAGACAAGCAGGAGGAATGGGGTCAGAGAAGTAACAGCGCCAGATCAGGCCTTCTGGGCTTTTCCTCTGATGAGAGACGGTTTGGGCAAAGAGTGCTGTGAACTGACTTATTTTGAGAACAGACTGACGGGGACAAGTGTAGACATGAGACCAATTAGAAGATTCGCAGTGATCCAGGTGAGAGGTGACGGCGGCTAGACCGAAGCGGTAGCCACGGGAGTGGCAGTAGATGGTCAAGTTCTAGACCTGTTTGGAAGGTGGCACCGGGGCACTTGCTGACAACCAGGCGACGGGAGCAGGGGTGGCGGTTATTACTCCGTGCTGCAGGCTCCTCCTGTGGGCGTGTGCTCTGGCTCTGTCCAGCACAGGCCCTCTCGACCCCTTGTGAATGTTGGCCTCCCGGGGTGGCCACTGTGGGTGCCAGCCTGCAGGGGGAGGCGCAGGCTCCAAGGGCAAGTAGGTCTCTTGGCCCCTGCCTTGGCGACCCACAGAGGGTCCTGAAGTCACTTTTTCAGAGGCACAGAGGTGGCACAGCCTGTGTCCTGCCAAGTCTACTGCTGAACTGTGCTGCCGTGTGTGCTCTATGTGCCGGTGTTAGAGGCCACAGCACGTCTTGTCCACGTTGGTACGAGTGAGAAGGAAATGCATGAACATGAAATATGTATTGAAAGATGTAGAGACCAACTCTTTGCTCTCTGTAAGTGCTAATTAAGGCATAAATTAAGATTTGCATTTTTTGCTCCCTAAACTACTACTGGTCCATTCCATAAAAAGGTTCTAAAGAGCAAGATCAAGGAAAGAGCCCAAATAATAGTAGAGTTTTTAGGCCCCTTGACCTTGTTTTACCGTACTCCTCCGTGGGGCACGAAAGCGGGTTTGTCGTGTTCTGAGAGCTCTTTTTAGTGAGCTGAATAGCTGCCCTCTCCTCTCTGCGATGACCGATTCTGCTCAACTCCTGAGACTTGATTTGCTTGAAATGCTGCAGTGTCGAAGCAGTTCCGTGCAAGTCTACCTAACGCTGACATGTCCAAGTGTGGTTTTGGTGCCGTTTGTGTTACCGTTGAGGTTTATTGTGTGGCATAGTGATTGAATTCTGCAGCAGTCATTTTATCTTCTTTTAACTTTTCTGTAGTCAGTCTTTGAGCCAGCTTCAGATGGGAGAGGTGGGGACAGTGAACAGGCCGACATGTTGTCCAGGCTATTTTTTCCCCTCTTACGCCTTCTCGTAAGGCCTCATTATTTCAAGGGATTTCTGTTTATATAGACACAAATTGATGTTAACTCTCTCATCAAATTCAAGGCTCTCCTGATTGGAAACTTCTCCTGAGAACTCGAGCTAAACGTTTTGAATTCTTCTTTATTCCTTGATGTAAAATGTTTGATTGGAAGTGTTGACTGATCCACATTCTCTGATTGGAAGTGAGAGACTTTAGACGTCACACATGCTTAGGAAACTCAGGCATTTTTATTAGTAATGGTTACTTTATTATTATCTTCTCCATTATTTTAATTAACTAATTTTATTTATCATTCATTTATTTTATTAACTTATTTAGCTTATTACTCATTAGTGTTATTAGTAGGACCTAGAGGGGGAAATGAATACGTATATAAAAGCTTATTTGAAATATAGACGGCACATGTCTATTAATTTTCTATTTTTTTCCCTAACTCTTTGTTGTCGGTATACACACACGCACGCGTGCGTGTACGCACACCCTAAATTTGCTTCATTTTCAGTTGCTAATTATTGTGATTTCTCATGGAGCTATGGTTTGAGGATGTGACTGGTTAAATATTACTGGAGGACAATTTTAGCAAAGCGAACAGCCAATTTAAAAAAAAAAAAAAGAACTTGGGGAAAATTAAAGGAAAATGAAGAGTTACCAAAAATAAGTGTGTAAATTAGTACAGCCTTTCTGGAGAGCAGTTTAGTAATATTTATCAAACTCCTCAAAATGTGTTCATACTCTGACCCAGCAGTTTCACTTCTAGGAATCTGTCACAGGAGAAGAGTCAGGTATGTGCAGATACGCCTGTACCGGGGAGTCCCTGACATGTGTTCACACTTCCCGTGCGTTGGAAACAATTCAGGTGTTCAACAACGGGGCATCGGTTTAATTCTAGTACGTCCCAGTGTTGGATTGCTATGCAGCAATTACACACCTCTATGTTTTGAGATATTTAATGACATGGGGAAATGTTTGATGTATTGCTTGAAGTGTTTTTAAAGATTTATAAAATGTTTATACACACAAAGATAATTTATATACAGAATGATACAGATAACATTGTAAGATGTTAACAAAAGTTATTTCTAGTTAGTGACATTTTTGAGGATTTAATTATCTTTTTTATGCATTTCTATGTTTCCTCTATTTTCTACACTAAAAATATTTTCGTAATCAGAAAGAAACAAATTCCATTTTATGTGCCCATAAGCAATGCTGTCCGACAGAAATGTAACGTGAGCCACATATATACTTTAGCCACATTAAGGAAGGTAAAAGAAACACAAAAATAGTTATAATAATGTATTTTAATAACCTAAACTACCCAAAATGTTATAATTTCAACATGTAATCAATATTAAAAGATAAAATACATTTATCTTTTCATAGTCAGTCTCTGGAATCCAGTGTGTATTTATAACACATCTGAATTCGGACTGGCCACCTTCCACTGCTCACCAGACACACGTGGCTGGGGGCTTGTCTGTCGGACAGAGCGGCCACAGGCTCTTCTAACTCTGTGCCAAGATAATGTATATGAGGTTTTTTACTGTTTGGTGATTAAAGTACAATCTGAACGTACTAAATTTCCAATAATTTAGCCAGGCGTGCAACATATCCCATACTTCTAGATGTAATTACTGCTTTAAAAAAAAAAATTCTGGGCTTCCCTGGTGGCGCAGCGGTTGAGAGCCCGCCTGCCCATGCGGGGGACACAGGTTCGTGCCCCGGTCCGGGAGGATCCCACATGCCGCGGAGCGGCTGGGCCCGTGGGCCGTGGCCGCTGAGCCTGCTCATCTGGAGCCTGTGCTCCGCAGTGGGAGAAGCCACAACAGTGAGAGGCCCACGTACCGCAAAAAAAATAATAATAATAATAAATTTTTTAAAAATTCTGTAGAATACCAGAAACACTGCGTCCATGGAAGGCCAGCTCAGATGGTTCTAGCCTCAGTGCCCTCTGTCAGCTGTGTGAAAAACAGCAAACAGGGCAGCTTCCACCACCTGCCTCTTTCTTTGCTCCCTTATCTCCCCAGCCACAGCCATAGAGGAAGAGAATATAGATGAAAGACACTAGCCTGAGAGTCGCCGAATCACCCTCAGTGGCTGGGTGATGGAGCTTCCTTTTTCTACTCTATAAAATGCACACAGTACTACATACCTCGCATGGTCACAAAGATGAAGTGAGCTAATACACACACACACACACCCGTCCATATATATCTCTCTGTGTATCAGCATATCTGTCTAAACTGAAACGGGAATTCAGTGAAGCACTTACCTTTACTATTTACAGTTTACTCAGATACTTACCGCTGTATTTTATTTTTTAAATTCTTGCTAAATTATTTCACAGTGTGAGTCCCAACTTGAATTTTGAAAACCCTGAACTAGAACATTAAGCTGTGTTACCTGTTTGTAGTGTTTGCAGGAATTTTTTCCCCTCGGGATGATACTTAGTATTTATTTATTCTCAAGTTTCTTTAATATTTTCTGTACATAACAGGAAGGCTTCACTTCCCCTCGTACCACATTTTGTCTTTATAATGTTTAGTGAACCATTTAATCAAGCAGCTTCCAGTGCTCACACACCTGGAAGAGTGGATGAGAGACAGGTTGGTCGGTTTGCAGTGCCAGTAGATGACTTCACAAGCCTCCAGTCAGCTGGCTCTTGAGTTCTGAAATTGAGCGTGCATTTTCACATTCCACTTTAGGAGATCTGAGGAATTCTGAACTGATGCGGAATTCCTTTCTTTTTTTTTTTTTTTAAACTTCTAGGAGAACCAACCTTTTCTAGGCAGCAAAAAAGAGCTAATGGTGCTTCTCCGTGCACTTCCTACACCTAGAATTTTTCTTGCACTTCCATCTATTTCCTGAAAATATTGCCTTAGATTTCCCATTGTCCCGTTAAATTTAATTTGTCATAAACTCACCCAAATCTCACCCCTCCCGAGCCATCCCGTGCTCTCTGCTTTTAGATCTCCCTGTGCGTCATCTCCGTATGTGAGAGCCTCGGCGTCCCTTTTGAGCGCCCTCCCCACCTGCAGTTGCACCTTCCCTGACCTTGTCCTGCTCCTTCCCAGAGCCTTGATTGCTCCCTGCTTCTTACAGAGTAAATTTCAGACTTTTTAGCTTGCCACAGTCTGGCTTTAACCAGAAATGTGACATTTCCGACTGTCCCAAGACCTTTCATCTACCCCTGATGGTGGTGTTTACCTCTGGCCTGTGCTTCGGATGCTCTGCCCCACTCCTGTAATGGTATTGGAAGCTCTCGGAGCAGGTGCCACATTGAGCACCTCTTTGACCTTTCCCCCGTTTCCTGGCACTTTTCTTTGCCAGGCAGCCTTCAGTCTGGCTGCAGGGAGAGCTCTGTAGGTGGCTTTCCTGGAGAGGGGGCGTGGTGAGGGACAGTCTGTTCTATGAGAGCAATGCATTTGTTCCCAAAGCTCACAGGAGGAAGAGGTGTAGTGGGGACAGGACCCTGACCCGGGAGCCCGTCCAGCTCTGTGTCGTAGATATGATGGCGCTCTGGAGACCGGTTTGCTGCTTGCCACATCCCCTTCCTCGCTTTTTCTCCAACCTCTAAATTAGAAGGTAGCCTCCACTCCAGCCTCAGAGAGAAACTAAGAGGAGCCGTCTGCCTTTGCTTGCTGGACTCATTAACTTAAAGAAATGTATCCTGTTTACATTTCTGGCAGCATTTCTTTTATTTGGATGCTGGCCAAAGGCAAACAACTCAGCCTAGTGGGTTTAAAAAAAACAAAAACAGAGCTTTCCAAGTACATATGCTGTTATCTAATTGGGTGAACATGCAAAACCTTAATATTTTCTTCATGTAACTTTCATTCTGTAGAGAAAGCTCATTTGATCTACTAGCGTTTTACATCTTTCTTAGCTTTAGTATTTATTGTGGGAAGATTTTAGTAAGGAATGACTAATCTAAAAAGATTTGGTTTGATTAGGGGCTAAACTAACAAAATCTATTTTGAAACGAGTTAACAGGATTTGCAGTTTTTGGTCTTCATCCAGTAAAACCAAACACACACAAACACACACACCCCTGCAAATCTACATCCCCAGCAGACAAGGGAGCTATTATTTGATTAAAATTTTAAATTGCTGGATTTATAAGTTGTCTTAAAAATGTGTTCTTTGAGCAGAAGCAAGGAGAACTACAGTCCTGCCGCCTGTGGAAGGAAAACCACATTCACAGAAAGACAGACAAAATGAAAAGGCAGAGGACTTTGTACCAGATGAAGGAACAAGATAAAACCCCAGAAAAAACAACTAAATGAAGTGGAGATAGGCAACCTTCCAGAAAAAGAATTCAAAATAATGATAATGGGTGATCCAGGACCTCGGAAAAAGAATGGAGGCAAAGATCGAGAAGATGCAAGAAATGTTTGACAAAAACCTAGCAGAATTAAAGAACAAACAGAGATGAACAATACCATAACTGAAATGAAAAATACACTAGAAGGAATCAATAGCAGAATAACTGAGGCAGAAGAACGGATAAGTGACCTGGAAGACAGGATGATGGAATTCACTGCCACAGAACAGAATAAAGAAAAAAGAATGAAAAAAAATGAAGACAGCCTGAGAGACCTTTGGGACAACATTAAACGCAACAGCATTCGCATTATAGGGGTCCCAGAAGGAGAAGTGAGAAAGGACCTGAGAAAATATTTGAAGAGATTATAGTCGAAAACTTCACTAACATGGGAAACGAAATAACCACCCAAGTCCAGGAAGCGCAGAGAGTCCCAGGCAGGAGAAACACAAGGAGAAACACACTGAGACACATAGTAATCAAATTGACAAAAATGAAAGACAAAGAAAAATTATTGAAAGCAACAAGGGAAAAACGACAAATAACATACAAGGGACCTCCCATAAGGTTAACAGCAGATTTCTCAGCAGAAACTACAAGCCAGAAGGGACTGGCACGATATATTTAAAGTGATGCAGGGGAAGAACGTCCAACCAAGATTACTCTAGCCAGCAAGGATCTCATTCGGATTCTATGGAGAAATCAAAAGCTTTACAGACAAGCAAAAGCTAGGAGAATTCAGCACCACCAAACCAGTGTTACAGTAAATGCTAAAGGAACTTCTCTAAGTGGGAAACACAAGAGAAGAAAAGGACCTACAAAAACAAACACATAACAATTAAGATAATGGTAATAGGAACATACATATCAATAATTATCTTAAACGTGAATGGATTAAATGCTCCAACCAAAAGAAACAGGCTCACTGAATGGATACAAAAACAAGACCCATATATATGCTGTCTACAGGAGACCCACTTCAGACCTAGGGAACACATACAGACTGAAAGTGAGGTATGGAAAAAAATCCATGCAAACGGAAATCAGAAGAAAGCTGGAGTAGCAATACTCATATCAGATAAAATAGACTTTAAAATAAAGAATGTTACAAGGAAGAACACTACATAATGATCAAGGAATCAATCCAAGAAGAAGATAAAACAATTATAAACATATATGCACTCAGCATAGGAGCACATCAACACATAAGGCAACTGCTAACAGCTATGAAAGAGGAAATTGACCGTAACGTAATAATAGTGGGGGACTTTAGCACCTCACTTACACCAATGGACAGATCATCCAGACAGAAAATTAATAAGAAAACACAAGCTTTAAATGACACAATAGACCAGATAGATTTAATTGATACTTAATGGACATTCCATCCCAAAACAGCAGATTACACTTTCATCTCAAGTGCACATGGAACATTCTCCAGGATAGATCACATCTTTGGTCACAAATCAAGCCTTGTAAATTTAAGAAAATTGAAATCATATCAAGCATCTTTTCCGACCACAATGCTATGAGGTTAGAAATCAATTACAGGGAAAAAAATGTAAAAAACACAAACACACGGAGACTGAACAATGTGTTACTAAACAACCAAGAGATCACTAAATAAATCAAAGAGGAAATAAAACATACCTGAGACAAATTACAACGAAAACACAACAATCCAAAATCTATGGGATGCAGCAAAAGCAGTTCTAAGAGGGAAGTTTATAACAATACAAGCCTACCTCAAGAAACAAGAAAAATAATCTAACTTTACACCTCAAGAAACTACAGAAAGAAGAACACAGAAAACCTAAAGTTAATAGAGGAAAAGAAATAATAAAGATCAGAGCAGAAATAGACAAAAGAGAAAGAAAACAATAGCAAAGATCAATAAAACTAAAAGCTGGTTCTTTGAGAAGATAAACAAAATTGATAAACCATTAGCCAGACTCATCAAGAAAAAGAAGGAGAGGACTCAAATCAATAAAATTATAAATGAAAAGGGAGAAGTTACAACGGACACCGCAGAAATACAAAGCATCCTAAGAGACTACTACAAGCAACCACCAATAAAATGGACAAGCTGGAAGAAATGGACAAATTCTTAGAAAGGTATAACCTTCCAGGACTGAACCATGAAGAAATAGAAAATATGAACAGACCAATCACAAATAATGAAATTGAAATGCTGATTAAAAATCTTCCAATAAACAGAAGTCCACGAGCCAATAGCTTCACAGGTGAATTCTATCCAACATTTAGAGAGGAGCTAACACCCATCCTTCTCACACTCTTCCAGAAAATCGCAGAGGAAGGAACACTCCCAAACTCATTCTATGAGACCACTATTGCCCTGATACCAAAACCAGACAAAGATATTATAAAAAAAGAAAAATACAGACCAATATCACTGATGAATATAGATGCAAAAATCCTCAACAAAATACTAGCAAACAGAATCCAACAACACATTAAAAGGATCATACACCATGATGAAGTGGGATTTATCCCAGGGATGCAAGGATTCTTCTATATATGTGAATCAATCAATGTGATACACCATATTAACAAATTGAAGAATAAAAACCATATGATCATCTCAATAGATGCAGAAAAAGCTTTCGACAAAATTCAGCACTCATTTATGATACAAACTCTCCAGAAAGTGGGCATAGAGGGAACCTACCTCAACATAATAAAGGCCATATATGACAAACCCACAGCAAACATCATTCTCAATGGTGAACAACTGAAAGCATTTCCTCTAAGATCAGGAACAAGACAAGATGTCCACTCTCGCCACTATTGTTCAGCATAGTTTTGGAAGTCCTAGCCACGGCAGTCAGAAAAGAAAAAGAAATAATAGGAATACATATTGGAAAAGAAGTAAAAGTGTCACTGTTTGCAGATGACATACACTATACATAGAGAATCCTAAAGATGCCACCAGAAAACTACTAGAGCTAATCAATGAATTTGGTAAAGTTGCAGGATACAAAATTAATGCACAGAAATCTCTTGCATCCTATACACTGACAAAAGATCAGAAAGAGAAGTTAAGGAAACAATCCCATTCACCACTGCAACAAAAGGAATAAAATACCAGGAATAAACCTACCTAAGGAGGTTAAAGACTTGTACTCATAAAACTATAAGACACTGATGAAAGAAATCAAAGATAACACAAACAGATGGAGAGATATACCATGTTCTTGGATTGGAAGAATCAATATTGTGAAAATGTCTATACTACCCAAAACAATTCACAGATTCAATACAATCCCTATCAAATTACAAGTGGCATTTTTTACAGAACTAGAACAAAAAAATCTTAAAATTTGTACGGAGACACAAAAGACCCCGAATAGCCAAAGCAGTCTTGAGGGGAAAAAAACGGAGCTGGAGGAATCAGACTCCCTGACTTCAGACTATACTACAAAGCTACAGTAATCCAGACAGTATGGTACTGGCACAAAAACAGAAATATAGATCAATGAAACAGGATAGAAAGCACAGAGATAAACCCATGCACCTATGGTCAACTAATCTATGACAAAGGAGGCAAGGATATACAATGGAGAAAAGACAAGTCTCTTCAATAAGTGGTGCTGGGAAAACTGAACAGCTACATGTAAAAGAATGAAATAAGAACACTCCCTAACACCATGCACAAAAATAAACTCAAAATGGATTAGAGACCTAAATGTAAGACCAGACGCTATTAAATCTAAGAGGAAAACGTAGGAAGAACACTCTTTAACATAAATCACAGCAAGATCTTTTTTGACCCACCTCCTAGAGTAATGGAAATATAAACAAAAATAAACAAATGGGACCTAATGAAACTTAAAAGCTTTTGCAAAGCAAAGGAAACTACAAACAAGACGAAAAGACATCACTCAGAATGGGAGGAAATATTTGCAAACAATTCAACAGACAAAGGATTAATCTCCAAAATATATAAACAGCTCACGCAGCTCAATATTAGAAAAACAAACAACCCAATCCAAAAATGGGCAGAAGACCTAAATAGACATTTCTCCAAAGAAGACATACAGATGGCCAAGAAGCACATGAAAAGCTGCTCAACATCACTAATTATTAGAGAAATGCAAATGAAAACTACAATCAGGTATCACCTCACACCAGTTAGAATGAGCATCATCAGAAAATGCACAAACAACAAATGCTGGAGAGGGTGTGGAGAAGAGGGAACCTTCTTGCACTGTTGGTGGGAATGTAAATTGATACAGCCGCTATGGAGAACAGTATGGAGTTTCCTTAAGAAACTAAAAATAGAATTACCACATGACCTAGCAATCCCACTACTGGGCGTGTACCCAGAGAAAACCGTAATTCAAAAAGACACATGCACGCCAATGTATTTACCATAGCCAGGTCATGGCAGCAACCTAAATGCCCATCAGTAGATGAATGGATTAAGAAGCTGTGGTACATATATACAATGGAATATTACTCAGCCGTAAAAAGCAACAAAGTTGGGTCATTTTTAGAAACGTGGATGGATCTGGAGACTGTCGTACAGAGTGAAGTAAGTCAGAAGGAGAAAAATATTGTATATTAACGCATATACGTGGAACCTAGGAAAATAGTATAGATGAACCATTTTGCAGGGCAGAAATAGAGACACAAATGTAGAGAACAAACGTATGGACACCAAGGGGGGAAAGTAGCGGGGGGTGGGGTGGAGGTGGTGGGATGAATTGGGAGATTGGGATTGACATGTATACACTAATATGTATAAAATAGATAACTAATAAGACCCTACTGTATAAAAAAATAAAATAAAATTTTTTAAAAATGTGTTCTTTGAACAGTTTAAAGTGTTACGTAGTATTGAGATGAAGTCGTCAATCTGCTTAATACTTTAACTGTTGTATATTTCGGTAACTGAATAAAAATGTATGGTTATTGAAAAAATTAATACTTCAGTAACACTGTTACTGAAAGAAGGGCTTTTAAAATAGCCATTACTGAGACTTCAGTAAATTGTTTTCTGCCTTAGTTGTTTTTTCTTTTGGGAGTGTATATGGATTTTAGAATTGTCCTGGCCTTTGTGTTTTAGGAAATTGGTTTTTTACTGGAAAAGGATGGGGCAAGATGTTTTATTATTCTGTTATACCTGCTGTATTAGTATTTTTTAAGACTTAGCAATTCTGTATCATGACGGGGATATATATAACTATCATTTCTGCAAAATACAGTGAATGTAACATTTCCAAAGACCTTAAGCTCCCGCTAAAAAGGAGGAAAAAGCGGACTCCGGTTTTAAGCAGATGTCCCAGAGTAGAAAAGTAGAGCTCAGCTTTGGGATTCAGAACAAAGTTAACAGAGAGTAGTTTTTGACTAGAATAATTTAAAATAAGGGCAAAAGAGAGATGTCTTTTTTTCTTGATGTCCTTTCCCTCCAAATGAAATGAGTAAGATATAGAAAATGGACTATAGCTCACTGGTAGAATTCAAAGTTGGTCAGCAGTTTTGCCAATTTCCCTGAATTTCTAAAAAGAGAAATAAGGAGCCTTTTCTTCGTGTTTGGGTGAAGTTAATTTGGACCAGTTCCAGCTTGCCTGGGCGGCAGTGTACAGTGGGAACACAGGCTGCTTTTGGATACGCCGGGCTTTTTAAAGCCAAACCTATGTTCACCCTAGTAATTAGGGCAGGCCTGGTCTGTGCAGCATTGAAAGCAGTCTTGGTAAACGACGGCTCAGGCTTCTAAAGGCCTGTTTGGTTCCCTGCAACATCAACTCCCAAGGGAGTAGAGACTCGCTTTAACCCATGAGTGAGGCTGTGTGTGCTCCTCGGGAAGTAAACTTTTTAACTTGTAAACAGAGCACTGGAAAGATAGCTCTTGTGTCTGGTCGGAGGTGCTGCAAATATTTGAGTCGTGCGGGCAGGGCCATCATGAATGGTAGGTGTGTTGGCTGCCTGACTCGGGGACAGGTGGTGCTGAAGTCCTGACCCAGCTCCTTGCCGAGCCGGCGGGAACCTTCCTCTGACTCACACAAAGGTGCTGTGACCTTTTGCCGAGAAGCTCACCAGAGAAATCGCTTCTCCCATCTCTGTGCTCTGATGCTTTTGCTGTTGCGCATAATGTGGAGAATGTGGAGCATCTGTGTCTCCGTAGTTCTGGAACATTTTCACTATTGTCCTCTGGGGCTGGGGGAGTCGGTCGGGGTGATGTCGCCAGAGAGGGTGCAGGAATGGGTGGAGGAGAGGACGGGGAGGAAGGAGAGCTGAGGACTGATTCGAGTCCTGTTTCCCCTCTGGGTAGGTTCTGATCCACTGTTGCCACTTGTGGAAATTATTCGGCGCTCTGGGTTTTCTGAGCCTCACCTCTTCCTACCAGTCTCTCTTCCTTTGGCCTCTAGTAACCTTCCCTTTCCACACCATGTAATTGGAACATGTATCGCTGTAATTGCTAGTTAACTTTTTTTTTTGACTTTTATTTTGAAATAATTTTAGGTTCACAGGAAATTTCCCCTGTGAAATGGTTACATTTTATGTATCTATAGTGCAATATCAAAACCAGGAGACTGACATTGGTACAATGTATGTGTGGGATTCTGAGACTTACTATCACCTGTGTAGTTTTGTGTAACCAGCACTGCTTATGAAGATACGGAACTGCCCCGTCACCACAGAGATCCCCCTCCCCTCTTTAGTCACACTCACCCTCTTTCCTCTACCAGCCCTAATCCCTAGCAGCCACTAATTTTGTTTTCCACCCCTGTGATTTTTTCACTTCAAGTATATTATATAAATGGAATCACATAGTATGTGACTTTTGAGATCCATCTACGTTGTGTGCTTTAGAAGTTCATTCCTTTTCGTTGCTGAATAGTATTCCACGGTACAGAGGTACCACAGTCGAACCATTTGTTTATTGAAGTACATCTGGGTTGTTTCTAGTTTGTGGCCATTGTGAATAAAGCTGCTGTGAACATTCCTGCACAGGTTTTTGTGTGGACATAAATTTTCACTTCTAAATGCCCAGGAGTGAGGTTGCTGGGTTGTATGTTAAGAGCGTATGCTGAATTTTTTAAAGAAACTGAAAAACGATTTTCTAGAGTGGTTGTCCCATTTTACATCTGCACCAGCAGTGTATTAGAGATCACTTATCTCTGCATTTGGTGTTGTCACTGCTTTTTGTTTTAGCTGTTTTAATAGACGTGTAGTGATGTCTCATCAAAGTCTTAAGTCTGCTTTTCCCTGATGGCTAGTGAACTTGGACATCCTGTTTTTCATCTGCTTACTTGCTGTGTGTGTGTGCTCTCTGGTGAAACAGCTCTTCATGTCTTTGTCCACTTTCCAACTGGATTATTTGCTTTTTTAACTATTGAGTTTTGAGCATTCTTTGTATATTCTGAGTATGAGTCCTTTGTCAGATATGTGGTTGGCAGATATTTTCTACCAGTTGCTAGCTTGTCTTTTAATTTTCTTAAGAGAGTCTTTTGCAGAGCAAAAGCTTTAATTTTGATGAAGTCCAGTTTATCGATATTTTTCTTTTATGAACCATGCATTTTGTGTCATGTTTAAGGACTGTTCGCCAAGTTGTAGGTCCTGAAGTTTTCTCCTATGCTATAGTTTTACGTTTTGAGTCAATTTTGTATAAGGTGTGAGGTTTAGGCCAAGGTTTTGGTTGTTTTTTTTTTTCCTTTGCTTATGGACATCCAATTCCTCCAACATCATTTATTGAAAAGGCTACTCTTTATTTAATTGCTTTTGGATCTTCAAAAAAATCAATTGACTCTACTTATGTGGGACCATCTCTGGGTTTTCTGTTATGTTCCATTGATCTATGTGTCTAGTCCTTCACCAACACTGCATAGTCTTGCTTACTGTAGCTATGTAATAAATCTGGAAATTGGATTCCTCCCCCTTAATTTTTCTTTTTCACAATTGTTTTAGTTAATCTAGTGCCTTTCCATATAAATTTTAGAATAGTTATATCTATATCCATAAAAGATTTTGCTGGGATTTTATAGAAATTGTTAGGCCTGTATATCAATTTGGAGGGAATTGATATCATTATTATGTTGACGCTTCCAATCCATGAACATGGTATGTCCCTCCATTTATTAGATCTTTGATTTCTTTCATCAGCACATTTCTTTCATCAACACATTTTATAGTTTTCAGCATACAAGTCCTGTGCATGTTTTGTTAGATTTATACCTAAGTGTTTCATTTTTGTGTGATTATTAATAGTATTGCATTTTAAATTTCAATTTCCATATGTTAATTGCTAGTATATAGAAAGACAGGTGACTTTTGTAGGTTGATTTTTATATGCTACATCCTGTATCCTTGCTGAATTAACTTGAATTCTAGGAGTTTCTTTGGTATATTCCTTCGGATTTTCTACATAGACCATCATTTCATCTGTAAATAGGCTTAGTTTTTATTTTTTTTCTCTCTAATCCATGCACCTTATATTTCTTTCCTTCACCTTACCATGCTGGCTAGAACTATGCTGAATAGCAGTGATAAAAGTGGGCATCCTTGTCTTGTTCTCATTCTTAGAGGGAAGCATTCAGTCTTTCACATTGATTTTGGTGTTAGCTGTAGAATTTTTGCCAATGTTCTTTATGAAGTTAGAGAAGTTCTCTCTTCCTAGTTTTCTAAGAGTTTTTATTATTAGTGGGTGTTAATTTTTTAAATCCACGTACCTGTCTTCCTAGCCAGATTCTGAGTGTCCAGAGCTCAGACATTGCTTCATAAGCATTTTGTTTTCCCACAGTGCCTATCTCAGGGCTTCGCCCCAGGGAAGCATTAAACAAGTTTGTGGATCAGAAGGACTGGCCATGGTCACCAGTGGCAGATGGGCGTGGACCCTGAGGAGGGAGCTCACAGGAACATCTCTAACCAGGCAGTCCGGGTCCCTGGGTCCGGAGGGGAGACTGTAGCTAGTTTCTGGTCACCATCACCACTCACCTTGGTGGTTCAAGGCAGGTGCTACAGCAGAGGCAGGCAGCACGGACTCACCTCCTTTGCCCTGGTTTGGGGGAAACCATCGAGCGGCACACTTGTCGATGGGGGATTGTACGTTATGTGATTTATGCTCCAACAAGGGTGTTCTTTGTTTTACAAAAAGGAAGTGCCAGCTGGGCAGTGATGTCCTGCTGTTCTCTGTGCTAGGGGACAGGGCAGTGCTGTCCATCGTTCCAGGTCCCCCGGGCACTCGGAGCCACAGCCAAGGCCTTTCCAGGTGGGGAGGGGCCCTCCTGCTCTGGTTCATCGAGTACTGATGCTGCCAGGGAGGACTCGGGGTCCAGTCAGAGGAGCGTAGAGACGTGTTCCTTAGATGCTGTGTTCTCAGGTTAGAGGCGCTTTCTCTAACCTGAGAAAGATGGAAGAGACCTACTTCCTTCCTGCCCAGGGAGGCAGTTTTCACCACGACAGTATTTTCCACAATATGGCCGCTTTCCCTAATACTGTTTTAGTTGAGGCTGTTTCTCTGTCCCCTTGACCCTGTCAGTGAGGTAAGGAAAAGGCAGAAAATCCTCGCTTTATTTTTAACAGTGAGGAAATAAGCAGATCAATGAGAAATAGTTTCTCGTCGTCACAAAATCTAGAACGTGATTCCCCAGCTCCTGTTTTCAGTGGACAGGCCGCTTGGCCTGTGTCCATTTCGCCCTCTTCCCGGGTGACTGCCTGTGTGCTTACATTCCCCGTCCCTTTTAGGTTGGGATGAGCAGCTGCCAGATTTCAGTGATGGTTACAGCCGTAGTGGTCTTAAAACACTGTCTCGTTCACTGACGTGGTTCACGCTTCATTGTCAAACGTCACTTTGCCGAGTTTGGTGCCGCTTCTTCCCCATTCACTTTTCTGCCCTCCGGGACCTTTTCAAATGAGTGACAGCAAAGGGCAGGCCTGTGTGTGATCTGTGTGTCCATCTGTTTAATACAGTTACATTCCTGGGAGCAAGACATTCATGCCAGGACAAAACAACCAAGAGGCAAATCCTGGTTGCAGCTTGTGGGTTTCCTGCTGTACGACGATCATTGCCCACATCGAGGTTCTCTGTTGTGATTTAGCCTTTGCAGCACAATGAAATCCTCTGATCTCTTTTCTTTCCTAGGGCTCAAGGGTTCTGGTTGATGCACGGGACAAGCTTGGTATTCCTTGGCAGCATTCTGAAAATGAGAAGCACGGGATGTTCCTCATGGCCTTTGAGAACAAGGCAGGGCTGCCCGTGGAGCCTGCCACCTTTCAGCTGTACGTGCCTGCTCTGAGCGCGCTCTGGAGAGATTCCGGCATCAGGGAAGCTTTCAGCCGGAGGAGCGAGTTTCAGCTGGTGAGTGAGCCTCGGTCTGGACTGCCTGACTGTGTTCTTGACCTTTGGTAGAATTTCCTTTAAAAACTGTAAAAGTGCGGGCAAGCTGTAAATTGCTCTAAACCCTGGTATTTAAGAACAGAAACACATAACAGAGGCTAATTAAGCTATCTAAATGGTTTGAGAGGAACAAAATTAACTAACTCAGGCTGGATAAATGTTTCTGTCCAAGGAATTTGAAGGATTCTTGAAATAGTCAAGATTGGTGTAACTCAAGGAGCTCACATTTTCTAGATCTTGTTCATAGTAGGAAATTAATGCCTCCTTAAGAGAACTTTCCAGCTGTGAAGTATGGGTCCTGCCTGGCAAATCATGAATGTTTTCAGATCTATGCCTGGGAAGCTAATCTGAACCCTTCCAAGTTGTTCCCTTAGGATTCTTTCCTTTTATTTTAAGGTCTGAAAGTTTCACACAGCCTCGTCATCTTTGTCACTTAGCTTCATTTAGGATATTAGTCTTTAAACAGAAAATTTGGGGTGTTTAGCCTATTTGCATTCTGGTTTTTTCCTAAGTATCCTTCAACATTAACTGCATATAAAGATGAGTATCATATTTTTCCTATAACTAGAATAGATGTGCCCGGCTGATATAAATGCACCCCCCGGGTGGTGTCCAGAAATCGCACTGACCTTCACATCCCTTTCCCCCTGAGAAACAGGTTCCCAAGTTTTAAGTCACCGGTCCCTTGCCTTTCTTTATGGTGTTGCCATACTGTGTATTTATTTTTTAAAAGAGTCTTGAGTTTTCCCTATTTTCAAACTTTACATAAATGGTTTCATCCTGTATGTATTCTTCCGTGACTTGCATTTTTCACCCAGTATTTTGAAATTTATTCATGCAGTGCATGTGGCTTTGGTCCTTTCATGTTCGCTACTGTCAGCTGTCCTATTGTGTGGTCGTACTCGGATGCATCCGTTCTCTCGTGCGTATCCTTTGGAATCATTTTCCATGTTTTGCTATTACAAACAAATCTGCTGCGCTCTCTCCCGTGTGCCCCCAGATGCACGTGTTCAGGGGTCTCCAGGACATATACCAAGGAGGGGAATTGGCCAGTTGTAGGGCATGTATGCCTCCAAATAGACAAGATACGTCGGGTTACTTTCCAGAGTGATTAGACCCGTTGTGCTTCTGCCCGCAGCGCAAAGCTCCTGTTGCTCTCGTCCTTGCCGGTCTTTGGTGTTATCAGACTTTAAAAATTTTTGAGAATCTCCTTTTAGCCGAAGGAGCCAAGGTATACTCTGTTTTTGTAGTATCTCCTTAGGGTTTAATTGACGTTTCTCAGACTTAATGGCTGTATGTGTTTCCTCTTCTGGGAAATGCCTCTTCATGTCTTTTGCCAGTTTTTTACTAAGGAATTATGTGTATTTTCCTCATTTATTTGCGGGGTTCTGCACAGTCTGCCTGATAATCCTCTCAGTTCAGCCTCCATGCACTCGTCACCTGATCTCCCCTGACGCTCACGTCTTACACAATCGTAGCACACTCGTCAAAAGCGGGAAACTGACGTTGGTACGGTACTGTTAATTAACCCGTAGATCTCATTCAGCTTTAACCGCTTTTCCTCTAAAAGCCCTTCTTACAAGGCAGGATCGGGCTCGGGACCCCACCCTGCATTTAGTCCTTGTTTCTCCTGAGTCTGCTGTCAGTGACAGCCCCTCGCTCTCTCCTAGGTTTTCATGACCTTGACGCGTTGAAAGAGCTCCAGTCAGTCATTTTGTAGAATGTCCCTGTTTGCGTTTGTCTGGTGTTTTCTCATCATTAGAATGAGATGGTGCGTTTTTTGGCAAGAAAACCACTGAAGTGACGTGTCTGCTCAGAGCATCCTGTCAGGGGTACATGCTCTCGATATGTCCGGTTCCTGGCGATGTGAGCCTTGCTTACTCGGTTAACGGGGCGTTTGCCAGGTTTCTCCACTATAAAGTTACTACTGTTCTCTGTAACATAAATATTTGGGAGGGATACTTTGCAACTATGCAAATATCCTGTTTCTCTTCAAGTTTTTGCCCACTAATTTTACTGTCCATCGGTGGATCGGAAGGATGACATTTTTATAACTCTTTCATTTTCACATTCATTCTCAAGTTAAGTTTAAAAAGTGAAAGAGTCAGATGAACTAGAAGACAGAGTTGCCATAGAAAGGAAATTTTAATCTTCTAAAGGGCAGGAATATCAGAAACAGTGAGGGAATACACAATTTCTAAGTGTGAAATTGGGGTTTAAGTCTTCCCTTCCCCCTCCGCCCCAATAAACTCACATGGTCTGGGGAAGAAGATTCTAGTCTCTTCAGAGCTTGGATGGAAATTGCTGTTATCAATTGAGAATTTACCAAAGAAGGAAATATAAACATCCTGAGCTGAATATTTGCAAGTAGTGTTTAACAGCGTGGTGGGATGGTTTTGTCAGACTTTTGCGTTCGCCGTCCTCGATTGGGTGCAGTGTTTTGGAGCAGGAAGGGCCCTCCTGGCTGGTACATGGAGCCCTTGTCTCGCTACAGATGGGGAACTAAACCCAAAAGGTCCTGGCTTCCCAAGGCCCTATCTTTTCTTTTCTTTTTTTTTTAAACCGTGGCGTGTAGGAATCTATGTTCCCTGACCAGGCATTGAACCTGTGCCCTCTACAGTGGAATCGCAGAGTCTTAACCACTGGACCACCAGAGAAGTCCCCGGGGCCCTGTCTTCTTAGCAATCACTATGAGGAACTCGGGCCTAAAAGGCCAGTCTGCTTATTTCTTTCTGTAGTCACTTATTAGTTAATCATTTATTGGGCACCTACTGTGTGCGAGGCACTGTGCAGTATGCTGGGGACATGGCAGGAAATAAGACCAAAAATGAGCCTGTCCCCAGAGACCCTCTGCTCTGGACCTGAACCCGGCGAGTGATCGGGGGAGGTTGGCTCCAGCTGGGTCTGTCATCCCATTGTTTTGATCCTGTGCTTCAAGCAGCCCGACTTTGTGAGGGTCTGGTTACCTGACAAGTGTTCGCATGTTGTATGCTTTTGAACTGCGATGACCGAAAGCAAATATGAAGCTGCTGATTTTGTTTATTGGAGGGTAGGTATGTGAGTGTCTGTTATTTTGATGTTTCGTACTTTTCTATATTTTTATTTTAAAAAATTATAGAGCATCTTGTTAACTCAATGGACAGTAGGCCCTTAATAGTCTTTATGTCAAGATAGACAGTTGCAACCTACGCGTCTTAACACGGTGTGGTCAGTTTTCTCCTCGGATCCTTTGCTTAGTGTCAGAAACCTTTCCAGGGTGATGTTTCAGCAACTAGTTTTGTTACCTTTCTTCCCTCCCCAGGTGACGGAACTCTTAGAGCCTTTGACAGTCTCTCAGTGGAGACCCAGCCGCTGCGAGAACTGCTGTCAGCCAGGTGTTAGACGCTGCCTGTTTCCTCTCCTCCCTTGGTTTTCCTTGCCATTCCAGGCAGAGGCAGAAACAAAAAGGGGAAGAAGAAAGGCAGTGTCTGGCGACTGCCTTGTGAGGGCCTTTCCTCCTCAGAGGGGACTCTCCCTGTCCCGAAAGGGAGAAACCTTGCCCTTCTCACAAGTCAAGTCACCTGTCCCTGCATATTCACTGATGTCAACTGCCATGTAGACACGGGATTCGATAACACTTCTCTGGCTTCATAAAAAAGAAAGCAAGAGATAACCTTGCTATGTTACACCTTATCTTTTAAAACACATTTGAGGAAGACATAGCAGAACACGAACAGAGAAGTTTTTGTCATAAGCATAAGTCATGTAAATATCGTCTGCTTTACATGCCCTCTCTCCAGTAAGAGAATTTCGAACTCGTTAGACACATCTGGCAAATTATCATTCCCTAATGTGCTTATGATACAGCACACGGATAGTATGTCCATGATCTGCTTTCTGTTACATACAGCTTTTAATCTGGGGTCTAGTTGTGGAATGGGGCAGCAGGTGGACCCGTGGTCTTTTGTGTGTATGTAACTCCTGCACTGATAGTGACTCGGGGAGTTGATACACCGTGGTCCTCTTGCCGGGCTCTGTGGTGGGTGCTCTTTCAGTGAGAGCCTTTTCTGTGTGCTGGGCACTCCTCCGAGGTCAAGTGCAGTTTCCTCAAAAAGCTGGTAAGACAGATATCCAAGCAAACAGTTGGAGTAAAGTGTGCTAAGAAGTATAACTGAGGAATATCCAACTACATTAGGCATAAAGGAAAAAGGTAGGCAATCCCACCTGGCAGGAGGAGCGGGGAGGTGTTTTTGGAGGAGATCTTCTCAAGATTAGGTGGGGACGAGCCGGGGGCACGGTTGGGAGTGAGGCGGCGGGCGAGCCTCGCCAGGGAGCTGCAGGGCTCCGCGCAGCGCAGCAGCGGTGCCGCCCAGGAGAGGCCGCGCCGGCCGGTCGGCAGGCGTTGGTGTGCAGGGAACAGCTCTCCCGCTCAAACTGCCTTAACGATAAGGGACCTGGTTGGCTAAGTGCGGGGCTGGGGGCGAGGCGGGAGCTTCCCGTGTGGTTTGCGCTGCTTCTCCACGCCTTTCGTGCCTCTGCCCCTCCTCTGTGCCGGGTCACTTCTGGCCTGGCTGTCGCTGAGCAAGGCCTTGGCGGTGCCCGCCACCTCCCGGTGAAGAGGGGTCCCGTGCAGGGAGACGCTGTCCAGGGCTGCTGAGGCCTGGGTGAGTCTCCACCCCTCGCCCTCCCGCCGCGGGTACGTGGTCTGCAGGCGGCACAGCGGGGGTGGGGGGTTGAGCACGCGGGCCACGCCAGGCAGCTGGGAGTCACCTGTAAGCAGAGGGGCCGGGGAGGTGTGTAAAGAGAGAGGAGCGGACCCGCCTGCCAGTGCTGCCAGAAACCACTGTCGGTAGCACGTACGATGGGCTGAAGGGGGGCAGACTGGAGGCAAAGGCCGTGGGGGGCTCCTGTAGAGGTCCGTTTAAGGGACTGTGAACTTGAACCTGGGCAGGAGGGCCTCCCTTAGCCTCGGGTCTTAGTGTTAGGATTTACCGCTCCCGGTTCTTTGTACAACTCTTTGCTTGTCGTCTAGTTAATCATCTCTTCATCTTCGCCGTGCCCTCCAAACATGCCGTGTGGGCAGGGAAGGTCAGTAGGTATGGAGCTGCTGGGATAAACGGAACCAGTTTTTGCTTTTCACAACTGTACTCTTGAAATTGCAGCCCAGCAGCTGCCTTTAACAACTTGCTGTTCCTGTGGGTTCAGTGTGTCTTTTCTTAGAGGATTGGACAGTTACAGGGGCGTTTGGTACCTCTGCTCGAGTCCTCACCTAACTTCCTCTTGTCCGATTATGAGCCTGGCATTTGCTTGTTCAGAAGTTTGGGGGACTTTCCACAGATGAACGTTCAGCACACATGGAGAGTACAGTTTGTTCTCGGATGCTTTTTGCTTCACACTTGGATATTTTAAAAGGTTCACTGTATTGTGAATCGTTTTTTACTTCCTTCCGGTTCCTATTTCAAAGTGGCAGGGCCTTGTGCTTTCTTGAAAATGTCTTCATCTTCTTGGCTTTGGAAGATGGAGCTGGAGACTCAGTTCAGAGGAAGGAGTTTATGTTGATGGCACAGTGTTTCTTGATTTCTGGAAGTCAAGTGATTCTGCTAATTACAGAGGTTTCTTTTTTCTGTAGTGTTTAGAAGAATTGAGTCTTTGTAACATACCAGAGATGGCTAAATTGCTAGAAAAGGCTCACTCTAAGGCTGAATTTTAGATGTAGAGGAGAGATCCACCACGGTTGTGTGTGTGTATACTGCTGTGTTAGAACCAATTGGGTGTGAGGTTTTAAGAGGAAAATTACCCTGTGGCAAAGTGAGTAACGCGCTAACTATAAGAAGAATCACCGGAATTACCCGCCTAGTTCCTAACATAAAATCCATGTGTTGTGCTCAATTTTTGTAGCGTCTGGGGCTTCGGAATTACTCTGGGCTTATTGCATCAGCTCACGGAGGCATGGTCCACATTGTCAGCAGGGCCTGTGGTCTTTGCCCACCCCTCACCCGATGGATGTGCTTTTTAAGGGCTGGAGAACCATGGTTTACAAGTTCTCAGGCTTGGAATGCTTCTTTGGTGAAGCTCTGGGATACAGCAGTGCCCAGAATTCTCCTTCGCATTCCTGAAACAAACATCAGCTGCTGTGTGGTGGTTACATCTTTTTTTAAAAAAAAAAAAAGAATGAACCAATCACTTTCCAGAAAGGCCTGACACCCCAGGTTAATGTTCCTTTGGAAACTTGCCTGTGCTTTTGATAGTATTATTTTAATTGGGTTTCAAAATTCTTTCCCTGAGCTTTCTTAGTAAGGAAGTTTTTGAGCCGCTAGAGGGCGGGGCTAAATGGAAGATGAGGCGATTTGCAGCTACAGTAACTTTTTGTAACTTTCTTTGAGTCCACATGAAACAAAGAGACAAAGTGAGCAGGCAGTTTGGGGCATTTTCTGTGCCCGGTCCCCTGTCCTTTTAGGAAAGGAATCTACTCTATAATGGCTTGGTGGTTACTTTCAGCAACTCGAGGAACAGTGTCATGGTAGCTGGTTGACTAGGAATAAGTCCTGAAGTAGCAGCATGTTTGGCGAGTGACAGGTGACACCCGTGGGCCATTTGGGGGTAGCAGTGCCGTGAGAGTCTAGAGGTCTCTCTGCCAGTCTTGAGTGTTTCCCAGGTCCACGCCTTGTTCGCTGTAATCCTTTTGCTTCTTCCTCTTTTCTCTGCTATTAAGATATCCTATCTCTTGATTTTTTTTTAATACCGTAATCCACGGTTTAGACAAGGGAACCCCCAGAAAGTGTGATAGGGACGGTGCCTTCAGCCCCAGATTTTCCCGTGGTACAGTCTGGAACATTTCAAAGAGTCTTTCTACTTTGAAACGCCAGTGGCCCCCTGCTGTTTGAGGCAGGCGGCAAGATCGCTGGGTGTCTGTGCTCCTACCGCGAAGCTGGGCTTCGTGCGATGGGAACCCCCAGGCAGCAGCGACTCTTCCTTCTCCCTGTCACGTGAAAGAAGGGCTAGCCGGGGGCGTCTCTGTCCAGACCCTTCCCCGTGTCCTACTCCGTGGCCCCTGTCCTCAGACTTGCCCGCCAGCCTGCGTGCCAGCCAGACGGGAGGGGGCGGAGGGGGCGGAAGGAGAGTCCACGCTCTGCCTTTTAGGGCGGCTTCATGGCAGGTGCGGTCCAGCGCGCCCGCCTCGCCCCCGCCCCCGCCCTCGCCCCCGCCGGCTGGAACTCGGTCCTGCAGCCTCTGCCAGAGCCCTTTTTGGACCTTTTGCCTCTGAGGTGATGGGGGAGGGAGGGGGGCGATGATGGGGGGCTGCTGGTACTTAGTGTGGACCCCAGGGAAGGCGGGGTCAGGCGTGCTATTCTCGCCGCGTTACATTCGGGCTAACTGCGAAACCTCGCAACTGTGCGTACGGTCTTGTGTGTCTTTTTTAGCTTCATGGAATTCATTCATTCAGCAAATATTTGTGGAGCAGCCACCCCGTGTCAGGCGCTCTTATAAATCCTGGGAAATAGTAGCTAACAAACAAAAATTCCCGGCCCGTGTGGAGCTGACTTTCTGACAAGAGGAGAGAGACAGTAAATAGATTAGTAATAGACGTGTGTGTGTGCACGGGCATGTGCATTATGTGTATTCGTGTGTGCACGCATGCACGAGCATACATGTTGTGTGATTGGAGAAAAGTGAAGCGGGGAACTGGGTAGAGAGTGTGGAGAGGAGCCTCCATGGAGAAACAGGTTCCTGGTCACGGCGAGTTTCCAAAGCCATCCTCGGGCCTCCCCACCTTTTGTTTTCCCTTCCGTCACGGTGGCCGAGCTGGGAATGTGGCCACAGGGCCAGGCTGCATGTCCCACTCTGCCTGGTTGGGTGCAGCCGTGGAACCAAGGTCTGAGACTGGCCCTCAAAATGACCGGACAGTCCGTCCTGGCCTCTCTCCTTCCCGCAAGCCGTCCAGCGTTGAGAACGTGGGCAGTGGGCAGGCAGCGCAAACCGAAGAGGAAGCAACACACACCACGTGGCGAGGCCCCCCAGCCCACGTTTGTTGAAGCCTCCATGTTTTGGCTCGTTGCCCTAACTGAGGGAGCTCCCCTGAGTGGCGTTTGAGAACTCTCTGAAGGAGACGGGAAGGCAGGCCCTAGGGGAAGAGGGAAGCGTGTTCTAGCCCAGAAGAGTAGCAAGTGCAGAGGCCCTGGGGTGGGGGCAGGTGTTGGGTCCCAGAGCAAGCAGATGGGGGGAGGGGTCTGCAGAGCAGAGGGGCTTATGGAGGCCTTGTGAGGGGCCACTGGAAGGACTTCGGCTTTGGGCAGAGGACTGATACGGTTTGATTTACGTTTTGCTCGGATCACTTTGGCAGCTGAATGGATAAAAGAAACAGAGAGGCCCTTTGGAGGCTTTTGCCATAATCTAGGTGGCAGGTGACGGTGGCTGAACTGAGTGTGATGGTGCCGGGGGCGATGAGGAGTGGTTGGGTCCGAGTATCGGAGACCTGGAGAGGAGTGTGTAGGTCATCTAGCGTCACTGCCCGTCCAGCTTAGGGATTCTCTCGGCATCAGGCCTGACGGTCCATTTTGAGCCTGGTATTTTATCTTTCAAATGTTGGACCCTGGTGGGGAGTCCACTTCTCTTCTTTGTGGTGGCCCCCAGGCTGCTCCGCGTGTCTGGACCGGCACCCAGAGCGCAAAGCACGTGCAGCCACACCCGTGCCCATCCAGACGCGTCTGGCACCTTATTCTCGAGGTCCGTGTTCTCCGCCAGGACACACAGTTCAGACTGTATGACCCAGTCTTTCTGTGAAGATCAGTTGCCCTTCATTTCCTCAGGTCTTAGCATGAGGAATGCCAAGAGGGAAGATCTTGAGCCGAGGAAGGCAAAGTTAAAGCGGCCTAGAGACCCCCACACCCCCCCCAGGGAGTGTCAGCCCCAGTGTGTGCTGGGTGGCGATGAGTTGTGTTCTGAAGTCTCCAGGTAGTATTTGGTCAGGGTTTAATTAGTGAAAACTGAAGCCAGCAAATGGTACCAGTTTACACTCCTACCAGCTGTACCTTCTCGAATGGTGTATGAGAGGATTTTCCTCCAGTCCCTCAGTCATACTAGTTCTATTCTTCTTCTTAAGTTTTTACCAGCCCGATAAGTGAAAATTCCCATGATTTTTAGTTCTTTTCATGTGTTTATTAGCCATTTATATTTATTCTTTTGTGCATTGCTATTGATACCCTTTGTTTCTTTTTGTCTGTTGGGAATAAGCACCACTAGGTGCTCATTTTTTCTAACACATTGTGTTTTTAACTTTTTATTTTGAAATAATTATAGATTCGCGGGAAGTCTAAAAGATAGTACAGAGAGCTCCCTCACATCCTTCACCCAGTTTCCCCTAATGGTCAGGTTACATCTTATGTGACTACAGTCTGATAAGAAAACCGTGGACCGGACATCGGTACCCTGTGCGTGTGTGGTTCTCCGTCACGTTATCACGTGGGATTGGTGTAACCAGCACTTGGATCAAGATGAGAGCTGCCCTGTCCCCACAGAGATGGCCTCCTGCTGACCCTTTCTAGTCACCCTGCCCTCCTCCCTCCCGCATCCCTCACCCGGCAGCCACTTATTTGTTCTCCATCTCTAACATTCTGTCATTTGGGGAATATTGTGCAAATGGGATCAGATAGACTGTGACCTTTCGAGGCTGACGTTTGTCACTCATAATGCCATTGCGATAGATACACCCCGGTGGTTGCAGTATCAATAGAATACCTTTTCTGAGCCATACTCCATGGTGTGGAGGTGCCACAATTTTTTATCTAATTATAGTCAGATGCACAGACATACACACATATATGTACACATACAGCTAGATATACATACATATATTTGAAGAATGCATCATTTTTTTCTGACGTCAGAAATGTCAGAAGTTAGTGAATAATTTCTAGAGAAAATGGAATTATCAGCAATTACTTAGTTTGGGTTTGTTACGGTGTATGTGTGTGTGAGTTTTTAACCTTTCAAACTAAATTAACTTTGCTATTATGGTCCATAGGGGAAAATCTCAGTCTTCCTAAAACTTACTCTTAAGGTCAGAGGGACTTGAGAAACCCTCTAACCAAAGCCTATTTGATACTGAGACAATTTGTGGCCTGGGAGTTGAAGAAATGTGCTTGGAGTGGCAAAGCTGATGAGTGGCCCAGCCAAGATTAGGGCACAGGAACCTTGACTAGCTCTTGCTGGAGGCATGTTCAGGCCTTGGACCCAGCTCTGCAGAGGGCGGCACTCTTAGTTTGCCTCTGGGGTGGCTCTTGCCTGAGGACACAGAAGCAGGAAGCGGAGGTATTTGCTATTCTTGGATCATGTGCTGGTGAGAAACTTTATGTGTTCCTGCTTGTGACGCTGGCCTTTCCCCTCCATTTCATTCATCACAAAGAGTATTATATACTTACAGACCTCAAAAAAGCTATTCCTTAAAAAAAAAAAAAAAAAAAAAAATGAAGTGTTAACGCATTTTAACATAGATCTTTGCGAAAAATGTTGCTGTAAACCTTTAACCTCTGGAGGGTTTGTAAGCCAGTGACATAATGGCCCAGGGTGGAAATGTGATATATAGTAGAATCAATAATAGAATATGTTGCATGATAACAAGACCAGAAACCCCAAAGGAGAAGAATAATTGATTTGACTAAGTAAACATTTTTAACTGTTGTATGGGAAAAGTCAGCATAAAGAAAGTTAAAAGGCAGATGACAAATTAGAAAAAAAATCCGCAACATAAAACAAAGGTGTTTTCTATATGTTAAGAGAGGGTATAAAACAGCTGCAGCCTGCATGAGAGAGCTCTTGTAAGTGTATAAAAGAAGATTGAGTGAAAGAAGTAGGATTACCAGCCTTGCTACTAACTATGGAAATGCAAATTAAAGCAGTAATGTCTTTGTCAGTTAGATTGGTGGTGATTAATCATGTCCTGGGTTGATTGGGGTCATAGGAAATAGGTCCTGCATATACACATAGGTGGCGGGAGTACAATGTGATTCAGTTTCTCAGTTTGTGTCAAAACATAAAGTGCTGTATCCTCTGGAGGTAGTTCAACTTCCAAGGAATTTATCCTAAAGCCATAATTATAAGATTTCCGGCTTCTAATTACAGTGGACTAGTTATCTAGAGACTTCTGCTGAAAATAATTTAAAATGCTAGATAAAATGTTAAAAATAACTTTATGAAAGCAGCTAAGCGCTGACAAGATTATAAAGTATGACCAGGCCAAACCCTAAGAGAGAGTTGAACCTCGAGAGATAAGCAGACCCCGAGCAGCGGTTTTTTCCTGAGAGAGCTGGTGATCTAAACCATGAACCTGAGCTGTGATGTTTGACAGACTTCTCAGGGACTCAGAAAGAGGTAGAAACTTAAGATCATCAAAGCTGAGGAATTGGTAGGAGTCTCTTCCATAATAAACTGGGACCTCAAAGCGTGAGGATGAGGCAAAAGTAAACCCACAGAAGGGGCAGAGAAGAGAGCTTTGCTTGGCTGCTGAGCCAGGGCAGGGAGGAGGGACGAGGCAAAAGAAAACCCACCTGTAGACTGGCTTCTCAGGGGACTTGCCACCCAGAGTTACAAGAGCAGTCCAAGAACCCCAGTGCTCTGAATTTAGGTTAAAGTGACACCAAACAGGCAGTGTGCCCAAGTAGCAAATGGAAACCCTCTCTGGAAAAGACACTCGAGTCCTAAACCTTGGAGATTTCCCACAAATGATACTTTTGAGGACAGAGGGCATCAGAGAGATAGCCACAGTCACAAGGAGACAGGGCACAATGCCTGGAATCAGAGGAAAGAACAGACAGCAGAAATGGACCGACAGTCTTCAGATATTAGACTTATCAGACACAGATTTTAAAACAACTCTACTTTATACCCGTGTAAAGTTGTACATATAAAGTATGTGTATAAATAACTACTCTTTCTACATATATAACTTTATATGTGTATAAAGAAATAAAAGTTAGAAAATATCTTCAGGAAAAACTGCAAACTTAATAAAAGTGCTGTAACATATTTTGAAAGAACAAACCAGAACTTCTAGAACTGAAAAATACAAAAACCAAAGGTAAAAACCTGGTAGTTTGTACCCCATAAAAGAGAGTATTAATAAAGTAGAAGAAATATTGGAAGAGAAAGTATCAAGAATGTAGAACAGAGAGACAAAAACAGGGAAAAGATGAAAGATAGGTTGAGAGGTATCAAGGATGAAGTAAGAAGGTCTAATATACATTTATGCAGGACTTACAGAAAGAAGACCAGGGCAGGGGCAGTACTGGAACAGGTAACGGCTGACAGAGTGTGTCAAATCACAGGGTCAAGAATCCCAGTGAATCCCAAGCAAGATTAGTAATTTTAAAAGGCTATACCTAGATAAATCATAACGAAACTGCGGAAGACCAAAGACAGAGGAAAATCTTAAAAGTAGCTACAGAGGGCTTCCCTGGTGGCGCAGTGGTTGAGAGTCCACCTGTCGATGCAGGGGACATGGGTTCGTGCCCCGTTCCGGGAAGATCCCACATGCTGCGGAGCGGCTGGGCCCGTGAGCCGTGGCCGCTGAGACTGCGTGTCCGGAGCCTGTGCTCCGCAACAGGAGAGGCCACAACAGTGAGAAGCCCGCGTACTGCAGGAAAAAAGAAAAAAAAAAAAAAAAGTAGCTACAAAAAAAGGTAGAGATGAGCTCTCAGTGAGTGACGGTATGACAGCTTTCTTCCCCAAAGCTGCAACAGAAGCCAGAAAGAGTAAACGATACTTTTAGGTCGTGCCTGTGAGAGAATGTAACTCCTAACCTAGAATTCTGTAAAATTGAGGGCACAAAAGGGACATCTTCAAACAAAGTTGATCATCAGCAAATCCTCCCTAAATGAATCATAGGGGCTACACAGGAAGCAAGAGGAAAGGGATTCCAGGTGGAGGGTTTGAAACATAAGAAAGAATGGAGACTAATTTGCCTGGTATTTTTTCTTTTGTTGGTCATGCTTTTGGTGTCAGATCCAAGATCAGGAAGGTTTACCCCTGTGTTTCCTTCTTATATTTAGGTTGTTTGACTACATTGTGGTTGTCTATCCATTCTGGGTGAATGTTTGTATATGGAGTGAGGTAGGGGTCCAGTCTCCTTCTCTTGCACATGGACATCCGCTGTTCCAGCACCATTTGTCGAACATCTGTTCTTTCCCCATCAAGTGGTTTTGGCACCCTTGACGAAAATCAATTGGTCATACATGTCTGGGTTCGTTTCTGGATTCTCAGTTCTATTCCATTGGTCTATGTATCTGTCCTTATGCCAGTAACACACTATTTTGATTACTGTAGTTTTGTAGTAAGTTTTGAAATCCGGAAGTGTGAGTCCTTCAGCTTCGTTTTATTTTTCTCATTGTGGTTTTGGTTTGCATTCCCCTGAGGATGAATGATGTCACACCACTTTGGAAGAAGAATAAAGTGGGAGGGACTTGCTCTTCATGGAGGTCAGCAAACTACTGCCTGGAGGTGAACTTTCTTTTGGCTTATTTTTGTTTGAACCCCTAGTTTAAAAAAAAATTTTTTTTTTTTACATTTGAAGAGGAAGAATATGCAGTAAAGATGAGTGTATGTGGTGCCCATAACCTAAGACATTTACCATCTGGATCTTTACAGAAAAAGTTTGCTATCCCCTTCTGTAATAGATACTGAGATTTATTTTTTAAAACAATTTAATAACCAATATAGTGGAGGTATTGGGACAGAATAAGGTAAGCAAATTGGTGGACCCACACAGAGAACAATGAAAATGGATCCCTGTACACACACCCAATTTCAAATGGCTTAGAGACCTAAATATGAAAAGCAAAACTATGTATCTTTTAGGAGGTGATATAGAAGAATCTTCATGATTTTGGGGGTGGGGAAGAGTCAAAGTCGTTAAAACTGCAAATGCAGAAGGAAAAGATTAATACTTTGACTACCATCAAATTAAGAACTTCTGTTCATCCAGAGAACACGTCCACCATCTATAACCTGCAAAGGAAATGTGTCCAGAATGTTTAAAGAACCTCCACAAACCTGCAAGAAATAGGCAATTCAATAGAAAAATGGATTCAAGGCTTGCAAGGTATTTCTGAGAAGAGGAAATGATATTATACGCTCACCAGATTTCAGAAACTAAGACATTTGACAGTTCCAAGAGTTGACAAGGATGTGGAGTAACAGGAACTCTCATATTGAATACATCCTGGTGCTGGGGTGGGGGGTGTAGATTGGGACCCCCAATTTAGAAAACAGATTGGTATTGTTCACTAAAGCATAAGATGTATATTCCTTGTGGCTGAATAGTCCCACTCCTAGGAACACATAAAGGCAGGTATGCAAATGTTCATAGCAGCATTATTCATAATTGGAAACAATCCAAATGTCCCTCAAGAGTAAGATGGTAGATACACTGTTTTTTATTCCTGAGTACTGCAGAGAACGTGGGCAAAGGACAGCTCCCCTCAACAGACGTGTGACATTGAACTAAAGAAGGCAGACACGGAAGAATACCCATTGCGCGAGTGCACTTTCATTCCATGAAACGTACATACGCACAGCACGATTACCTTAAAAACGCAGCCACAGTGCTGAGGAACACATGCTATGGGATAAAACTACAAGGGAGAAATGACAGGTTAAGAAATAGTATCACCAGCATCAGCATAGAAGTCAGAGAACGTATCGTGAGGGCATTTCTGGGGTGCTGGTCATGGTCCACTCCTGACCCGGGTGGGTTTCTGTTTTATCAGTTTGATTGTGCATTTTTCTTTTATGCACTTTTCTTATATGATGCCATAATTTATAATAATGATAAGAACTTGAAAGGGAAAATATAATTAGATGAATATGCAGAAATTATTTGTGAACAGTGTTGATTGTATTGCTTATAAAAGCAAAAACAAAAAGGAAATAATCTAAATACTGTCCAGTAGGGGTTGGCTGACTAAATTAGAATACTGACCATGTGACAGAATGTTATACGGCTGTTAGAAAACCTAGAAGAGAACTGTGTGTTGGCATAGAAAGAAGTCCCTGAAAAATCAAATAGGAAAAGCAGATTAAAAATCAGTTATATATATAGGAGAGTCCTGTCTCTGTTTAGAAAGTGAAAAAAAAGTGTGTGTGTGTGTGTGTGTGTATATGTATACACACGCAAATGCATAGAAAATCAAAAGCTGGAGAAAACTATCCACTGAACGAGCTCAGTTGTTATCTTCCTTTTTTATTTTATATATGTTTAAAATTACAAAAACATGTATTCTTAAAATCACCTAAAAATTTTAATTGTGGTAGAAATATGTATTATTTTTATAATCAGAAAAGGCCATGGAAACATTTTTAAATGAATTATAAAAATTAATATCTGCAGAAAACAATTTTATAAATCTTATGCATTGTTTTCTGAAAGAAATCTTAGGGTGTAAATAATTCTGGTTAGCTATAATGTACTATTAATCTGAAAGTTTCGAAGGATGGTAGCGTCAACCTCCTTGCCACCTGCTTTTACCAGATTTCAACAAATTTAGTCAACCTCAGCAAGTGCTCAGTGAGCTGGAGGAATGGGAAGGGCCCCGGCCTCACTCACCACTTCTGCTCCATATTTTTGGAGCTTCAGCTCTGCGATCAAAGAGGGCAGCGGTGCCTTCCTTTTAGGTCGACTCTGAGAGGTGTGGTAGTACCAGACACCATGCCTGGGGTGCAGTGTTTGTTTAATTATCCAGGTCACAGATGCGGAGTTTCTCTTGTACTCCCTGCAGCCATGGGCTGTAGAAGGAGCACCTCGCCCCTTCCCCTCACCCGGAGCCAGGGTCCAGATGCCTGCAGAGGGCACCTGCCTCACGCAGAGGGTGGAGAAATCCATGCGAGCGGGAATCATCGGTCAGGGTGTGGTGGAGGAAATCAGACCTTAACTTGGGTGCGGTTCTATTGAAAGATGGAATTCTCAAAGGAAGCTGGGAGGGAGGAGGGCATTGATGGTCGATAAAATCCATAAGTAGTAATCAGACTTTGAAACACTTAGTTAACTTGTGAAAGAAGCACCTAGAAAAATTAAGAGTTGCTCTATTCTGGCTGCCCTTAAAAAAGCTTTTCTGAGAATTTCTCATTTAAGCCAACTGAAACAGTTGATTTATTAACTGGTTAGGCCTTTTTTCTAAATTTTGGTAAAATATGCCTTTTTCTTTTTTATGTCTCTTGTCACTAAACCTTTCTAGAAGACCAGTGTTAACAGTTGAGCAGGTGTATCCCAGTGAGTCTTGGTTAAGTTCAGGTTAAGGTGCTGCAGCTTAGTCTGTGTGTGTGAGCATTTCCTCCAAGGGATTGATTCCCTGTGGATGTGACTGCAGCTGTGGCTTACCACTCAATACAGAGGTGAGAAGATGGGAAGCGTTCCTCATCTTCTGAAAGTGGAAGGCATCTTGACTAGGATCACCAGGAACCCCTCAAAAGTTTTTATTAATATTCTCTGCTTGTAAGTAGTTTCAAGGTTTAGAAGTACCTCAGAATTGTTATTTAGGAACCTTTCAGATCTGAGTGGGCAGATTCCACAGCAGTAGTATTTGTCCCACAGTGTCTGTCTGAGTCTGCTCGGGCTACCATAACAAAATACGGCAGGCTTGGTGGTGTAAACAACAAACATTTATTCCTCACAGTCCTGAGGCTGGGAGTCCAAGACCAAGGTGCCAGCAGATTTTGATACATGACTCTTTTTGAATTATGGTTTTCTCAGGGTATATGCCCAGTAGTAGGATTGCTGGGTCATATGGTAGTTCTATTTGTAGTTTTTTAAGGAACCTCCATACTGTTCTCCATAGTGGCTGCATCAGTTTACATTCCCACCAACAGTGCAAGAGGATTCCCTTTTCTCCACACCCTCTCCAGCATTTATTGTTTGCAGATTTTTTGAGGATGGCCATTCTGACCGGTGTGAGATGATATCTCATTGTACTTTTGATTTGCATTTCTCTAATGATTAATGATGTTGAGCATTCTTTCATATGTCTGTTGGCAATCTGTATATCTTCTTTGGAGAAATGTCTATTTAGGTCTTCTGCCCATTTTTGGATTGTGTTGTTTGTTTTTTTGTTATTGAGCTGCATGAGTTGCTTATAAATTTTGGAGATTAATCCTTTGTCAGTTGCTTCATTTGCAACTATTTTCTCCCATTCTGAGGGTTGTCTTTTGGTCTTGTTCATGGTATCCTTTGCTGTGCAAAAGCTTTTAAGTTTCATTTGGTGCCATTTGTTTAGTTTTGATTTTATTTCCATTTCTCTAGGAGGTGGGTCAAAAAGGATCTTGCTGTGATTTCTGTCATGGAGTGTTCTGCCTATGTTTTCCTCTAAGAGTTTGATAGTGTCTGGCCTTATATTTAGCTCTTTAACCCATTTTGAGTTTATTTTTGTGTATGGTGTTAGGGAGTGTTCTAATTTCATACTTTTACATGTACCTGTCCAGTTTTCCCAGCACCACTTATTGAAGAGGCTGTCTTTTATCCACTGTATATTCTTGCCTCCTTTATCAAAGATAAGGTGACCATATGTGTGTGAGTTTATCTCTGGGCTTTCTATCCTGTTTCATTGATCTATATTTCTGTTTTTGTGCCAGTACCATACTGTCTTGATTATTGTAGCTTTGTAATATAGTCTGAAGTCAGGGAGCCTGATTCCTCCAGCTCCATTTTTTGTTCTCAAGATTGCTTTGACTATTAGAGGTCTTTTGTGTTTCCATACAAATTGTGAACTTTTTTGTTCTAGTTCTGTAATGTGTCATCATTTTCATAGGCTGGAATAAGAATGCATTTTAGGGGGCTTCTCTGGTGGCGCAGTGGTTGAGAGTCTGCCTGCCAATGCAGGGGACACGGGTTCGAGCCCTGGTCTGGGAGGATCCCACATGTCACAGAGCAACTGGGCCTGTGAGCCACAATTACTGAGCCTGCGCGTCTGGAGCCTGTGCTCCACAGCAAGAGAGGCCACGATAGTGAGAGGCCCGTGAACCGCAATGAAGAGTGGCCCCCGCTTGCCACAGCTGGAGAAAGCCCTCACACAGAAACAAAGACCCAACACAGCCATAAATAGATAGATAAATAAATTTTTTAAAAAAGAATGCATTATAATTAAAATGGGATTTCCCTCATTTCCTGCTGAGAGTTTTAAACCCAGAGAATTAGATTGCATTAAATTTTTTATTTTAAAAGAGACCCCATGAGTTTTGAGAAAATCAGAATGTAGTGAGAGAAAAGTAGGGACCAGGGTTTGAGTTTACCCAGTTTAGAATGCTGATGTAGAAATAGTAAGGTAGCTCTGAGACGCATTCAGCCCTGATGAGCCACAGGACAAGGAAGCTCTGCTTTTTGGCTTCTTCCTCTGCCATTTCAAGTCTGGTATAATGTTAACAAAACTCGTTACAGGAATCTCTGGGCAGTAAATGGGTTTTATTCCTTAAAACACAAGTTAATTTTTATTCACAATCTGGCACCTGCTCCTTCCCTGACAGTGTTTCATTGTAAAGTTCTTAAAGACCAAACTAATGGTGGAAATGAGATGCTGTGGCGACGTGGACACACGACATTGGAATAAGCGGTTCTGGTTGGAACTTGTTTTAATAAGGCTTTGATCTCCCCCCCTTAAGCAATTTTTGATATAAAAGGAATGCCGTTTGGAGCTTCCCTGGTGGCGCAGTGGTTAAGAATCTGCCTGCCAATGCAGGGGACACAGATTCAGTCCCTGGTCTGTGAAGATCCCAGATGCCGTGGAGCAACTAAGCCCATGCACCACGAGTACTGACCCTGTGCTCTAGAGCCCGTGAGCCACAACTACTGAGCCTGCATGCCATAACTACTGAAGCCCACACACCTAGAGCCCATGCTCCACGACAAGAGAAGCCACTGCAATGAGAAGCCCACGCACCACGAAAAAGAGTAGCCCCCGCTCACTGCAACTAGAGAAAGCCCAAGCACAGCAATGACGACCCAACACAGCCAAAAATAAATAAATAAATTTAAAATAATAAACAACACACTTCTAAATAACACGTGGATAAAAGAAGAAATCTCAGGAGAAATATTTAAATATTTTGAACTAAGTAAAAATGAAAACAAGACTTTCAAAATTTGTGGGGTGCAGAAAAAGCAGTGCTGAGAGGGAAATTTGTAGCATTGAATGCTTATAGTAGAAAAGAAGAAAGATCTAAAACTAATTATCTAAGTTTTCACCTTAGAAAATTAGAAAAAGAATAGCAAATTAAGTCCAAAGTGAACAGAAGAAAGATTTAAAGCAAAGATTCAAATTGATGAAATCGCATACAGGAAATCAGGAGAGAAAATCAACAAAACCAAAAGCTGTTTTTTTTTTTTTTTTTTTTTTTTTTGCGGTATGCGGGCCTCTCACTGCTGTGGCCTCTCCCGTTGCGGAGCACAGGCTCCGGACACGCAGGCCTAGCGGCCATGGCTCACGGGCTTAGTTGCTCCGCGGCATGTGGGATCTTCCCGGACCAGGGCACGAACCCGTGTTTCCTGCATCGGCAGGCGGATTCTCAACCACTGCGCCACCAGGGAAGCCCCAAAAAGCTGTTTTTTGAAAAGATCAATAAAATTGATCATCCTCTAATCAAGCCATCTAAGAAAAAAAAGAAAACATAAGTTACTGATACCAGAAATCAGAGAGGACATCATTACAGATCCCATGGTAATTGAAATGATATTAAAGGAATATTATGAACAACTCTGTGCCCATAAATTTGATAACCTAATGAAGTGAACCAATTCCTTGAAAGTCACAATCAGCCAAAACTCACACAAGAAGAAATAGATGCTCTGAAGAGGCCTTTATCTATAAAAGAAATTGAATCAATAATTAATTACCTTCCTAAACCAGAAGCACTGGTCCCGGGTGGGTCCACTGGTGAATTTTACCAGATATTTAAAGAAGTTATACCAATTCTCTGCAGTCTCTTTCAGAGGATAGAAGCAAAGAGAATAGTTCCTAACTCATTCTATGAAGCTAGTACTACCCTAATACCAAAATCAGACAAAGACATTCCCAGAAAAGAGAACTGGAGAACAGTCTCTCTCATGAACATGATGCAAAATTCTCAACAATGTTAGCAAATCAAATTCAAAAATGTATAAAAAGAATTACACACTATGACCAAGTGGGCTTTATACCAGGTACATAAGGCTGGTTCCACATTCAAAAATCACAGTGATTCATCACATCAACGGAGTAAAAAAGAAAAATCACATGATTATATCAATAGATACAGAAAACTCATGTGACAAAATTCAGCACCCATTTGGGATAAAAACTCTCAAACTAGGAATAGTGGGGAACTTTCTCAACTCAATAAAGATGATCTACAAAAAACCTACAGCTAATAACATCATGCTTACTGGTGAGAAACTCAAAGCTTTCCCATTAAGATCATGTACAAGGTAACAATGGCCCCTCTCACCACTTCTTTTCTATATCATATTGGAAATCCATGCTAACGCAGTAAGGCAAGAAAAGGAAATAAAAGGTATACAGATTGAGAAGGAGGACATAAAACTGTTTGCAGAAAATGTGATCATCTATATAGAAAATCCAAAAGAATTGACAGAGAACTCGCAGAACTAGTAAACAATGATAGCCTGGTTGCAAGATGCAAGGTTAATTTCCAAAATTCAGTTGTTCTCCTATATACCAGTAATGAACAAGTGGAATTTTAAATTTAAAATACAATATCATGTACATTAGTGCCCCCCAAATGAAGTACTTGGGCATAAACCTAATAACAAAATATGTACAAGGTCTACGTGATGAAAACTACAAAACTCAGATGAACAAAATCAAAGAACTAAATGGAGAGATATTCTCATGGATAGGAAGACTTGATATTGTCAAAATGTCACTTCTTCCCAACATCTGTAGATTCAATGTAATCCCAATCAAAATCCCAGTACATTATTTCATAGATATCGACAAACTGATTCTCATGTTTATATGGAGAGGCAGGGACTCAGAATAACCAATACAATATTGAAGGAGAAGAACAAATTTGGAAGAGTGATGCTGCCTAACTTTAAGGTGTGTCCTGGAACCAATTCCCGCAGATACCAGGAGACGAATACATATAGTGACAGAAGCAGGACAGTGGTTGCCTGGAGGCAGGAAAGGACTGCAGGAGAGAGGAAGGGACATGTGGGAACTTTTGAGGGTGATGGATTCATGTTCATTACCTTGAATGTAGTGATGATCCCCCAGGTGTATGCATCTGTCAAAAGTTATTAAACTGTACACTTTGAATATGTGTAGTTCCTTGTATGTCAATTATACCTCAGTAATGCTGTTTTTAGAAAAAAATAATTTTCTTAATTCACTGGATCAGGTTTTAAATGGATTCTTTTCCTGGTGCCATGTGAAAGTAACTCATTGAAAGGCAGCTTCTTTGAATGTCACTGTCTTTTTTTTTTTTTTTTTTTTTTTTTAACATGTACTCAGTTCTCCAATACCTGAGATGTGACTTGATGGAGAGGGGAAGGAAAAGACTGCCTTTCTTAAAGAGTTCCCAGAACAAAGCAATCTGGGTGCTACCCTAAATCCCAACTGATAATACTTTGTAATGTGTAGCCTATGTGCCATAATACTTTCCAAAATCTGAAATTTCTTTTTTTAAATTTATTTTATTGAAGTATAGTTGATTTACAATGCTGTGTTAATTTCTGCTGTACGGCAAAGTGATTCACTTATACATATATATACATTCTTTTTCATGTTATCATCCATTATGGTTTATCATGGGATATTGAATATAGTTCCCTGTGCTATACAGTAGGACCTTGTTGTTTATCCATTCCATGTATAATAGTTTGCATCTGCTAATCCCAAACTCCCAATCCACCCCTCCCCCACGCCCCTCCCCCTTGACAACCACAAGTCTGTTCTCTATGTCTGTTTTCTTTTTCGTAGGTAAGTTCATTTGTGTCATATTTCAGATTCCACATATAAATGATATCATATGGTATTTGTCTTTCTCTTTTGGACTTCACTTTAGTATGATAATCTCTAGGTCCATCCATGTTGCTGCAAATGGCATCATTTCATTCTTTTTTATGGCTTAGTAGTATTCCATTGTATATATGTACTGCATCTTCCTTATCCATTTATCTGTTGATGGACATTTAGGTTTTTTCCATTTCTTGGCTATTGTGAATAGTGCTTTATGAACATAGAGGTGCATGTATCTTTTCAAATTATAGTTTTGTCTGGATATATGCCTAGGAGTGGGATTGCTGGATCATATGGCAACTCTATTTTTAGTTTTCTGAGGAACCTCTATATATTGTTTTCCATAGTGGCTGCACCAATTTACATTCCCACCAACAGTGTAGAAGGGTCCCCTTTTCTGCACACCCTCTCCAGAATTTGTTATTTTAGTCTTTTTAATGATGGCCATTCTGACCAGTGTGAGGTAGTACCTCGTTTTAGTTTTGATTTGCATTTCTCTAATAATTAGGATATTGAGCATCTTTTCATGTGTCCATTGGCCATCTGTATGTCTTCTTTGGAGAAATGTCTAAGTCTTCTGCCCATTTTTTGATTGGGTTGTTTTGGGGTTTTTTGTTATTTAGTAGTATGAGCTGTTGTATGTTTTGGAAATTAAGCCCTTGTTGGCCTCTTCATTTGAATATATTTTCTCGTAGGTTGTCTTTTTGTTTTGTTTATGGTTTCCTTTGCTGTACAAAAGCTTGTAAGTTTGATTAGATCCCGTTTATTTTTGCTTTTATTTCTATTGCCTTGGGAGACTGACCTAAGAAAACATTTGTACGATTTATGTCAGAGAATGTTTTGCCTATGTTCTCTTCTAGGAGTTTTATGGTGTCTTATATTTAAGTCTTTAAGCCATTTTGAGTTTATTTTTGTGTATGGTGTGAGGGTGTGTTCTAACTTTATTGATTTGCATGCAGCTGTACGACTTTCCCAACACCACTTTCTGAAGAGACTGTCTTTTCTCCATTGTATATTCTTGCTTCTTTTGTTGAAGATTAATTGACTGTAGGTGTGTGGGTTTACTTCTGGGAGCTCTATTCTGTTCCGTTAATCTATACGTCTGTTTTTGTGACAGTACCATACTGTTTTGATTACTGTAGCTTTGTAGTATTCTCTGAAATCTGAGAGGGTTATGCCTCCTGCTTTGTTCTTTTACCTCAGGATTGCTTTGGCAATTCTCGGTCTTTTATGGTTCCATATAAATTTGGGGGTTATTTGTTCTACTTTTGTGAAAAATGTCATGTGTAGTTTGATAGGGATTGAATTAAATCTGTAGATTGCTTTGGGTAGCATGGCCATTTTAACAGTGTTAATTCTTCCAATCCAAGAGTGTGGGATATCTTTTCATTTCTTTGAATCATCTTCAGTTTCCTTTATTAATGTTTTGTAGTTCTCGGCATATAAGTCACCTCCTTGGTCAGGTTTATTCCTAAGTATTTTATTTTTTGATGTGATTGTAAAAGGGATTGTTTCCCTGCATTCCCATTCTGATATTTCATTGTTAGTGTAAAGAAATGCAACTGATTTCTGTATGTTAATCTTGTATCCTGCTACCTTGCTGAATTCACTTATCAGTTCTAGTAGCTTTTGTGTGGAGTCTTTAGGGTTTTCTATATATAGTATCATGTCACCTGCATATAATGACAATTTTACCTCTTCCCTTCCAATTTGGATACCTTTTATTTCTTTTTCTTGTCCGATTGCTGTGGCTAGGACTTCCAGGACTGTGTTGAATAGAAGTGGTGATAGTGAGCATCTTTGTCATGTTCCAGATTTTAGCAGGAAGGCTTTCATCTTTTCACCATTGAATATTATATTGGCTGTGTGTTTGTCATAGATAACTTTTATTATGTTGAGATATGTTCTCTCTATACTTTTTATCAATAATGGATGGTGAGTTTTATCAAATGCTTTTCTACATCTATTGATGATCATGTGGTTTTTGTCTTTTTCTTTTGTTGATGTGGTGTGTCACATTGATTGAATCATCCTTGTGACCCTGGGATGAATACAACTTGGTTGTGGTGTATGATCTTTTTTATGTGTTGTTGGATTCAGTTTGCTAATGTTTTGTTGAGAATTTTTGTATCTATATTCATCAGAGATACTGGCCTGTAATTTTATTTTTTGGTAGTGTCTTTGTCTGGTTTAGGTATCAGGGTGATGGTGGCTTCAGAGAATGTCTTTGGGAGTGTTCCCTCCTCTTCAGTCTTTTGAAAGAGTTTGAGAAGGGTCAATATAAGTTCTTTGTATGTGTGGTAGAATTCACCTGTGAAGCCACAGGACATCATAGGACTTTTTTTGTTTGTAGGGAGTTTTTTTTTTTTTTTTAATTACAGACAAAATCTGAAACTTCTGAATTCCAAAATACATTTATCTAGTCCTAAGGGTTTCGAGGTTAGGGATTATAATACAAATGAAGTGAAGAAGTAAAAAATTAAAATTTGAAATAAGCCAGCCAAGAGATTAAAACTTTAACTCCTAAAAAGACTGGGAGATACTTGTTCTCATGTGTGTGAGAAACTTAGATAAAGAGTATTCATGTCATCATTGTTCACAATAGCAAAACACTGGAAATACCCTAAATGGCTGTTGATAGGCTCAACTAAGTTTTTGTACATGTATTCAGTGGAATGCTGTATAGCAATTTTTTTTTTAATTTGGACACTTATAATACATAAGTTAACTCAAAATGGATCAAAGAACTAAACCTAAGACCTAGAACTAGAACACACTTAAAAGAAAACTGGTGGAGAAGCTTCATGACATTGGACTTGGCAATGATTTCTTGACTAGAACCCTGAAAGCACTGGCAACAAAAGCAAGAATAGACAAATGGAACTACATCAAACTTTAAAACTTTTGTGCATCAAAGGGACACAGTCAACAGAATGAAAAGGCAACATGTGGAATGGGAGAAAATATTTGCAAATCATATAGCTGATAAAAGGTTAAAATCAAAATTATATATATATTAAAAACCTCTATGACTCAACAGCAAAAAATAACCCCTATTTTTAAATGAACAAAGGATTTGAATAGATATTTTTGCAAAGATGATAACCAGAAATGGTCAACAACATATGAAAAGATGCTCAACCTCAGTAATCATCAGTGAAATGTAAATCAAAACCACAGTGAGGGCTTCCCTGGTGGCGCAGTGGTTGAGAATCCGCCTGCCGATGCAGGGGATACGGGTTCGTGCCCCGGTCCGGGAGGATCCCACATGCCGCGGAGCGGCTGGGCCCGTGAGCCATGGCCACTGAGCCTGCGCATCCGGAGCCTGTGCTCCGCAACGGGAGAGGCCACAACAGTGAGAGGCCCGCATACCACAAAAAAAAAAAAAAAAAAAAAACCACAGTGAGATATTCTCTCTCTCACCTGTTAGGATGGCTATGATAACAAAAATGAAAAAACAGAAAGTAACAAGTCTTGGTGAGAATAATGAGAAATTGGAACCCTTCTGCACTGTTGCAGGGATTGTAAAATGGTGCAGGTGCTGTGCAAAACAATATGAAGGTTTCTCCAAAACTTAAAAATAGAGCCATAACATGATCCAGCAACACCACTTTTGCACATGTAATATCCAAAGTAGATTCTCAAAGAGGTAGTTGCATACCCATGTTCATATCAGCATTACTCACAACAGCCAAGCAGTGGAAGCATCACAGGCGTCTTTCGACAGATAAACAGATGAACAAAATGTGGTCCATCCATCCAGTGGAATATGATTCAGCCTTAAAAAGGAAGGAAATCTTGTCACATGCTAGAGCATAGATGAACCTTGAAGACATTATGTTTAGTGAAATAAGCCAGTCACAAAAAGACAAATTCTGTATGATTTCACTTACATGAGTTATCTACAGTAGATTCATAGAAACAGAAAGTGGAATACCAGGGGCTGAGGGAGAGGAATGGGAAGTTGTTGAATGGGTTCAGAGTTTCCGATTTTCAAGCTGAAAATATTCTGGAGATCCATTTCACAACAATGTGAAGGTACTTAACACTATGAACCACACACTTAAAAATAGTTAAGATGGTAAGTTTTATGTTACGTATTTTTTAGAATTCTTAAAAAAAAAAAGATGTGTATGTGTTAATATGCAACAGAGCATACAAGATACATTGTTGTGAATAAAAACAGGATACAGAACTTCCAACTTGTTGTTACTGATTTTCTTTACCTTTAAAAAAATTTTTTTAATAGATCTTTATTGGAGTATAAATGCTTTATAACGTTGTGTTAGTTTCTGTTGTACAACAAAGTCAGTCAGCCATATGCATACATATGTCCCCGTCTCCCTCCCACCCCGCTAGGAGGTCACAAAGCACCGAGCTGATCTCCCTGTGCTATGCGGCTGCTTCCCACTAGCTCTCTGTTTTACACTTGGTAGTGTACGTATGTCCATGCCACTCTCTCACTTCGTCCCAGCTTACCCTTCGCCCTCCCCGTGTCCTCAAGTCCATTCTCTACGTCTGTGTCTTTACCTTTAATTGAATGTTTGAGCCACAAAATTCAGGAGTTCTCAGCTTTAGAGAGTACCACTATTCCTGCTCATTCGTTCATTTAACAAAATCTCCTATTGGCCTCTGTGATCAATCAACCTGGCAAAATTGGTGTTACCGTTCCTTTACATTTTAATGAAAGTGATAAATGTCAAGGGTTAAAATTTTGGAAAATTAGTTGGGGTTCCTTGGGATCCCAGTTCCTAGGATTATGCCCCCCTTCCCTTCAAGGAAAGGTCTTCATTTTCCTTATGATGCAGATTATTACTTTTTCACCACACAAAATGTAACAGACCTACCTCAACACTTTGTGCATTCAGCCTGAACAGAAGCATTTTAAATAATTACTTTTTCCTTAAGACTCCAAGGATTTCATTCTTTAAGAGGATCGGGCCAAAGTTAAGTCCAGCTGTAATTAATCTCTGCATTCCCTTCAGGATTCGTTGGCACCTGCTGTGAGAAATGAGAGAGGAAACTTCAGGTGCCTCCCTAGAACCCAACTGTGGCTGAAACCTCCAGGGCTATTTATTCAGCTCCCTTCCAGTCCCAGAGGAAAAAAGACGACTCAACTGCACGCACATGCAGCCCCCGCTCAGAGGACAGGCCGTGGCTTTGATTAAGCTGATAGGCCCTGGATTAGAGATGTTCTTGGTTTCTTTCCCTCAAGCAAGAATATTAGATAGAAGTGAAGCCTTAGAAATTGTTTTGAATTCTTTGTTGTTGTTGTTGTTGGGGGTAGGAGTTTGTTAATTTATTTATATTTATTTTTGGCTGTGTTGGGTCTTCGTTTCTGTGCGAGGGCTTCCTCTAGCTGTGGCAAGCGGGGGCCACTCTTCATCGCGGTGCGCGGGCCTCTCACTATCGCGGCCTCTCTCGTTGCGGAGCACAGGCTCCAGACGCGCAGGCTCAGTAGTTGTGGCTCATGGGCCCAGTTGCTCCGCGGCATGTGGGATCTTCCCAGACTAGGGCTCAAACCCGTGTCCCCTGCATTAGCAGGCAGATTCTCAACCATTGCACCACCAGGGAAGCCCTGAATTCTTTTTAAAGTTACCACTTTCACAAAATATTTGAGTAAGAAGAAATTCTTTAGCATTAGGTGAAATAAAAGTATGAATGTGGATCCCTAAGCTATGGTAGAGAAAATCGTTCATTTATATGTTAGAAACAAAACCTGCTATCCAGATGCCAACGGAGAGGAGTCTGGATTATGAAATAAAAGTGAGCTCCCCCATGATATTAACAAATAAGCTCTTTGTTAGGAGGAATGGTTTGGAGGATTCAAATAGCTGAACAGATGAACTTCATGCATAATCTCAACTGGAATCTAGTCAGCAAATTCCCAGGAACATGAATGATAAACCAGTGAATAATAAACAGTAATAAGCCAGAGAGGCTACCAGTACAGCAGCCTTCAGGAGACTGGTAGAAAACGTATGCCTTTTAGGGGAGAGCTGTGGACCCGTTCTCCTATAACATCTTTATAGGGCGGTTCAGTGCATGACCAGGCAGACACAGCTGGTCGTATCTGTGAGGCCCTAGAGCGGCCCTTCCACAGAGCAGCACCGTCTGCTTATTCTTACCTGTGCAAGGGGGTGTCGGGAAACAGACTCTGAGTAGGGATATCACTGGCTGACTTTCTGTAGTGTTGTTGACAGCCTTCCTCGGATAGCATTTGTGCCCATGTTGACAGCACAGAATGTCTCCGATTATCGTTTTTGATTTCTTTAACTTTTGGTTTTGACATCATTTCGAACTTACACACAAGTCTCAGGAGGAGTGCTAAGGACTCCCGTCATTGGCTTTCTCTCATTCTCTCCCCGCTGCCTTTCTCGTTCTCTGTAGCGTATAGTTTTTCCTCTGAATGCTTGTTTTTTTTATCCTTGCCTTACATCAAAATTGTAAGACACAGACAGCCTGATAAACTTCCAGTCAGATGCCAAAGTGTTTTAATAAATTAACAAGGATAGTGATTTTCTCCCTTTTTCATAAGGACACAGTGTAAAGAGGGCTTTGTTTCTAATGTCTAAAAGAGGGTACACTATTAGTCTAATGTGAAGGAAGACTTTGACAGTGAATAAATGTGAGAAAAATGGGTGAAACGCGGCTAAGCAGGCCTCTCTGGGCAGAATGTGTCCGGGCCTCTCGCGGATACTGAGGCTCCCAGGGCAGAGGGGCCGCTTGCTTCAGCCCAGACCTCTCTCCGAGGACGTCTCGGCAGAGGGGATGCGCTTGGGGGGGTCCCTGGACTGGAAGGTAGGTGGACCAACACCAAAGTTCGCTTTCACCTTCCTCCCTTAGGGGGTTCTGAGAGGCCCAGACTCGCATCTGCGCAGGAAGGAAGGTGAGGCCCAAACACTGCGGGGGCCCCGGTGCCATCCTCCTCCACGCGCTGTGGCGGCACCGGCCGAGGCCTGGCGGGCCAGGGATGGGGGCTCATGCAGGGGCCCGTCGTTCCGTTTAGGGCCGTTAACTAGGTTTCCGTGTAAGTGACGTCCAGGGCCTGTTTAACTTCCTGCTGCTATTTTGTTAAATAGCTGTGGTTTAATAAAGATGAAAACAGCCCTATAACAGGCTTTATAATTGGAGCTTTACCTGCCCTGAAAATTTTGAGCCCCTGAAATAGTTGTTAGATCTAAACCAATGTTCACCTGCTTAGAAGTCTTTAAATGGAGATGATTAATTCTCAGTATGAGCAAAACAGCATTTTTGAATAAATAACTTGAGTTTATGGAAACTTTTTTATGCAGCTTTTTTTTTTTTAATTTATTTTATTTATTTATTTTTTGGCCGTGTTGGGTCTTCGTTGCGGTGGGCGGGCTTCTCATTGCAGTGGCTTCTCTGATTGTGGAGCACAGGCTCTAGGCGCGCGGGCTTCGGTACTTGTGGCGTGTGGGCTCAGTAGTTGTGGTTCACGGGCTCTAGAGCACAGGCTCAGTGGTTGTGGCACATGAGCTTAGTTGCTCCGTGACATGTGGGATCTTCCCGGACCAGGGATCGAACCCGTGTCCCCTGCACTGGCAGGCGGATTCTCAACCACTGAGCCACCGGGGAAGCCCTGTGCAGCTTTTTTAAACTGTACAATTCAGTGACTTTTAGTAAACTTACCAAGTTGTGCAGCCATCACCATAAACCAGTTTAAGAACATTTCCATTGTCCCAGCAAGGTCCCTCATGCCCATTCACACTGGACCCCAGTTCCCAGTGCCCGGCAGCCCCACATCCGCTTTCTGTCTCCGTAGATTTTCTGGATATTCCCTATAAATGGGGTCATACAACGTGTGGCCTTTTGTGCCTGGCTTCTTTCCCTTAGCGTAACGTGTTCAAGGTTCCTTCATAGTGTAGCATGTGTCCGTATTGCGTTCATTTTTATCCCTAAATCGTATTCTGTTATGTGGGAAAACATTCATTTCCTTCATCTAGTCACCAGTTGTGCGATGGGCATTTGGGTGGTCTTCCACTCTGGCCAGGAGAAGGGTGCTGCTGTGAGCGTGCTTACGCCTCATTCTTACAGGAAATAGAAATATGTTCATGGTGCTTACGAGAGGGAGGAAAATGTGCTCTTTGGGGGTGATTTTCACGATAGGTGATACTTTATTTTTTCCCTGTCTTTCCTTCTTACCCAGCATTGCATGAGAATTTAGGGTCCCTTAACGATGGGGAGTTGGTGGTCATTCTGGTGACAGGAGCGGGCGAGCCTGCCTCTCCAGGGAAACTCGGTGGAGCACCGTGGATCAGCAGCGGGGGCCCCGAGAGGGACGTTCCCCCCTTGCTCTCGTTACTGCTCATCTCGGCCTTGGCTGAAGCTGGTCACCAGGAACAGCTCTTTCCGTTTAGGAGGTTGGAAGTGGGTCGTATAATCTCCACTTTGGCTTCTCAGTGAATATTCTCTTTTAAAAAGGACCTTGGTCTACTAGTCTTAGTGCCGAATGTGATAGAACGTTGTGTCTTCCCTGAGCTTTAAGAAGCAAGATTTTGTGAAATAACCCTACAATTCACCCTTTTATTTACTGAGCTTAAAAAAGTGTTTTTTTGGAAATATCAAGCAAAACTCCCCATTTGAGAAGGTGGAAAACATGTTGTTTTGAGAAGCAGTTTATTGACACCTTTCAAATGTGCCCTTTGTCAGGAGGCCCCGCTGCTCGGGCTGTGGGTGGCTTGCGTCTCATCTGGCTCTGCTCCTGAGCAAATACCCGATGTTGTTCTAAGGAGGAACCCCAAAAGTAGCCCGGAGCGGGGTTTCCACACATTCGTGGCTGCTCCACGGAGCGCGCCCTCTGGGACGTGGCACTTCGCTCACAAGGGCCAAGGTTGAAGTTCTGTCTGGCCGGCTCTGGTTCTTGAAGGAAGAAAGCCAGCTGGATATTTATCTCACATCCCATTTTCTGCTGCGGAGAAAAGAGACAGGGATTGATCGGGAAGCCTAGTTACTGACAGAGGTTGGTTCCCCAAATTGCCTGGCAAATCAGTTTCACAAAAGTACTGTCTTAAGACTCATCTTGTGTCTTGACCTGCACATCACCTTTATAGGTGATTTTGACAGGCTGATCTTTGTATTGAACTGTCTCCTTTGGTGACAAACTAGAACCTAAAGAAGGATCACTTTATTCAGCCTGATTTGTTTTGTAATGTAACCTTTTTTAAGGCGGAGGTTTACTGATGTGATTTTTTTTTTAGGTTAGTTTTAAGAGTAGTTACTGGAAGTGCTGAATTTTGAAGTACCATAGCATGACCCAGTAATAAATACAACATAGGTACCAGTCAGGGCCTGCTTCCAGAATCTTCTTTACGATGCTTCTCATTGGGCAACATACATGTTTTTGTGGCAGCGCTCTCCAGGTATTGCAGATCTTGAGATAATTCTTTTTTGTCTAGATCACTGGTCCCTTTAGAGTTGAAAAATGAGTTAGTACACGTCCGCGGAGCTTCATCCCACCCAACAGAGCTGCGTGGTGGCCGAGGTCGAGGGAGCCTGGGTAGCTTTTCCAGACGAGCGTGTGCTCAGAGAGTTGGCAAGGCCAAAGGAAGAAGCCCTTGGTGGGTTGCCTGTGCGGGCCTCCGCGTGTTCTCTGCCAGGTGAAGCAAGTAAACGTAGGTGCTGAGTGCACACCGGCCCGCCTGCGGCCATGAAGCCGTCCTGTTCTAAACCTCCCTGGTTCCTGTCACATGTCGCGGGGACTCAGGCTCTCCTGTGAATTGTAATACCTTCGGCATTTACACTACGCCGTGTGTTCTGGTGGGGTTTTCCTTTTTGGTGGGGGGTGTCTCGTGTGAAATCCTGCTTAACTTCCGGCCAGCAGCAAACTGGAGGCATGGCTGAGCGTGGAGAGGCAGTGGGCTCGTGGGGTGGCCCCAGGTGCAGAGGGTCTGCGGGCGGGGTTGCCGAGCCCGGGGTCCTGGGGTCCGGGCCTGCCCGCCGCGGGGGCGGCACAAGGGCCCTTTGTGAGCCGCCGGCCCCGCCCACGGGAGTGTCTGGCGCGGCCCCGCCCCTGGCCTCCCGTCCTCCCCTCCGGCCGCAGCTCCGGTTCCCTGAGCAGAGCTTGCCTTTTCCTGCTTGCGAGCGCCAAGCGGCGAGCCCGCGGGTGAGTCAGGCTTTGGCAGACAGAGGGCTGCTTTGAGCCCTTCTCTAACCCTTTTGTTCGACCGAGGTGGGGGAGGATGGAGCGGCCCGCTGCGGGCGCCCTGACCCGGCCCTGGCGCCCTTCCACCGTGGGGGCGGGGCCGTCCGTCGACGTCCCCTCTCGTCCCGCTGCCTGGGCGCCGTCTCCCGGCCTTCGTGGCAGGAATGGGGTTCCCATGCTTGTTCCGATCTCTTAACTTAATTCCTGGGAAGTGCCCGCGCTTATTTCTGGAGGCTGGCGGGTGGTCTCTGGTCATGGCATGCCCAGCCCTGCAAGTGGAGGTGAGAGCCTGGCCTTGGGGGTTGAGCAGCCTCTTTGACCTTGAGCAAGTTAGCTTCTAAACTTCGCGTTCTTCCCCTGGGGAGCAGGAATAATTATACTATGTTTGGATCGAAGAAGATAACATGTGTCGCCAGCGTAGCACAGTACCGGGCACCGAGAGCCTATTATTGGCGTTGTTGTCCAGCGGGGTGAGTGGTTTCCGCTGATCCCAGCGCCTTGCGCATCAGTGATTGTCCATAAATCAAGTACCTGTGAGCATTGTTAGCCAGGCACTGTGCTAGGCCCTCATAACTCCTCCTAGAAATGAAACCTGTGTTCACCCCCTCAACCTCAGAGTCCGAGCTTTGTGGTGTCTGAATCAATATTTTTGGCATGTCTTGATTTCACGGATTTCTCCACTGATTTAAATTTTTCTTTAGGGGCTGGGGGCAGAGCTGGTAGTCGTGGTAGAAATGAGGGTAGAGCCCAGCATTTCTGCAGGCATGTGAGGTGGTCAGGTGACGCCCGGCTCCTGTAATGGCTAAGCTGGTGGGTAGCTGGACAGCCTGTGTTGTCCTCAAGTTCTGGCATTTTGCTGGTGTGGCAGATGGGATGGCGTGGACTGGTTGGGAGTTGAATTTTAAGTGGTCATCTAAAGAGCTGCTCGGCACCAGCCACTCCAGATGTATGAATGCAGCCCTTCTAGTTGCTGTCTAGTCACATTTTTATCACAACTGTGCTGGTGATTTTTTGTTTTCCAGGAGCCCATTCTGGCAACTATTCATGATTTTTTTTAAAAGCAAATTCAAGTAAACGGGAAAGAAGAACCATTAGTTTCCAGATTGTAAATCAAGTGAAGTTTTATTGGGGTTTAGGGTTGAGAGGCTTGTTTTGGAAGCATGTGCGCTATAAAGTGGGAATTGTCTCTATCCTTAGGAATTAAGAGAGATGAGCTAGTCATGATTCTGGAGAATCCCACAGTCACTTCCATTAGCTACAGAAGAGGATGTAGGTCTTTAAGCTTTCTCTTTCTGTGTAGCCTGAACACCATCAGGTAAAAAAAAAAAAAAAAAACCTCACTGGGTTTTCTCCTTTCCTTTTACTTCTGTGGTCTCAGAGTCTGTCACCAGGCCAGCCATCTTGCAGCCCTATGTGACAGGAGGTCTGGTCTCAGCCAAGGAACCACTCCCCCTGGAGAGCCTGCACTGCCAGAGAGCCAGCCCCTGCGGTGAAGCGCGCCCCCCCCGCCCCCCGCCAGCTGGGGCTTGAACTTCACATGAACTTTTGTGCAGGTCGTCGTCTTTTTCCTTCCATAAGTATAACTCGAAAAGGATTCCCACGGCTGAGATCCAGGTGATATAGGAAACCAGAATGGGTTTTGTGAGGCCTGTGCTGCATTTTGACTCCGTTTAAATTTTATTGCTTTGGGTTGAAAATTACAAGCCGTCCCAAGCCGAGACAGGGATGGGAGGATTGACCAGGCTGGCCTTGTGGAGACCGCGGAAGGGATAGAATGAACTGGAGTGAGGAACAGTTCGCCCAGATACTCCCTCTCTACCACACCCCTCCTCCGCACCGCCCCCCACAAAAGAAATGTGAGGAGAGACCCCTTCCTACCAGGGATTTGACAGCTGCTCTGCTTTGATTCTTCTGTGGAAGCAAGTGCTCTGTTGCCAGGGCGGCCCCTCCAGCAAAGTCCACGTCCCTGGAGGAAAGATTAGCATTTGGAGCATTTGGTAGCTAAACTTAGCTCCCTGGATAAGCTGCCAGTAGAAGGAAGTGAAGATGGATTTGGCGGGGAGGAGGTTGGGAAGATTTAAAGGGACAGTGACAGGTTTTAAAAGATGGTTCTGGGACACTTGTTGGGGGGGGGTGTGCTCGGATGGATCCTCCCGGGCCCCCATGTGGCGTCCGTGAGTGTGGTCACCGACCTGCCATCGTGTCAGAGGTGTGTCTTTGGAGCAAAGAATAAATGGTGCCCAGAAGTAAGGAAAACCATAGTGTGGACTTGTGGGTGGAGAGGCATTTTTAGCTCTTAAGTGCTTCGCGTTGTGTGTGGGAAAGACCAGCAGGATTGGTTACTTAGATTTGTCCCCGAGCAGTGACCAGCCCCACGGGGGTTCTCAGGGATGTGTAGGGAGTGGGATGTGTGGACCTCACAAAAGGCAGCACTACCCAGAGGTAAGCCCGAATCACTTGTTTGGGTAAAAGTGTGACCTCTCTCCTGCTTGGAGATCCTGAGTAACTCAGAATTTACTGTCCTTTTAGTCATCTCTCAAGCTTTCTACTTCTTCCCCAAGGCAAAAGCACGGACACTAGGAAAGAGCAGAGCGGAGGCCGACCGACTGTCCGAAAACACACGGAGCTCATCACGTGGTGCTCTCCTTTCCCAGCCGTGCAGCCCGCCTAGATACTGCTAACAGGGGACTTCATGTTTGACTTTTAGTTCCTCAGCCTTGAAATACCAGGTGTTTTTCTATTTTAATGCTTTAAATATTGAGTATCTGTGTTGTTTTATGTGTTTATAGTCCTATTACAAGGCCACTGGTGGCAGTCTGGTGGCAGGAGATCAAGTAGTGGAAAGAAAGTAGCCCCGATCGTGGGACTTGGAAAAAAGTGGTGCAATGATTATATTTAGTGAGATCTGCACACTTCTCAGAAAAACCACCTGGAGGGAGTGGCCAGACCTCACGGGGGTTCTGTAATGCCCTTCACTGTGTTTCCTTCTCTCTTGCTCTCTTTAAAAATGGTAAAATATAGAAATGTTTTTCATGTCCTGTACAGAAGAGGGTTTGAAAACATATATGCACAGTTTAAAAAATAAGCCCATCACGTCTGTACCTTCCCCTCGGCGGTAACTTATCAACCCCGTGGACCCCACCGTCACCACCGTTCTGGTGGTATTTTTTACCGCCTGTGTATCCCTAAACAGGACCAAGGAACCATATGACTTCCCATTGGCCAGGTCACTTAAACACTGTTTCAGTTTCCTCATCTATAACATGGGGATAACAGTATACGTCCCGCCAGTAGTGTTGTGAGGATTCATTGACTCAATCAGCGAAGAGCACTCAGAACAGTGTCCGGCGCGTAGGAAGCGCTGTGTGTGTTTCAGCAACGGTGGCTGTTGTGTTATGCTTATGTTATGCTCTGCCTGTGTTTAAACTTCATGGGAATAAAGAATAGTGTAAATCTCCGACTATGACCTGTCTCCCAGCTCCCCATTTTGCTTTGAGATGCACGTGGTGGTGGTCCTCTCATATTCATCCTCCTGCGGTTTTCCGTTGTAAGACGACACTGCAGTTTATCTATGCGTGAACTCCACGTGGACCTGGGGTCCTTTCCAGCTTTGACTTTGCTGATTATGCTGCACCAGAGCTCTCTAGGGCAGCGCTTCTCAGAGTGTGGGCTGGGGGTCCCTGAGGCCCTTTCAAGGGCCCCACCAGGTCAAACTGCTTTCCTAGCAACACTAAGACATTAGCTGCCTTTTCCACTTCCGTGCCCCCAAGGGTGCAGAGTGGGGGTTTTCCGGAGGCCACGCGGCACGGGGCAGTGTCGTCACTGGCGGCTAACTGGGGGTACGCTTGTATGTGTTTGTATTTTTAAACTCTCTCAGGTTTAATTTCTAATATGAAACATATTGGTAGTTTGGGAGCTATTGCATTTTGGAGGATTTTTTTCTTTGTGTTATTCGAATGTTATAAAAATACAGGGGCTTTCCATAAAAAGCCTGAAGAAACTGACTCATCCTCTTTGTTTTGAGTTAGCTAATGGCTAATGCCTAAGCAAGAGATTTTTCATTTATTGGGTTTTTAATGCTTCTATTTTATGTTATTCAGGAAGGAGGAGGAATCATTTCTTAGCATTGCCATTCTGATGGGGGGTGGGGGGAGAGCAAGCTTTTCTACATAGCTCCTAGACAGCAAACAGGGGTCAGGAATTCACTGTTATTAAAGGAAATAATGTTTAAGCTCACATTAAGATTCAGCTTTGAAAAAATACGCATCTTCATTCAGTAGCTACTAATGCAAGCAGATATACAAGTGAAGTGACCTTTTTCTCTGATGGTTCGTGGGGGTTTGCCCTAAGAAATGTATTAGTTTAATTGCTGTTTACAAGTTATTACAGTGTAGAAACTTCGAACAACAGCACAATGTGCCGTGTCACGGTGTGTACCAATCAGGAGTGCTGCTGCCCCGGGTTGACGGGGTCCCCTGCTCTGGGTCTCGCCAGGCTGAGGTCAGGGTGTCAGTGTGGCTGCAGTCTCATCTAAGCTTCAGGGCCTTTTCCAGCTGACCTGTCTTTGTCAGAATTCATCTCCTTGCAGTTGCCTGACTGAGATGCCCATTTTTTTGCTAGTTGTTGGCCAGGGACCACTCCCAGCTCCCAGGGGCTGCCCTCGGTTCCCTGCCATGTGGCCCCCTCCTCTCACAACATAGCTGCTTGCTTTCCTCTAGGCAAGCAGGAGAGGCCTCTTTGAAAAGCTCAACTGATTAGATCAGGCCCACCCAGGAGCGTCGCCCTTTGAATGAGCTCAAGGAGCCGTCCCATACCAATGTTCTACATTTTCCAATGAAGAGGTTTTTTGCTTTTTTTTTTAAATCGTTTTGGCTAGTGCAATAAGGCAAGAAATATAAGAAAGGAAATATAAAGCATACAAATCAGAAAAGTTCTTACTATCAGATGACATAGAAAAATCCCAAGGAATCCACCCCAGAAGCCACAGAACTAGTCAGTCAGTCCATCCAGGTTACAGGATATAAAATCAACATAGAAAAAATATCAATTTTATTGCTGTATACTAGCAATGAACACATTGAAACAGAATTTAAAATGCAGTACCATTAACAATTTCTCACCCCAAAAGAGAAAAACTTTGGTGTAGATTTAGCAAAACATATATAGGACATATAAAAACTATAAAGCATTCATTAAAGAAATCAGAGAGGATCTGAACTGATGGAGAGACATACCATGTTCATGGATTAGGAGACTCAACATAGTAGAGATGTCAGTTCTCCCTAAATTTATATACAAATTTAATACAGCTCTTACCCAAATCTCAACAAAATCTTTTGTAAATATAAATATGATTATTCTAAAATTTATATGGAGAAGCACTAGAATAGCCAAAACAGTTTTGAAATGGAAGACTAAAGTGGGAGGAATCGCTTCTCCCTCACTTGAAGACTCTTTGTGTAGCTACAGTAATCGAACTGTGTGGTGTTGGCAAAGATACAGACACATAGGTCAATGGAACAAACCCAAAGACAGCTCCATACAAGTATGCCCAACTGATTTTTGACAAAGGTGCAAAAGCAGTTCAATGAAGGAAGAATCGCCTTTCGATGATTAGTATTAAATGGTGTGGAGCAATTGGATATCCGTAGGCAAAAAAAGGAAAAAACAAAGGACCTTGACCTAAATCTCATACCTTATACAACAGTTAACTCAAACTGGATTATAGACTGTAAAAATGTAAAACTATAAAACTTGGAGAGAATAACATAGTAGAAATTCTTTGGAACCTAAGGCTTGGTAAAGAGTTCTTAGGTATGACACCAAAAGCACGACTCATAAAAGAAAAAAATAGGTTTTTTGAGGAAAAAAATCAGTTTTGGTTTCATCAAAATCCAAAACTTTTGCTCTGCAAAAGACCCTCTTAAGAGCATGAAAAGACAGGCTACAGACTGAGAGAAAATATCTGCCAACCACATATCTAACAAAGGACTCATATCTAGAGTATATAAAGAACACTTAAAATTCAACAGTAATAAAACAATCCAAGTAGAAAATGGACAAAAGATAAGAGATTGCACCTAAGAGGACATACAGATGGCAAACTTCACTAGCTATTGGGTCACTGCAGATTAAGGGAAATGCAAATTAAAACCATGTTGAGACACTTCTTAGAACGTGAAAACTAGCGAACAACACCAAAGCCTGGTGAGGGTGTGGAGAAACTAGATCCCTCATACATCGCTGGTGGGAATGTACAGTGATATAGCCATCCTGGAACACAGTTTGGGAGTTTCTTTTAAAAACTAAACATATACTTAGCATAAAATCCAGCAATCACATCCTGGGCATTTACCCCAGGGAAATGAAAACTATGTCCATACAAAAGCTGTATGTGAATGTTGATAGCAGCTTTATTTGGAATTCCCAAAATGTGGAAACAACCAAAATGTCTCCAGATTGGTGAGTGGTTAAATAAGCCGTGGCACATCCATACCAGACGTTACTACTCAGCAGTAAAGATACACACGACAGCTTATTGAATCTCAAGGCATTTTGCCGAGTGAAGGAAAAAAAAAAGCCATTTTTCAAAGGTCACTTGCTGTTTGAGTCCATTTGAAACACATTCTAGAAAAGGCAAAACTATACAGACAGAAAACAGGTCAATGACTCTAAACTGTAGAGATGGCAATCAGATTAGTGTTTGCCAGAGATGAGGACTGGTAGAGGAGAGAGGGTGGGTGTGGCTATAAAGGGGGTCTGGACAGAGATCTTGTGGTGATGGATCAGTTCTCTGTCTTGATCGGGGGAGCAGAGCCTGGGGGGTTGACGCAGTACATGAATCTACAGATGTGATAAAAGTGCATAGAACTATACACATATGTTGTACCAATGTCAGTTCCTGATTTTGATATATTATAATTACATAAGGTGTAACCATTGCGAGAAATGGGGTGACAGGTACACTAGACCTCTTTCTGCTATCTTTGCAACTTCCTGTGCATCTATAGTTATTTCAAAATAGAAAACATATAGCAAAACAAAAATTTTTTTATTCCTAAATATTTTATGTTTCTTAGTACTATGTGGAACTGTTTTTTTCAAATTTTAAATTCCAGTTGTTTGCTGCTAGCATGTAAAAATACACTTTTTTTTTTAAAATTAACCTTGTATCTTGTGAATTTGCTAATAAACTCACTTCTTGGCTCAAGTGTTAGCTTTTTTATAGCTTCCTTAGGATTTTCTATGCAAACAGTTATGTGATCTGCAAATTCAGTCTTACTTCTTGGTTTCTAGTCCTTATGCCTTTTATTTGTTTGCTTGCTTTTTTGCACTGGCTAGGCTCTCCAAAACAGGGGTGACCAGAAGTGGTAAGAGTGGCATCCTTGCCTCGTAACCAATCTTAGGGTGAATCTAGTCAGTATTTCATCATTAACTATGATGTTAGCTGTAGGTTTTTCATAGATGCCCTTTATCAGAGTGAGAAAGTTCCTTTCCATATATACGGTTTGATGAGAGTTTTCAACTATGAATGATGTTGAATTTTATCAGATGCTTTTTCTGCATCTATTGAAATGTTCATGTTTTCTCCTCATTTTGTTGAAATGGTTTTTTTATTTTTTTGTTTTTTGTTTTTTTTGCGTTACGTGGGCCTCTCACTGTTGTGGCCTTTCCCGTAGCGGAGCACAGGCTCCGGACGCGCAGGCTCAACGGCCATGGCTCACGGGCCCAGCCGCTCCACGACATGTGGGATCTTCCTGGACCGGGGCACGAACCCGCGTCCTCTGCATCGGCAGGCGGACTCTCAACCACTGCGCCACCAGGGAAGCCCCTGTTGAAATGGTTTTAATTTTCTGTTTTATTGATGTATTGTCCTTTTTATACAGTGTTGGTTTTGACTTGTATGGAAAAACACACTCCTGTGTGTCTCCTTTACTGTTCACAGGAACACTGCTGTGGCTAGATGTGTGGGGATTCTCCCCACACCCAGCAGTTCTCAGATTCTCCAGATACCAGTTGGGTGTCCTACAATTTAACTCAATTCTGACAGTATCTACCTGGAGGTAGCATCAGATCTCACAGGTTGAAGGCTCAGTCCCACAAGACTGTCCCCCAGTCACATACTTCACATGCCAATCACAAGTCCAGATTGTTACCTGTATAATCTGAATCACGTTGCTGTTTGCCTGAAACATTGTAAGTCAACTATACTTCAATAAAAAATAAACTAAAAAATAATTTTAAAAAATTTTCTCTTATTAGCCTTTTAATGTCTATAGTATTGGTAGTGTAACTCCTCTTTCATTCCTGGTACTAGTGATTCGATTTCTAGTTTTCTTACTTGATTACTCTAGCTAGGAGATTATCAGTTTTGTTGATCTTTTGGAGAACCACCTTTTGACCTTGTTAATTTTTTTCCATTATTTGTTCATTTTCTGTTTCAGTGGTACCTGGTCTTACCTTTATTATTTCCTTTTTTCTACTTACCTTGGGTTTACTTTGCTCATTTTTTAGAAGCTCTTTGAAATGGAAACTTCGCTTAACGTTTTTGGATCATTTTTCTTTTCTAATTAAAAAAAAAAAAACCTACAGATTTCTCCCCTAAGTACTACATTAACTACATCTCACAGATTTTGGTGTTTTATTTTCGTTATCTTTCCATTGAAAATACTTTGTAATTTACTTTGCGATTTCTTCTTGGTTTCTAGCATTTCCATTTGAATCTTGGAGTTTCCATCTCTCTGCTTATATTATTACCCAATCTATTATTGCAGGTGTCTCCTTTTTCCACTTGTGACCTTAGTATATTAATTATAATTATTTTAATTTCCTGATCTGTTCATTACAAAGTTTTTACCAGATCTGAATCTGGTTCTGATGCTCTCTTTGTCTCTTCAGACCTTGATTTTTGCCTTTTAGTATGCCTTGTAATTTAATGAAAACTGGACCTGATGTATCAGTTGCGGGCTCCAGCCATGTCTTCTGTTCCTGGTAAGCCGTAATTCTCTGTATTTGCCTGTCTCTCCAGTTGGGAGAACCACAGTTGGCCCTGAAACATCAATTCTCTGACGGATCTAAGAAGAGTTGTTGATTTTCAGTTTGTTCAGCTTTTTCTTTGTTGTGAGGACTGGAGTGACTACTGCCAAGCTCTTCACATGTCAGACAAAAAAAAGTGTGTGACGACTTCTTTGATCCATGGATTATTTTAGAAGTGTGTTGTCTAATATCCTTGGTATGGTTTTCTTCATATTTATTGTGTTTAGAATTTGTGGAGCTTCTTGGAATCTGTAAATTTATGTCTTTGACCAAATTTGGAAAGTTTTCTGCTTTTTTTTTTTTCCTCCCTGATTTTCCCTGTTCTTTCTTGTT